>NC_139219.1:27696923-27966496 GCF_055691185.1 Crinia signifera | reverse complement strand
TAACTGTGTGCTATATGGGGGCGGCCATTTTGTGGTGGTCCTCAGCAGAAGAACGGAGCCGCCGGGACCAGCGAGATAGGTAAGTCTGCGGGGGATTGGGGGGGGGGGTGTAACTATAGCACCGCAGCCCCCGGCGCCCCCACATGCACAGCGCCCCCCCCGCGGTGGCGGGGGCTGCGGTGCTATAGTTACGCCGCTGCTGCAGCGGATAAGAATCCTCACCGAACATTCATAATAATCAATGTCCCTACAATAATATGTTTTGTTCCTAATTGGGAAGCACTGCAGGAAGTAATGAGTCTAAGGGGTTATTCTGGTTTGTTCACACAGGGGAGCAATGTTTGGCATCTGCGCATATTCAGACACTTGTTGTGAGCGGGTGTAGCAGAGTTCATGTTCACCGTCCAGTTCGCACATAGCAGTGAAGGCGGAGGTGGCGGCGACGGGCTGCGCCCATGGGAACGCCCAGTGCTTATTGGGCCTTCCATGAAAATACTAGGCTTTCCATGCTAATCCGCCCATGACGCAAATGCGGGGTGCGGTTAGTTGACGTCAGCGGATGTCAGTTGCCCGCCCGCTTCTCATACAGTGCGCCTGTAGAGCTTTGACACCACAGAGGTATCTTAGATCTGCGAGCGCTTGCAAAACCATTTGATGGTCGTCGTCTATCGAATTATTTTGTACACGGACGCAAGGCTGCAAATTTATGTGTATAAAAAACATCTATTCACATGCATGCAGGGAAATACTGTGTGTAAGGGGGGAGGGCGCGCAGCATTTGGTGGACTCGCAAAGTTGCGAAATTCGCAGCTGTGCGAGTCAACCAGAATAAGGTCCTAAATCCGGTAAAAACTATTTTGAACTTTCAGATACATAGGGTAAATATTCTTCAAAGTATGACCCTTGAGCCGCAATACACCGTTGCCAGTGTCTGCCAAACTTGGTACGCCTCCTGGAAGGCACTAACCGGAATGTCCTTGTGTACCCTTGTCACAGCCGCTTGTACTTTGTCTATGGTCTGAAAACAGTTCCTTTCAGGCCGCATTTGATCCATGGGAACAAAAAGAGATCAGCTGGGGGCCAGATCCGGACTGTAGGGTGGTTGAGGCAACGTTGTCGCATTGTGCTTGGCCAAAAACTCACTCCCTTGCAGCGATGCGTAACTTGGCGCATTGTCAGGATGGAGGAACCAGGAAGTCGTAATCTCCTTGCGGATGCAGAGGACCCTGTTTCTCAAGCGATTGGGCACTCACGTGTAAAATTCATTGATGACTGTTTAGCCGGTAGGACCACACTCCGAGTCGAAAAAGACAATGAGTATGGATTTGGTCTTGGATTTACTCATTCAGCCCTTTTTGGGGCAAGGCGACGATGGTGTGCGCCACTCTGCAGATTGTACTCAAAGGTCCAAGTTTTGTCACCTGTTATCACTCAAGTCAAAAAATGAGACTCACTTTACACACACTCCAAAAGTTTGAGGGAACTCGCCACACGCTTGTCTTCTTAAGCATGAAGAGTCTTGGGAACCAATAGGGCACACACCTTTCGCATCGCTTATTCGTTTGTCATCTCTTACACAGTAGTTTTTGGAAGTTCCAGACTTACCGGCTACCATTCTAACACTCAAACGACTGTCAATGTACAAAACATTGTGCACTTTGTTGACATTTTGCTTATTTCTGCTTGTTGACAGTAATCCACAGCTTGGTTTATCTTTAACGTCTTCTCTGCCCTCCTCGAAGAATTTAAATTTGAAGCATGTCAAGAGTCTCGGTATCCAATTTCCAGAGATTACCTTGATTGCATATCGTAGCTCAATGGTACGCCATCTCAAACCTCAACTGAGGTAAAAAAATTACACTTCATTTACAGCTTGATCCGTACACTGTAAATGTTCACAGGCAACTGTCACCAACAGGAATGTATAGCTGAGACATCCCTCCACCCATCCCACCCTACAGAGCCGTCATGTACCTATTATGCGTGGTGTGAAAAAACCTCAGTCTCATTACTTTCTGGACAGACCCTGTAGACCAGGGGTCAGGGAACTTTTTTACCTTTTACCCCAAAATATATTTAGATACGCCGATGTTACCCCCTCGATATGAAAGGAAGTTATAAATTACTGTATTAACTATTTGAATCAAACAGTTTATTGAATCTGTTAGTCTCCTAGTAGGAGCCACATACCTCTCTACGTCCTTCCTAGTCATAGTGTGAAGTCCCAGTGTGTCTCTCCCACCTAGTCAAATGTGTCGGCCCATCACAGGGGGCAGTGGCCGAGCGGCACTGCAGCGCACACTACTCACCATGAGGCGGGTCAGGCAGTGCCCACAGTCCACGTGCTCCGACCTCCTGCGCACCCATCAGTCTGCTCCGGTGCCTGGAAAGATGTGGCGTGGCGCCGTTGTGCCGCTCCTCAGACTCCTCAGCAGCCGCATAACTACAGAGGTGGCCACACAGATCCCCCGACCCGGCTGTAACATAATTATAGGCAGATCAATCTGGGCGGAGCGTGTCCCAGACACCCATACAATAAAAAGGAGATCCTGGGTTTTAAAAGCAGGTAAAATATGGAAGTGGAGGAGATACCTGGCGGATCTGGGTCTGTGTGACACCCGGCGGCCACCCTAGTTATGGCCCTGTGCATGCCTGGCTGTGCAACCGTCCATTACCCCCAAAAATTTCATTTTGACCCATTTGGGGTAATTTACCCCTGTTCCCTGACCACTGCTGTAGATCAATGGTAATATTTAATACTAGGTGATTCATCGCGCCCTACGGGCGCTCTTCACACCGTCGTAAGGGGCTGCACCCCCTTAATTTGTGAACATTTGCATATGAGAAAGATGGTTAGAATTGTATGAAAGATGGCCTGTATTGCAACTTGAGTTATAGGTGAAATGTGTTAAATAGAGAGCATATGATGTGGAAGGGGGTGTGTATTGTTTTGTTTAATTAAAAAGCGGTTACAGAGTAAGATGTACATTGATAGTGTGGATGTTACAGTGACATTTGTGGGTGTGGGGGGGGCTGTGTGTGCATGTTGTTTAGGTGTGTGTGTGCAATAGTATAGTAGGGTGTTTCTGAGTCAGCGGCTCCCCACTGGCGGAGGTCACGACACAGGAAAACAGGAGGCTGGGTAGTGATAGGGGTGTGTGGGCATAAGGGGGACTAAAGAGGAGGGTGGGAGGGGGGGTCGCGGGGGGGGTGTGGGTGCCGCGAATTGTGGGAGGGGGGGGCGCGGGGGGTTGCAGTGAATCGCGGGAGGGTGGGTCGCGGGGGCGGGGGGTTGCCGCAATGACAGGAGGGGGGGTCAGGGGTGTGGGTGCCGCGAATTGTGGGAGGGGGGGGCGCGGGGGGTTGCAGTGAATCGCGGGAGGGTGGGTCGCGGGGGCGGGGGGTTGCCGCAATGACAGGAGGGGGGGTCAGGGGTGGGGAATCGCGGTAGGGGGGGTCGTGGGGGGCACCGTGAACCACAGGAGGGGGGGCCCGGGGGGTTGGCGCGAATCGTGGGAGGGGGGTCGCGGGATGCCGTGAACCGCAGGAGGGGGGGTGTCACGGGGTGGGGCCGCGAATCGCAGGAGTCACCGGGGGGTGCCGCGAATTGCGGGGGGTGTGCTGCAAATTGCGGGAGGGGGGTCGCGGGGGTGCCGCGAATCGCCACAAGAAAAAATCAACACAGAAAGGTCAACACATGTAAATGTTGACATAAGTGTGGCACTTCATTGGTGTCCATGTCGACACATGAGAATGAATATGAAAACATTGAAAAAGTGAAAAATAAATCTTGTCAACCTTTTTCATTGTCGACCATAGCCATGTCAGTGTTTTGCATGTGCCATTTAATCGTGGGGATGCCGTGAATGGGGGGGGGGGAGGGAGGGAGGTGCATACCTCCCAATATGACCCTCTCCAGGAGGGACACATTGCTCTGTTTCTGGACTTTTTTCATAATTTATGGATTACCATCACCTGTGCTTAAACACCTTTCTTATCAATTACCCTGTTTTAAACAGGTGATGACAATCATAAATTAAGATGGACGTCCACAACCCAGCGTTACAGCTCCAGACACACTTTGAGTGACAGATGTAGCCAAATATATAAGAGACTAGGTGATTCATCGCGCCCTACGGGCGCTCTTCACACCGTCGTAAGAGGCTGCGCCCCCTTAATTTGTGAACATTTGCATATGAGAAAGATGGTTAAAATTGTATGAAAGATGGCCTGTATTGCAACTTGAGTTATAGGTGAAATGTGTTAAATAGAGAGCATATGATGTGGAAGGGGGTGTGTATTGTTTTGTTTAATTAAAAAGCGGTTACAGAGTAAGATGTACATTGATAGTGTGGATGGTACAGTGACATTTGTGGGTGTGGGGGGGGGCTGTGTGTGCATGTTGTTTAGGTGTGTGTGTGTGTGCAATAGTATAGTAGGGTGTTTCTGAGTCAGCGGCTCCCCACTGGCGGAGGTCACGACACAGGAAAACAGGAGGCTGGGTAATCATAGGGGTGTGTGGGCATAACGGGGACTAAAGAGGAGGGTGGGAGATACTGTGCAGCTTCTGCCAGTGGGTGAGGGTCCAGCGTGGCAGTACAGGATGGGGCCCTTAGTCAGTGTCTCCTCCTACTGGGTGGGAGTTCGGGTGCATGAGAGCAGGAGGCTGGGCTATGAGGCATGATAGGGGCATGTGGGCAAAACAGCGTCAGCGACTCCCCAGTGGTGGAAGTTACGGTTCAGGAGAGCAGGAAGCTGGGTAGTGATAGGGGTGTGTGAGTATACGGGGGACTAAAGAGGGGCTTAGGGGTGCCGTGAATTGCGGGAGGGGCGCAGGGGGGCCGTGAATCAAGGGAGGGGGGGCGCAGGTATTGGCGAATCGCGGGAGAGGGCGGGGGTCCGCAAAGCGTGGGAGGGGGCGTGAATTGCGCGAGGGGGGGTTGCGAATTGCGGGAGGAGGGTGCACGGGGGGTCCGTGAATTTCGGGAGGGGGGGGCACGGGGCGCGATGAATCACCTAGTTGGTTATATATTCTTGTAGAAGGATGGTAGGATGTTGCTGTCATTCAGAATGCATTTACATAAACAGTAATAGTAGCAGTAAAAGGTCTGACTTAAAACACCTACAGTAAAATAGAACAGGTGTTATATATTATACAAAGAATTGGTTGATGATGTGTAGGTTGTCGTGCACATAGGCCCCTATTCATATCTGTTCGCAGTACTAATTTGTTCTCAAAATGGGCAAAACCACGTGCACTGCAGGTGGGGCAGATGGAACATGCAGAGATTGTTACATTTGGGTGGGATGTGTTGAAACTGAAATCTAAATTACAGTGTAAAAATAATGCAGCCAGTATTTACCCTGCACAGAAACAAAATAACTCACACAAATCTAACTCTCTCTATACATGTTACATCTGCCCCACCTGCAGTGCACATGGTTTTGCCCATTTTGAGAACAAATTTGTACTGCGATCAGATCAGATCTGTCGACACATGAGAATGAATATGAAAACATTCCAAAAAAGAAAAATAAATCTTCAAAAACTCATGTCAACCTTTTTCATTGTCGACCATAGCCGTGCCAGTGTTTTGCATGTGCCATTTAATCCTGGGGTTGCCGTGAATCGCGCGCGGGGGTGGGGGGGAGGAGATGAGGGGTGTCCGCGAATCACGGGAGGAGGGGTCGTGGGTGGATGCCTTGAATTGCGGGAGGGGTCGCGGGGGGGGGGGGGTGTGGGTGCCGCGAATTGTGGGAGGGGGGGCGCGGGGGGTTGCAGTGAATCGCGGGAGGGTGGGTCGCGGGGGCTGGTGGTTGCCGCAATGACAGGAGGGGGGGTCAGGGGTGGGGAATCGCGGTAGGGGGGGTCGTGGGGGGCACCGTGAACCGTGGGTGGGGGGCCCGGAGCGAATCGTGGGAGGGGGGGTCGCGGGGTGCCGCAAATCGCAGGGGGGTGTGTCACGGGGTGGGGCCGCGAATCTCGGGAGTCACCGGGGGTGCCGCGAATTGCGGGGGGTGTGCTGCAAATCGCGGGAGGGGGGTCGCGGGGGGTGCCGCAAATCGCCACAAGAAAAAATCAACACAGAAAGTTCAACACATGTAAATTTTGACATAAGTGTCCATGTCGACACATGAGAATGAATATGAAAACATTCAAAAAAAGAAAAAAAATCTTCAAAAACTCATGTCAACCTTTTTCATTGTCGACCATAGCCGTGCCAGTGTTTTGCATGTGCCATTTAATCCTGGGGTTGCCGTGAATCGCGTGCGGGGGTGGGGGGAGGAGGTGAGGGGTGTCCGCGAATCACGGGAGGAGGGGTCATGGGTGGATGCCGTGAATTGCGGGAGGGGGGGTCGCGGGGGGGTGTGGGTGCCGCGAATTGTGGGAGGGGAAGGGGCCCGGGGGGGTTGCAGTGAATCGCGGGAGGGTGGGTCGCGAGGGCGGGGGGTTGCAGAAATGACAGGAGGGGGGGTCAGGGGTGGGGAATCGCGGTAGGGGGGTCGTGGGGGGCACCGTGAACAGCAGGAGGGGGGGCCCGGGGGGTTGGCGTGAATCGTGGGAGGGCGGGTCATGGGGTGCCGCAATCGCAGGAGGGGGGACGTCACGGGGTGGGTCCGCGAATCGCGGGAGTCACCGGGGGTGCCGCGAATTGCGGGCGGTGTGCTGCAAATCGCGGGAGGGGGGTCGTGGGGGGTGCCGCGAATCTCCACAAGAAAAAATCAACACAGAAAGTTCAACACATGTAAATGTTGACATAAGTGTGGCACTTCATCGGTGTCCATGTCGACACATGAGAATGAATATGAAAACATTAAAAAAGAAAAATAAATCTTCAAAAACTCATGTCAACCTTTTTCATTGTCGACCACAGCCGTGCCAGTGTTTTGCATGTGCCATTTAATCCTGGGGTTGCCGTGAATCGTGCCCGGGAGTGGAGGGGAGGGAGGAGGTGAGGGGTGTCCGGGAATCACGGGAGGAGGGGTCGTGGGTGGATGCCGTGAATTGCGGGAGGGGGGGTCACGGGGGGGGTGTGGGTGCTGCGAATTGTGGGAGGGGGGGGCGCGGGGGTTGCAGTGAATCGCGGGAGGGTGGGTCGCGGGGGCGGGGGGTTGCCGCAATGACAGGAGGGGGGGGGTCAGGGGTGGGGAATCGCGGTAGGGGGGGTCGTGGGGGCACCGTGAACCACGGGAGGGGGGGCCCGGGGGTTGGCGCGAATCGTGGGAGGGGGGGTCGCGGGGTGCCGCGAATCGCAGGAGGGGGGGTATCACGGGGTGGAACCGCGAATCGCGGGAGTCACCGGGGGTGCCGCGAATTGCGGGCGGTGTGCTGCAAATCGCGGGAGGGGGGTCGTGGGGGGTGCCGCGAATCTCCACAAGAAAAAATCAACACAGAAAGTTCAACACATGTAAATGTTGACATAAGTGTGGCACTTCATCGGTGTCCATGTCGACACATGAGAATGAATATGAAAACATTAAAAAAGAAAAATAAATCTTCAAAAACTCATGTCAACCTTTTTCATTGTCGACCACAGCCGTGCCAGTGTTTTGCATGTGCCATTTAATCCTGGGGTTGCCGTGAATCGTGCGCGGGAGTGGAGGGGAGGGAGGAGGTGAGGGGTGTCCGGGAATCACGGGAGGAGGGGTCGTGGGTGGATGCCGTGAATTGCGGGAGGGGGGGTCGCGGGGGGGGTGTGGGTGCTGCGAATTGTGGGAGGGGGGGGGCGCGGGGGTTGCAGTGAATCGCGGGAGGGTGGGTCGCGGGGGCGGGGGGTTGCCGCAATGACAGGAGGGGGGGGGGTCAGGGGTGGGGAATCGCGGTAGGGGGGGTCGTGGGGGCACCGTGAACCACGGGAGGGGGGCCCGGGGGTTGGCGCGAATCGTGGGAAGGGGGGTCGCGGGGTGCCGCGAATCGCAGGAGGGGGGGTATCACGGGGTGGGGCCGCGAATCGCGGGAGTCACCGGGGGTGCCGCGAATTGCGGGGGGTGTGCTGCAAATCGCGGGAGGGGGGTTGCGGGGGGTGCCGCGATTTGCCACAAGAAAAAATCAACACAGAAAGGTCAACACATGTAAATGTTGACATAAGTGTGGCACTTCATTGGTGTCCATGTTGACACGTGAGAATGAATATGAAAACATTGAAAAAGTGAAAAATAAATCTTGTCAACCTTTTTCATTGTCGACCATAGCCATGTCAGTGTTTTGCATGTGCCATTTAATCGTGGGGATGCCGTGAATGGGGGGGGGGGGGGGGGGAGGGAGGGAGGTGCATACCTCCCAACATGACCCTCTCCAGGAGGGACACATTGCTCTGTTTCTGGACTTTCTTCTTAATTTATGGATTACCATCACCTGTGCTTAAACACCTTTCTTATCAATTACCCTGTTTAAAACAGGTGATGACAATCATAAATTAAGATGGAAGTCCACAACCCAGCGTTACAGCTCCAGACACACTTTGAGTGACAGATGTAGCCAAATATATAAGAGATATGAACAATCCTGAACGTGACAACCTAACAAGATGATTTGTAAAGAATAACCACTAGAGGGAGCTCCATCCCTTTCCACTGTAACTCCCACAGACACAGATATGCTGTACTAGTATGCCCACTCGAAGCAAATGCTTCGAAAGTTAGTTTGCTACCTTGTGTTGTACGTGAAAGAGATGTAGCTTCACTCGCTGCCAACAGATGGCAGTGTTTCAGAGACAAACGGACATAGATGATATAGAGGATACTCATTGTAACAGCTGTGTGGGTGGGTGGGGTACTCACAGGTGTGGGGATACTGCGGGTGTTGGAGTTACACATGCGGGGTCTTTCCAGTTGGGAGGTGTGGGTTGGTGAGGTGTGGGGGTGGACTGCCTGAGTGACGGGAAGTTGCGCGGGTGGTGTGGGTCCCCAAGCAAAATCATGCTTGGGATGCCGCCGTGGGATGTGGGGAGGGTCTGAGGACACTGGCAGGAGATAGTGTGTGAGTGTGTGGGGGGGTGCTGCTCGTGGGGAACCTGGCGGGGGATGGGGGGATGGAGGGTAGGGTAGAAGTGTGGTGTAGGTGTGTGCGGGCAGGTTTGTAGTGGTGGTGGGAGTGATGTTGGATGGGATGTGTTGGGGCTTAGGGTGGGTGTTCAGCATATGGGGGTGTATGCAGGCTGGTGCAAGGGGGTGGGGGCGTCCCGCGACTCACCCACTCAAAGGGGGGGGGGGGTGATGCACCTGGCACGTGACTGCAGGGTGGTGTGTGTGCGCAAGTGTGATGCAGTGGCGGCTGGCGAGTGACTTCAGGGGGAATAGTTGTGGTCGCCGCTGTTGCTGTGTAGCTCCAGGGGGGGTGTGGGTGGATTTGAAATGAGCCCCCCCTGGTGACTCGCTGCATGGCGGGGGGGGGGGTGCAAATGTTAAGTGGCACCCGGGAAGTGACTTCAGGGGGGGAGATAGTTGCACTCGCCGGCGCTGCTGAGTAGCTCCAGTGAAGGTGTGGGGGGATTTGAAATGAGCCCCTCCCCCCCAGTGGCCTGCTGTATGGCAGGGGGGAGGATGCGGCCGGCTTAGAAGCTCCATGGGTGGTGAGGAAGGGGGTTGGTGCGAGCGCCGGGGCTGGGTGTATGCGCTACTTAGAGGCAAGGCCCTGTTCAGCAGAAGGGCACGCCTCTAGTGGTGACGTCAGGGGACCTCCGTCAGCTATAGGTGCTCCCTCTCTGACTGTGTGTATAACTCTGCCCATGACTCCACCCAGCGTTATACACACACTCACAGGGCGGTATTCAATGACCTGAATCGCTGGTCACCGCGATTCAGGTTTCAAATTCGCCAGTCAATCGCCGGTTTTTTGACGGCGATTCGCCACGCGTAGGGATTCGTCGGAAGTCGCCGGGACTAGCTGTGTCACCCTATTCAACGTGGCTGAGAATCGCCGCCCCCAACGGCGATTCTCAGCCAATCCAGCGTATCTGGTGACTGGGTGGAGGGCGGGTGTATATATTCCCGCTCTTCCATCTAATATATAAGTGACTTCCCTGCTGCGCAGCTCTGCTATTAGCTTTCAGCAGGGGTGGAGTGAGTTGCTGCAGCTAATAGTTCTCCCTGAACACGTGCAGAGAGCAGAGAGCAGAGAGCAGAGAGCAGAGAGCAGAGAGCAGTGCCTGGAGCGTGGAGCGTGGAGCGTGGAGTGGAGTGCATATTTTCTTTTGCAGGTGAGTATTGTGATGTGTTTGTACTGCCATGCTATGGGGCTTTGTTGTATGGGGTGGGTGAGTGTTTGTTTGCAGTATGTGTGCCCCCCGTTTTTTGGGGGGGGTTTAAACTTTTTTTGCTTGAGTGTTTTTTTTTTTTTTTTTTACTGTGCTTGGTGCAATGTGCGGCCATGCTGCATGCTTGTTTGGGGTGCTGGAGTGTTGTGGTGGGCGCCCTTCATGCTTTGGGCGTGGTCGTGAGTCCCCATTTTAAAATGAATGCAGCCAAAAAAAAAAGGAAAAAAAAAAAAAAACCTGCAGCCATTTTAAAATGGGGGCCCTGGGTCACGAACATAGCATGTCGGGATCCCCCCCACTACACCCCAGCATCCCTGACAAGCATGCCTGCACCTTGCACCCCACTTGGGTTCGCCTCGCCCCTAAGTGTCATTTTCTCAAAATTGCCTGTTTGGGGGTTTTTTTAGTGTGGATCATGTGTGGGTGCCATGTGCGGCCATGCTGCATGCTTGTTTGGGGTGCTGGAGTGTTGTGGTGGGCGCCCTTCATGCTTTGGGCGTGGTCGTGAGTCCCCATTTTAAAATGACTGCAGCCAAAAAAAAAAGGAAAAAAAAAAAAAACCTGCAGCCATTTTAAAATGGGGGCCCTGGGTCACGAACATAGCATGTCGGGATCCCCCCCACTTCACCCCAGCATCCCTGACAAGCATGCCTGCACCTTGCACCCCACTTGGGTTCGCCTCGCCCCTAAGTGTCATTTTCACAAAATTGCCTGTTTGGGGTTTTTTTTAGTGTGGATCATGTGTGGGTGCCATGTGCGGCCATGCTGCATGCTTGTTTGGGGTGCTGGAGTGTTGTGGTGGGTGCCCTTCATGCTTTGGGCGTGGTCGTGAGTCCCCATTTTAAAATGACTGCAGCCAAAAAAAAAAGGAAAAAAAAAAAAAACCTGCAGCCATTTTAAAATGGGGGCCCTGGGTCACGAACATAGCATGTCGGGATCCCCCCCACTTCACCCCAGCATCCCTGACAAGCATGCCTGCACCTTGCACCCCACTTGGGTTCGCCTCGCCCCTAAGTGTCATTTTCACAAAATTGCCTGTTTGGGGTTTTTTTTAGTGTGGATCATGTGTGGGTGCCATGTGCGGCCATGCTGCATGCTTGTTTGGGGTGCTGGAGTGTTGTGGTGGGCGCCCTTCATGCTTTGGGCGTGGTCGTGAGTCCCCATTTTAAAATGACTGCAGCCAAAAAAAAAAGGAAAAAAAAAAAAAAACCTGCAGCCATTTTAAAATGGGGGCCCTGGGTCACGAACATAGCATGTCGGGATCCCCCCCACTACACCCCAGCATCCCTGACAAGCATGCCTGCACCTTGCACCCCACTTGGGTTCGCCTCGCCCCTAAGTGTCATTTTCTCAAAATTGCCTGTTTGGGGTTTTTTTTAGTGTGGATCATGTGTGGGTGCCATGTGCGGCCATGCTGCATGCTTGTTTGGGGTGCTGGAGTGTTGTGGTGGGTGCCCTTCATGCTTTGGGCGTGGTCGTGAGTCCCCATTTTAAAATGACTGCAGCCAAAAAAAAAAGGAAAAAAAAAAAAAACCTGCAGCCATTTTAAAATGGGGGCCCTGGGTCACGAACATAGCATGTCGGGATCCCCCCCACTTCACCCCAGCATCCCTGACAAGCATGCCTGCACCTTGCACCCCACTTGGGTTCGCCTCGCCCCTAAGTGTCATTTTCACAAAATTGCCTGTTTGGGGTTTTTTTTAGTGTGGATCATGTGTGGGTGCCATGTGCGGCCATGCTGCATGCTTGTTTGGGGTGCTGGAGTGTTGTGGTGGGTGCCCTTCATGCTTTGGGCGTGGTCGTGAGTCCCCATTTTAAAATGACTGCAGCCAAAAAAAAAAGGAAAAAAAAAAAAAAACCTGCAGCCATTTTAAAATGGGGGCCCTGGGTCACGAACATAGCATGTCGGGATCCCCCCCACTACACCCCAGCATCCCTGACAAGCATGCCTGCACCTTGCACCCCACTTGGGTTCGCCTCGCCCCTAAGTGTCATTTTCTCAAAATTGCCTGTTTGGGGGTTTTTTTAGTGTGGATCATGTGTGGGTGCCATGTGCGGCCATGCTGCATGCTTGTTTGGGGTGCTGGAGTGTTGTGGTGGGCGCCCTTCATGCTTTGGGCGTGGTCGTGAGTCCCCATTTTAAAATGACTGCAGCCAAAAAAAAAAGGAAAAAAAAAAAAACCTGCAGCCATTTTAAAATGGGGGCCCTGGGTCACGAACATAGCATGTCGGGATCCCCCCCACTTCACCCCAGCATCCCTGACAAGCATGCCTGCACCTTGCACCCCACTTGGGTTCGCCTCGCCCCTAAGTGTCATTTTCACAAAATTGCCTGTTTGGGGTTTTTTTTAGTGTGGATCATGTGTGGGTGCCATGTGCGGCCATGCTGCATGCTTGTTTGGGGTGCTGGAGTGTTGTGGTGGGCGCCCTTCATGCTTTGGGCGTGGTCGTGAGTCCCCATTTTAAAATGACTGCAGCCAAAAAAAAAAGGAAAAAAAAAAAAAAACCTGCAGCCATTTTAAAATGGGGGCCCTGGGTCACGAACATAGCATGTCGGGATCCCCCCCACTACACCCCAGCATCCCTGACAAGCATGCCTGCACCTTGCACCCCACTTGGGTTCGCCTCGCCCCTAAGTGTCATTTTCTCAAAATTGCCTGTTTGGGGGTTTTTTTAGTGTGGATCATGTGTGGGTGCCATGTGCGGCCATGCTGCATGCTTGTTTGGGGTGCTGGAGTGTTGTGGTGGGTGCCCTTCATGCTTTGGGCGTGGTCGTGAGTCCCCATTTTAAAATGACTGCAGCCAAAAAAAAAAGGAAAAAAAAAAAAAACCTGCAGCCATTTTAAAATGGGGGCCCTGGGTCACGAACATAGCATGTCGGGATCCCCCCCACTACACCCCAGCATCCCTGACAAGCATGCCTGCACCTTGCACCCCACTTGGGTTCGCCTCGCCCCTAAGTGTCATTTTCACAAAATTTTCTTAAGGTAGGTTAATTGCACAGTAAAGGTACAAAAATGTAAATTAATATTGCTTTATCTGTGTTTATATTCCACAGGAATGTCTCATCGGACAAGGACCGTGGAACCCCTTTCCCCTCTTCTTTCTATTTCAGGTGAGACGAGTCCAGTGGAGATGACTACAAGGGAGGAAGATGGTGATAGGATATCCACAAGTAACCCTGGCCGGCCGGTGCAGGACGACATGGAGCATGGAGATCGAGAAGGAACACCTCAATCAAGACAAACAACTAAAAGGAGAAGGACACAGGTAACTTCTTTAAAACTTGATGAATAGACAGGTTTCGCAACAACGCACTAGTGCGTATTTTACCCTAAAAGTGGGCGCCGGGACCCATTAAACAGTGGCCACCGGACGCCGATGACTGTAGGTTTTATATATTTTGCTGCTGCTGCGCATCACGAACCCTGCATGAGAGCAGGTTAACTTTTCAAACTCTGCATCCTAAGTCCGCTCTGCTGTTGAGAGCAGTGGGGGGGGGGGTGGGGACAGGATAGGATGCTGTAACAGCCGCTCTCAGCAGAGTAGATCTGCGCACTGTCAGGGTGGCGGGGTAAAGGATGATGCAAATTTGACTTAGATCAGCGTGTCAGCTGGTCCAGTCCCACCCCGCCGCGTTGATAGCCTGCTCACCTACTCTGCTGACCCCCACCCCCCGGCAACCAGTGTGAAGATCCCGGGATCATGCAGCAGCGCAGCGCGACTTAAGCCTCACGCAGAGCCCCGGGGTCACTCCTAGTTCCAAAGATTGCACAGGAATAAACAATAGCAAAGATACCAAAGTATTACCTTTATTTTACACACGGGTTCTACATGTGAAATCAGCATTTAAAGTCTATATACATTATATACAGAAAGGTCATCAGTATTATTCACGTTATCAGAACCTTACCTTGTTATCCTTCAGATTAACATCAGATGGCCAGGACACGCTAGTCCACAACTCCCGGCGCTGACGCTCGGACACTTCTCTGCCTCTCTCTCCCTGCAAACACCCACTTAAATCCCAAAGGCACCCCTCTCCACCACCCTCTGGAATTTTTAACCCTTCCTATGCTGGGTGCGGTTGCATGATATATAAAGAGGCCCATTGATCCCAGAACCAAAAAATATACACAAACTAAACAGATTCTAATCTAAGCTTTTGGTCGCTTCTAACCGGACCATTTGACTCTAGATATACAGTTATATTCTTTAGGTATTAAGCATTCGGGAAGACTGCCATAATTAACTTCATTGTAGCAAATCCCTTATTCATGCTACCATCACAGTTTACTAACTACATAACCAGGAGGCAGTGACGTAACCACGGGCAACGCTTATCCTCCCAGTTTCTCTTGTGTTCAAAAAACGCTCTTCTTGCCTTCATATGCATATGTAGCAGTATGGGATGCAGTATACAAAGCTTAGGGAACATAGTACCGCCATTTACATAACATACATACAGCCCTGTGATGTCCCCTATATACAGCAGTCTGGGGTTCCCAGCTCAGATATGAATACAGTCCGTGATAATTTCCGGTTATCGCCGGCATTTTGCAGTTCTCTTTGCTGAAACGCAGAAAGATGCAGGCGAACAACATATGACGGAAAGGGGCGTGGCCAAATACTTAATACATCATGAAGTTAATGTTTAATATATGCTAAATCTATGTGTAATTTTGCTGACACTGTTTGTTTTTTAAAGGCTACAGACAGAACACTGGACGAACAACCCAGTGGTTCTGGGGTCCAACCACCCGTAGCGAGAAAGAAACCTGGCAGGAAAAAAAAGGTTCCCCTAGACCAACTTGCCGAGGGAGAAGAAGAGAGCATCCCGTTCACTACTGCAGAAAGCAACGTGCTGGTTGAAATGGTCCACAAGTTCTATGACCAACTGTGTGGACAAAGAAGACAGGAAACGAGCGGTAAAGAGCGTAAAAGAATATGGGCCTCGATTGCAGAGAAGGTTCATTGCTTTTTTTTTATTAAAATAAATCCATTTAAAAAAGTGCATTATTTGATTGTTTATAATGTGATGTTTTGCATCTTAGATTACAGCAGTGAGTGGCAACGTCAGGTCGATCGACAAATGCCACAAACGATACAATGATTGTCGACGGCACACAAAACGGAAGATGGGCCAAGTCAGGCAACATCTAATTGGGACTGGAGGCGGACCACCATTACAAGTTTCATGGCAGCCGTGGGAACGAGCCATCCAGGAACACATGAATCCAATCATGGTGGAAGGTGTTCCAGGCTCTGTGGAGTCCAATGTCCGCAGAGCAGAAGTGTTGAACGCTATCGAAGCACAAATTCCACCTGCGCAACGAAGAAGACGGAAGACAACACCAGCAGAAACAGCACCTTCGCAAACTCAGGAGCAGGGTAATTATTTGTACTACTTTGCTCTCTCTAAAATTATTTTGCAATGTTCTAAAATGTATATTTTCATTTCAACAGTTGTCGTTGCTGAAGATCGGACAGAAGACACCCATGTAAGCCAACCGGCTGAAGAACAGTCAACACAGGAAGAGACCATCACCCTGGATCTGTACTCGATCAGTCAGTTTGAATCGTCCATTCAAACAGAAGACACCTCTCAAGGATTTGAAGACAGCAGCTTGCAAACCCCACTGGGTGAAGAAGGATCTACAGCAAGTGGAGGATTGGCCCATCAGCTTCCAAGTTATCATCATTCCATCCAGGACATCGAGGAAGTGTCTGAAGATGAGGAGGAGGTGGATCCCACCAGACCACCACTGATGGATTGTAAGCTTTTGCCATTTGTTTGTAACCTTGTGGTTTTTTTTTATTTTTTTAAAGATTACATGCAATGGATAAAATTTATTTATCTTGTCCTTTTTTTTTTATAGCCGGAATGCAGCTCGTGGAGGACATCCAGAGAGAACAGGCTCCAACGCGCGTCCATAGAGTCCGGCAATTGGCATCTGAAATAGAAGATCACCAGAACCAGTACCGGATCATGATGGAGCAGAGGATGACAGCCATGGAGAAGCATCTTGAAACACTGGCCACAACGATGTCCGACATCGAGCGAAGACGCCAGGAGGATTGGGCCGAAATAGAGCGAAGACGGCATGAAGACTGGGTGGAATCCGAACGCCGACGTCGAGAGGATAACCAGGTGATGATGACCGGGATCTACAAGTTGGTTGAGAATGCAGCGTGTCAACAGGAGACCCTGAGACAAATTTCCACCTGCCAGACACAAATTGCGGCAAGCTGCATGATGATCGCCAGTTCCCTGCAGCAGAGATACAATCCGGACAACGTGGGACAACCAGCGAGAGCCACCCCTTCACCGTGGATGCCACCATCTTCATCAAGTCGGCATCAGGAGCCTGCGCATCTCCAAACATCGTGGGCTGGATCTTCTCAGGCATACCAAGGCTACGCTGGAATGTATCCACCTCCTCCACCCTCCAGCCAAAGACCAAGGACGCCACCACATCGCACATCTCCTGCTCGAGCTTCAACCGCCCAAAGGCCGGGACCGGCGGAGGAGGACCCTGCACAGTGAACACGGTCGTATATTTCCATTTATTTTACATGTTGTTTGTTTTTATGTTAATATACAAAGCTTTCTTTTCTCCTACTTTCAGTTTGTCTTTTCTTATGATTATTTAACCCTTGCAAATTTTTCCTACAGCTGTGTTCACTAAGGAGTTGGGCGTAACAGTTATGCAATGCATGCGCGTGCATGCATTGATAATTGTTGGGAAATGATGAAAGCTCCTTACATATGGTGGATGTAATAATGGGCCATAAAAAGAGCAATCTGATCCCACATTTCTACCCTTGCAATGCAACCTTTAAACCATTTGTTCATATTTATCACAATTACACCCAGTGCAAACACCATTTTTTTTTTTTTGAATTTTTCAGGGGCAGTGCATTGGAAATTGATTTTCAACTCCTAAAATCCAAAACGGGGAGAATGCCAAAGCTACATACCTATTGGTGAGTAATACCCAAGTGCACCCTCTAATCTATCTTGTCCCCAAATCTTGTCCCTTGTGCTAACGCACAGACCAGGCGCATTTGAAGTGTGGCTGTCTTGTGCGTTACCACAACGCTTACTCTGCATCCGGTGCCCACAACTTGCAACTCGCATCTTGTCCCTTGTGCTAACGCCCAGACCAGGCGCATTTGAAGTGTGGCTGGCTTGTGCGTTACCACAACGCTTACTCTGCATCCGGTGCCCACAACTTGCAAGTCACATCTTGTCCCTTGTGCTAACGCCCAGACCAGGCGCATTTGAAGTGTGGCTGGCTTGTGCGTTACCACAACGCTTACTCTGCATCCGGTGCCCACAACTTGCAAGTCACATCTTGTCCCTTGTGCTAACGCCCAGACCAGGCGCATTTGAAGTGTGGCTGGCTTGTGCGTTACCACAACGCTTACTCTGCATCCGGTGCCCACAACTTGCAACTCGCATCTTGTCCCTTGTGCTAACGCACAGACCAGGCGCATTTGAAGTGTGGCTGGCTTGTGCGTTACCACAACGCTTACTCTGCATCCGGTGCCCACAACTTGCAAGTCACATCTTGTCCCTTGTGCTAACGCCCAGACCAGGCGCATTTGCAGTGTGGCTGGCTTGTGCGTTACCACAACGCTTACTCTGCATCCGGTGCCCACAACTTGCAAGTCACATCTTGTCCCTTGTGCTAACGCCCAGACCAGGCGCATTTGAAGTGTGGCTGGCTTGTGCGTTACCACAACGCTTACTCTGCATCCGGTGCCCACAACTTGCAAGTCGCATCTTGTCCATTGTGCTAACGCCCAGACCAGGCGCATTTGAAGTGTGGCTGGCTTGTGCGTTACCACAACGCTTACTCTGCATCCGGTGCCCACAACTTGCAACTCGCATCTTGTCCCTTGTGCTAACGCCCAGACCAGGCGCATTTGAAGTGTGGCTGGCTTGTGCGTTACCACAACGCTTACTCTGCATCCGGTGCCCACAACTTGCAACTCGCATCTTGTCCCTTGTGCTAACGCACAGACCAGGCGCATTTGAAGTGTGGCTGGCTTGTGCGTTACCACAACGCTTACTCTGCATCCGGTGCCCACAACTTGCAACTCGCATCTTGTCCCTTGTGCTAACGCCCAGACCAGGCGCATTTGAAGTGTGGCTGGCTTGTGCGTTACCACAACGCTTACTCTGCATCCGGTGCCCACAACTTGCAACTCGCATCTTGTCCCTTGTGCTAACGCACAGACCAGGCGCATTTGAAGTGTGGCTGGCTTGTGCGTTACCACAACGCTTACTCTGCATCCGGTGCCCACAACTTGCAACTCGCATCTTGTCCCTTGTGCTAACGCACAGACCAGGCGCATTTGAAGTGTGGCTGGCTTGTGCGTTACCACAACGCTTACTCTGCATCCGGTGCCCACAACTTGCAAGTCACATCTTGTCCCTTGTGCTAACGCACAGACCAGGCGCATTTGAAGTGTGGCTGGCTTGTGCGTTACCACAACGCTTACTCTGCATCCGGTGCCCACAACTTGCAACTCGCATCTTGTCCCTTGTGCTAACGCCCAGACCAGGCGCATTTGAAGTGTGGCTGGCTTGTGCGTTACCACAACGCTTACTCTGCATCCGGTGCCCACAGCTTGCAACTCGCATCTTTTCCCAAATAGGTTTTTGATACCAATTTCAAAACTTTGCTCTCCTTTTTTGCAGGTTATACCGACGGTAAGGATTAAGAATTGACACCGGGAAAGTCTTTACCATGGTATTAATTTATTTCGGAATTTAACATGTGAAAAAAAGTTAAATAAAGTTTTTCAAATATATTGACTGCTTTCTTGCTTCTGAATGTTATTAAAAAGGTATCAGATGAGTATTATTCCATTTTTCAGTTGTGAACCATTTTCTTTTGAAACGACTGAAAAAAATGATAAAGGGTCAGTGTCAGATAAATATTAAGGTTTTTTTTTTTGTTTTACATGCATACAAGCTAGGAGTTTCCAGATTGGTGCCGGTTTACACCAAGTACTTTTTGGGTTTATATTTCACTGATACTCCTATTTCTAAGCTTTTCCTTAACCCCTTCCTGACAGAGCCAGTTTTTGCGTTCCTGACAGAGCCCTTTTTTTCAAATCTGACATGTCTCACTTAAGTGGGGATAACTTTTTTTTGCTTTTACTTATCCCAGTGATTTTGAGATTGTTTTTTCGTGACACATTGTACTTCAAATTAGTGGTAAATTTGGGTCGATACAGTCTGTGTTTTTTTGTGAAAAATACCAAAATATCGTGAAAAAATGGAAAATTTAGCGATTTGCAAAATGTTAAATTTTCTGCTTGTGAGACAAATAATCTTACCACTCAAAATAGTGAATAACTAACATAGACCATATGTCTACTTTATGTTGACATCATTATTTCAACTTCCTTTTAATTTTTTGGGACACTAGGAGGCTTACAATATGAATAGCAAATTCTCAAATTTTCAAGAAAATTTCAAACACTGATTTTTTTAGGGACCAGTTCAGTTCTGATGTAACTTTGAGGGACTTGTATGTGAGACACCCCCATAAATGATGCCATTTCAAAAACTGCACCCCTCACAGTATTCAAAACAGCATTTTGGAAGTTTGTTAACCCTTTAGGTGTTTCACAGGAATTAAAACAAAGTGTAGGTGAAATTTCAAAATTTCTTTTTTTTTGCAGATTTGCAATTTTAATACATTTTTATAAGGAACACAGTACATTTTACTAGAGAAATGTGACTAAAAATTGATTCCCCCAATTCTTTTGTTTTCATAAATATCCTATATGTGGCCCTAGTGTGCACGGTGACCAAACCACAGGCTTCATAATAGAAGGAGCACCTACTTGATTTTGGAGCCTCCTTTTTATGAGATTATTTTTTAGGCACCATGTAGGTTTCAAGGCACCATAAGATGCTAAAAGTTAGGAACCCCCCCACAAGTGACCCCATTTTGAAAACTACACCCCTCAGGGAATTCATCTAGGGGTATAGTGTACATTTCAAACCCCCAGGGGTTTCACCAATTGTGGTACAACTGGGCAGTGAAAATGAAAAATTATTTTTTTTACACAAAAATGCAGTTCTGGCTCCAAATTTGTCATTTTCAGAAGGTATGAAGGAGACAAAGCACCCCAAAATCTGTGCCCCAATTTCTCCCGAGTACGGCAATGCCTCACATGTGACCAAAAAATACCAGTTGGGTGCATGGCAGGACTCAGAAGGGAAGGAGTGATTTTTGGATTTTGCGGCTCAGATTCTGGTGGAATTTTGGTGGGTGCTATGTCGCATTAGCAAGACCCCCCAAGCACCAATACAGTGGAACCCCCCCACAAGTCACCCCATTTTGAAAACTACACCCCTCAGGGAATTCATCTAGGGGTATAGTGTACATTTCAAACCCCCAGGGGTTTCACCAATTTTGATACAAGTGGGCAGTGAAAATGAAAAATTACATTTTTTTACACAAAAATGCAGTTCTGGCTCAAAATTTTTCATTTTCAGAAGGTATGAAGGAGAAAAAGCACCCCAAAATATGTGCCCCAATTTCTCCCGAGTACGGAAATGCCTCACATGTGACCAAAAAATACCAGTTGGGTGCATGGCAGGACTCAGAACGGAAGGAGTGATTTTTGGATTTTGCGGCTCAGATTCTGGTGGAATGAATGGTGGGTGCTATGTTGCACCAATACAGTGGAACCCCCCCACAAGTCACCCCATTTTGCAAAGTACACCCCTCAGGGAATTCATCTAGGGGTATAGTGTACATTTCAAACCCCCAGGGGTTTCACCAATTTTGATACAAGTGGGCAGTGAAAATGAAAAATTACATTTTTTTACACAAAAATGCAGTTCTGGCTCAAAATTTTTCATTTTCAGAAGGTATGAAGGAGAAAAAGCACCCCAAAATATGTGCCCCAATTTCTCCCGAGTACGGAAATGCCTCACATGTGACCAAAAAATACCAGTTGGGTGCATGGCAGGACTCAGAACGGAAGGAGTGATTTTTGGATTTTGCGGCTCAGATTCTGGTGGAATTTTGGTGGGTGCTATGTCGCATTAGCAAGACCCCCCAAGCACCAATACAGTGGAACCCCCCCACAAGTCACCCCATTTTGAAAACTACACCCCTCAGGGAATTCATCTAGGGGTATAGTGTACATTTCAAACCCCCAGGGGTTTCACCAATTTTGATACAAGTGGGCAGTGAAATTGAAAAATTACATTTTTTACACAAAAATGCAGTTCTGGCTCGAAATTTTTCATTTTCAGAAGGTATGAAGGAGAAAAAGCACCCCAAAATCTGTGCCCCAATTTCTCCCGAGTACGGCAATGCCTCACATGTGACCAAAAAATACCAGTTGGGTGCATGGCAGGACTCAGAACGGAAGGAGTGATTTTTGGATTTTGCAGCTCAGATTCTGGTGGAATTTTGGTGGGTGCTATGTCGCATTAGCAAGACCCCCCAAGCACCAATACAGTGGAACCCCCCCACAAGTCACCCCATTTTGAAAACTACACCCCTCAGGGAATTCATCTAGGGGTATAGTGTACATTTCAAACCCCCAGGGGTTTCACCAATTTTGATACAAGTGGGCAGTGAAATTAAAAATTACATTTTTTTACACAAAAATGCAGTTCTGGCTCAAAATTTTTCATTTTCAGAAGGTATGAAGGAGAAAAAGCACCCCAAAATCTGTGCCCCAATTTCTCCCGAGTACGGCAATGCCTCACATGTGACCAAAAAATACCAGTTGGGTGCATGGCAGGACTCAGAAGGGAAGGAGTGATTTTTGGATTTTGCAGCACAGATTCTGGTGGAATGAATGGTGGGTGCTATGTTGCACCAATACAGTGGAACCCCCCCACAAGTCACCCCATTTTGCAAAGTACACCCCTCAGGGAATTCATCTAGGGGTATAGTGTACATTTCAAACCCCCAGGGGTTTCACCAATTTTGATACAAGTGGGCAGTGAAAATGAAAAATTACATTTTTTTACACAAAAATGCAGTTCTGGCTCAAAATTTTTCATTTTCAGAAGGTATGAAGGAGAAAAAGCACCCCAAAATATGTGCCCCAATTTCTCCCGAGTACGGAAATGCCTCACATGTGACCAAAAAATACCAGTTGGGTGCATGGCAGGACTCAGAACGGAAGGAGTGATTTTTGGATTTTGCGGCTCAGATTCTGGTGGAATTTTGGTGGGTGCTATGTCGCATTAGCAAGACCCCCCAAGCACCAATACAGTGGAACCCCCCCACAAGTCACCCCATTTTGAAAACTACACCCCTCAGGGAATTCATCTAGGGGTATAGTGTACATTTCAAACCCCCAGGGGTTTCACCAATTTTGATACAAGTGGGCAGTGAAAATGAAAAATTACATTTTTTTACACAAAAATGCAGTTCTGGCTCGAAATTTTTCATTTTCAGAAGGTATGAAGGAGAAAAAGCACCCCAAAATCTGTGCCCCAATTTCTCCCGAGTACGGCAATGCCTCACATGTGACCAAAAAATACCAGTTGGGTGCATGGCAGGACTCAGAACGGAAGGAGTGATTTTTGGATTTTGCAGCTCAGATTCTGGTGGAATTTTGGTGGGTGCTATGTCGCATTAGCAAGACCCCCCAAGCACCAATACAGTGGAACCCCCCCACAAGTCACCCCATTTTGAAAACTACACCCCTCAGGGAATTCATCTAGGGGTATAGTGTACATTTCAAACCCCCAGGGGTTTCACCAATTTTGATACAAGTGGGCAGTGAAAAAGAAAAATTACATTTTTTACACAAAAATGCAGTTCTGGCTCAAAATTTTTCATTTTCAGAAGGTATGAAGGAGAAAAAGCACCCCAAAATATGTGCCCCAATTTCTCCCGAGTACGGCAATGCCTCACATGTGACCAAAAAATACCAGTTGGGTGCATGGCAGGACTCAGAACGGAAGGAGTGATTTTTGGATTTTGCAGCACAGATTCTGGTGGAATGAATGGTGGGTGCTATGTTGCACCAATACAGTGGAACCCCCCCACAAGTCACCCCATTTTGCAAACTACACCCCTCAGGGAATTAATCTAGGGGTATAGTGTACATTTAAAACCCCCAGGGGTTTCACCAATTTTGATACAAGTGGGCAGTGAAAATGAAAAATTACATTTTTTTACACAAAAATGCAGTTCTGGCTCAAAATTTTTCATTTTCAGAAGGAATGAAGGAGACAAAGCACCCCAAAATCTGTGCCCCAATTTCTCCCGAGTACGGCAATGCCTCATGTGTGACCAAAAAGTGGCAGGACTCAGAAGGGAAGGAGTGATATTTGGATTTTGCAGCACAAATTCTGGTGGAATGATGGTGGGTGCTATGTCGCATTAGCAAGACCCCCAAAGCACCAATACAGTGGAACCCCCCCACAAGTGACCCCATTTTGCAAACTACACCCCTCAGGGAATTCATCTAGGGGTATAGTGTACATTTCAAACCCCCAGGGGTTTCACCAATTTTGATACAATTGGGCAGTGAACATGAAAAATTACATTTTTTTACACAAAAATGCAGTTCTGGCTCAAAATTTTTCATTTTCACAAGGAATGAAGGAGACAAAGCACCCCAAAATATGTGCCCCAATTTCTCCCGAGTACGGCAATGCCTCACATGTGACCAAAAAATACCAGTTGGGTGCATGGCAGGACTCAGAAGGGAAGGAGTGATTTTTGGATTTTGCGGCTCAGATTCTGGTGGAATGAATGGTGGGTGCTATGTGGCATTAGCAAGACCCCCGAAGCACGGTGAAATTATGAACCTAATATTCCATAGATGTGTGGTATATTTTAAAACACTCCTTTATACATAGGCCGGGTTTGTCGGGGCAAGTGTCACACTGGAAAATAGTTTGCTTTCTTATTCCCTTTTTATAGCAAACTTTGCACCTTTTTTGTGTCCTGCCCTTTTTTCCAGTGGAGGGGATTTCATCAGGAAAATGCTGCCCTGGTACAATACGGGGGCCAGTACTAGAAGTACTGGGGCCCTCTGCCTGCTGGTTCCCAAATATTAGGCCCTTTATGACTTCCTCTTGAAAGTGCATAAATGTCCCCCTCTGGCCGGTAGAACGGAATAGCACGTAAGCGTTATACAGTGCCATCTGGATGATATACACGGCCACCTTCTTGTACCAGATTTTTGTTTTCCGCAGGGCACTGTACGGCTTCAGTACCTGATCTGAAAGATCCACTCCGCCCATGTACCTATTGTAATCCAGGATACAATTAGGTTTTGAGGTGTGGGTACTGGTACCTCGTACAGGGACGGAGGTGGTACTGTCTCCGTGAATTGTTGTCAGTATAAGGACATCCCTCTTGTCCTTATATTTGACCAACAACATATTTTCGGTGCATATTCCCCTGCTTTCACCCCTTCTCATTACTTGGGCAATGTGCGTTTTTGGGAGGCCTCTTTGGTTCTTGCGCACAGTACCGCAAGCTGCTGTACCTCTTGAACCAAGGGCCTTAAACAGGGGGATGCTGGTGTAAAAGTTATCCACATAGAGGTGATAACCTTTATCCAGGAAGGGGTGCACTAAATCCCAGACAATTTTCCCACTAACACCTACGAGGGAGGGGGGGCATTCTGGCGGTTCAATTCTTGAATCCTTCCCTTCATAAACCCTAAACCTGTGGGTGTACCCTGAGGTGCTTTCACACAGTTTGTACATTTTTATGCCATACCTTGCCCTCTTACTGGGAAGGTACTGGCGGAATTTAACCCTTCCTTTAAAATGTATAAGGGACTCGTCGATACAAATAAATTTTTCAGGGATGTACACCTCTTCAAATTTGGCACTGAAATGATCAATGACCGGCCTGACTTTGAATAGCCGGTCAAAGGTGGGATCATCTCTGGGTGGGCACTGTGCATTATCGGTGTAATGTATAAATTTAAGGATCGTCTCAAATCGAGCCCGGGGCATGGCCATACGGTAAAATGGAGTACTGTACAGAACATCTGTACTCCAATATTGCCTAATTTCTGGCTTTTTTACTATGCCCATATGAAACACCAGACCCCAAAACGTCATCATCTCTACTGCATCTACAGGGGTCCACCTAGCAAATGATGACGTGGGGTTTTGAGCAATAAACTGCTGGGCATATAAATTAGTTTGGTCCACCATTAAATTTATAAAATCATCAGAGAAAAATAATTTGAAAAAGTCAATTTCTCTGAGACCTGTGGAATCAAATTGGATTCCTGGCATGGCCAAAAACTCAGGAACCTGGGGCTCAAAATTGTCTGGTGGTGGGGTCCATACGAGATCAATTATTGGGGGGGGGGTCTCAGCTGCTCTACGGGGGCGTCTTTGAGGGGGTCCCTCATCACCAGAGGAGGAAGAGGAGCTTAAGGCGAATCCTTCAAATTCCCCGCTTGCATCACTGGCTGTGTCAGAGTCAGAAGCAAGCAGGGCATATGCCTCCTCCGCTGAATACATTCTCCTGGATGACTGGGAGGACATTTGGGAGGACATTTGGGAGGACATTTGGGATGCCATTTTTATTTTTGTGTTACTGGTAGTGAAATGTTTCAACACGTGTATAGTGTAGGGGGGGGTACAAACTTTATTTCAATCCGGGGGGTATGTAGTGTGTAGTGTGTATGTGGTGCAGAAAAAAAAAAATACTTTATACCAATAAAAAAAAAAAAAATGAAGGGGTTAAAAATAAAAAATTTAAGGGGTTAAAAAAAAAAAAAAGGTCCTGCGCCAAAAATTGAGCACAGATGTTGGTCAGTAACGTCTGTCACTGAACAGCGCTCAAAGGCAACAGGAATTTGATCAAAAAAAAAAAATATAGATCAACCCTGTGCCGAAAAAGATGATCAGTGATGTACGTCACTGATCAGCGCACAGCGGCCACAGGACACCCACAAAATCACAGTGTGTGTAAAAAAAAAATTAAAAAAAGACCCCACAGCACACACACAAAAAAAAAAGGTGATCAGTGATGCGACACTGATTACCAGTGAGGTGCAGCAGGTGCACAACCTTTGGTGCAACCGACAGGTATATATAAAAAAAAAAAAACCTCTGTACCCCCAAAAAAGTTGCTGATCACCTCAGATATAGTGATCAGCACAAAAGGCGGGGGCAGCAGACAAAAAATTTAGCACTCTCTATCACTCTCTGTCACTATCTCTCTCTATCTCTCTATCTCTCTATCTCTCACTATCTATCACTCTATGACACTGCAGCAGCAGCAGTGACAGGTATATCTATATATAAAAAAAAACCTGCGCCCCCAAAAAGTTGCTGATCAGTTAATTTATACTGATCAGCACAAAAGGAGGGGGCAGCAGTCAGTTATATCAAAAATATATAGCACAATCTATATACAAAATATATAGTGACAATCTGTCACTATCTCTCTCTATCTCTCTCTCTCTATCTCTCTCTATCTCTCTATAACTATCACACTGCAGCAGCACAAAATATAGCACTCTGTCACTAGGCCTCTCTATCTATCTATCTCTCTCTCTCTATCTCTCTCTATCTATAACTATATCACACTGCAGCAGCACAAAATATAGCACTCTCTGACACTATCTCTCTCTCTATCTCTCTCTATCTCTCTATAACTATCACACTGCAGCAGCACAAAATATAGCACTCTGTCACTAGGCCTCTCTATCTATCTCTCTCTCTCTATCTCTCTCTCTCTATCTATAACTATATCACACTGCAGCAGCACAAAATATAGCACTCTCTGACACTATCTCTCTCTCTATCTCTCTCTATCTCTCTCTATCTCTCTCTATCTCTCTCTATCTCTCTCTATCTCTCTATCTATCTCTCTCTCTATCTCTCTCTCTATCTAGCTAGTACACTGCAGCAGCACAATTTCACAGGAAGGCACAAGTAGTAACAGGATCCAGGAAGCAGTGATGAAGCAGCGATCAGGTAAGTATGAAGCAAGCTATGGAGCAAGGTTCTGGTCAGTATGGCGGCAGGGAGGTACGGTGACCGCACTGCACGCTATTCCAGACCGGAATGGCGTCTGCAGTGCAGTCACCGTTAGTTTAAATCCCCCTCCTTGGCTGTGATTGGTCCGTCGGTCCGACGGACCAATCACGGCCTTTGGGGGCGGGCGGGGTGCGGTGGGGTGACACCAGTGTCACCCTTACACCCCGCGGTGATTGGTGCTGTACTTTACAGCACCAATCACCTCTGATCCCGTGTCACCGGCGAACGTTATTCGCCGGTGACACAGGAAAACGCTGTAATTGGCTGTTCACACTGAACAGCCAATCACAGCGATCGCCGACGGGGGGGCGGCATCGCAGCCCCCCCTGGGCATGCACGGACATGTCTGCTGTCAGGGACAGCAGACATGTTGAAACTGTCACCGCGTCTATAGACGCGGTGACAGTTAAATGCCATGACGTACATTTACGCCATGTGTCGGGAAGTACTTCCCGACCATGACGTAAATGTACGTCAATTGTCGGGAAGGGGTTAAATATGTCATTCTTGCCAAATACACCTAAATAGATTTCTGAAGGTGTCTCAGTGAAATATTGGGAGCAATCCCCGCCATCTCATAACAGTAGTGATTGATCCAAAAAGCGAATTTCTGGGCCTATTACAGGGTGATAGTTTCAGAAAGCAAATGATTTTGGGAGAGTGTTCCCATAGCTTAGATAACTTAGATTTGACCATATAATTGATTGATATATCACTATTTTTAATAGTTTAAAAACTCTACCAAAATCAAACACAAACTCAAGCTAGCTATATTCCATTTGACATGAACTGGTTTCATGGACGAGAGGTGAATAAACATGTAAAATTTATTGATGAGAAACAACATTACTTAACACCTTGCACGCACATGACAGGTACAGCCTATGGTCCTGCAGGTCTTTTTCACTTTAGGGGTTCACCCGCTGGAGACTTCCCCGTCCAGAGACCAGCAAAAGAAACTGCAAAGAAGAAAGAAGGGGTTAATGATCGGTGACTGTCTCCTATAGCCTCCCACCACCAGTCCCCCACGTAGTTCCATACTCACCCCAGATTTGGTTTTAATGAATGTGCTCGCACATGACAGGTACAGCCTTTGGTCCTGCAGGTCTTTTACACTTTAGGGGTTCACCCGCTGGAGACTTCCCCGTCCAGAGACCAGCAAAAGAAACTGCAAAGAAGAAAGAAGGGGTTAATGATCGGTGACTGTCTCCTATAGCCTCCCACCACCAGTCCCCCACGTAGTTCCATACTCACCCCAGATTTGGTTTTAATGAATGTGCTCGCACATGACAGGTACAGCCTTTGGTCCTGCAGGTCTTTTACACTTTAGGGGTTCACCCGCTGGAGACTTCCCCGTCCAGAGACCAGCAAAAGAAACTGCAAAGAAGAAAGAAGGGGTTAATGATCGGTGACTGTCTCCTATAGCCTCCCACCACCAGTCCCCCACGTAGTTCCATACTCACCCCAGATTTGGTTTTAATGAATGTGCTCGCACATGACAGGTACAGCCTTTGGTCCTGCAGGTCTTTTTCACTTTAGGGGTTCACCCGCTGGAGACTTCCCCGTCCAGAGACCAGCAAAAGAAACTGCAAAGAAGAAAGAAGGGGTTAATGATCGGTGACTGTCTCCTATAGCCTCCCACCACCAGTCCCCCACGTAGTTCCATACTCACCCCAGATTTGGTTTTAATGAATGTGCTCGCACATGACAGGTACAGCCTTTGGTCCTGCAGGTCTTTTTCACTTTAGGGGTTCACCCGCTGGAGACTTCCCCGTCCAGAGACCAGCAAAAGAAACTGCAAAGAAGAAAGAAGGGGTTAATGATCGGTGACTGTCTCCTATAGCCTCCCACCACCAGTCCCCCACGTAGTTCCATACTCACCCCAGATTTGGTTTTAATGAATGTGCTCGCACATGACAGGTACAGCCTTTGGTCCTGCAGGTCTTTTACACTTTAGGGGTTCACCCGCTGGAGACTTCCCCGTCCAGAGACCAGCAAAAGAAACTGCAAAGAAGAAAGAAGGGGTTAATGATCGGTGACTGTCTCCTATAGCCTCCCACCACCAGTCCCCCACGTAGTTCCATACTCACCCCAGATTTGGTTTTAATGAATGTGCTCGCACATGACAGGTACAGCCTTTGGTCCTGCAGGTCTTTTTCACTTTAGGGGTTCACCCGCTGGAGACTTCCCCGTCCAGAGACCAGCAAAAGAAACTGCAAATCCCGCTGCTTATAGGTCCCTCCAGAAATTATCAAGCAGGAATAGGCTGCGGAAAATAAAAAAAAGGGGTTAGTGACACCTCACAGGGCCCAAACCCTCCCCTCCTTCCCCCAGCGGGAGCGATACTCACCGGGTAACTGCACAGTAGCCCATGGGAAAGGCATCACGCACCCACACCTGCCAGCAGCCCTCACACATCAGGGGTTCATCCGCTGCACACAGGATCCAGCTGCTTGTAGGTCCCTCCAGAAATTATCAAGCAGGAATAGGCTGCGGAAAATAAAAAAAAGGGGTTAGTGACACCTCACAGGGCCCAAACCCTCCCCTCCTTCCCCCAGCGGGAGCGATACTCACCGGGTAACTGCACAGTAGCCCATGGGAAAGGCATCACGCACCCACACCTGCCAGCAGCCCTCATACATCAAGGGGTTCATCCGCTGCACACAGGATCCAGCTGCTTGTAGGTCCCCCCAGAAATTATCAAGCAGGAATAGGCTGCGGAAAATAAAAAAAAGGGGTTAGTGACACCTCACAGGGCCCAAACCCTCCCCTCCTTCCCCCAGCGGGAGCGATACTCACCGGGTAACTGCACAGTAGCCCATGGGAAAGGCATCACGCACCCACACCTGCCAGCAGCCCTCACACATCAAGGGGTTCATCCGCTGCACACAGGATCCAGCTGCTTGTAGGTCCCTCCAGAAATTATCAAGCAGGAATAGGCTGCGGAAAATAAAAAAAAGGGGTTAGTGACACCTCACAGGGCCCAAACCCTCCCCTCCTTCCCCCAGCGGGAGCGATACTCACCGGGTAACTGCACAGTAGCCCATGGGAAAGGCATCACGCACCCACACCTGCCAGCAGCCCTCACACATCAGGGGTTCATCCGCTGCACACAGGATCCAGCTGCTTGTAGGTCCCCCCAGAAATTATCAAGCAGGAATAGGCTGCGGAAAATAAAAAAAAGGGGTTAGTGACACCTCACAGGGCCCAAACCCTCCCCTCCTTCCCCCAGCGGGAGCGATACTCACCGGGTAACTGCACAGTAGCCCATGGGAAAGGCATCACGCACCCACACCTGCCAGCAGCCCTCACACATCAAGGGGTTCATCCGCTGGACACAGGATCCAGCTGCTTGTAGGTCCCTCCAGAAATTATCAAGCAGGAATAGGCTGCGGAAAATAAAAAAAAGGGGTTAGTGACACCTCACAGGGCCCAAACCCTCCCCTCCTTCCCCCAGCGGGAGCGATACTCACCGGGTAACTGCACAGTAGCCCATGGGAAAGGCATCACGCACCCACACCTGCCAGCAGCCCTCATACATCAAGGGGTTCATCCGCTGCACACAGGATCCAGCTGCTTGTAGGTCCCCCCAGAAATTATCAAGCAGGAATAGGCTGCGGAAAATAAAAAGGGGTTAGTGACACCTCACAGGGCCCAAACCCTCCCCTCCTTCCCCCAGCTGGAGCGATACTCACCGGGTAACTGCACAGTAGCCCATGGGAAAGGCATCACGCACCCACACCTGCCAGCAGCCCTCATACATCAAGGGGTTCATCCGCTGCACACAGGATCCAGCTGCTTGTAGGTCCCTCCAGAAATTATCAAGCAGGAATAGGCTGCGGAAAATAAAAAAAAGGGGTTAGTGACACCTCACAGGGCCCAAACCCTCCCCTCCTTCCCCCAGCGGGAGCGATACTCACCGGGTAACTGCACAGTAGCCCATGGGAAAGGCATCACGCACCCACACCTGCCAGCAGCCCTCACACATCAAGGGGTTCATCCACTGCACACAGGATCCAGCTGCTTGTAGGTCCCTCCAGAAATTATCAAGCAGGAATAGGCTGCGGAAAATAAAAAAAAGGGGTTAGTGACACCTCACAGGGCCCAAACCCTCCCCTCCTTCCCCCAGCGGGAGCGATACTCACCGGGTAACTGCACAGTAGCCCATGGGAAAGGCATCACGCACCCACACCTGCCAGCAGCCCTCACACATCAGGGGTTCATCCGCTGCACACAGGATCCAGCTGCTTGTAGGTCCCTCCAGAAATTATCAAGCAGGAATAGGCTGCGGAAAATAAAAAAAAGGGGTTAGTGACACCTCACAGGGCCCAAACCCTCCCCTCCTTCCCCCAGCGGGAGCGATACTCACCGGGTAACTGCACAGTAGCCCATGGGAAAGGCATCACGCACCCACACCTGCCAGCAGCCCTCACACATCAAGGGGTTCATCCGCTGCACACAGGATCCAGCTGCTTGTAGGTCCCTCCAGAAATTATCAAGCAGGAATAGGCTGCGGAAAATAAAAAAAAGGGGTTAGTGACACCTCACAGGGCCCAAACCCTCCCCTCCTTCCCCCAGCGGGAGCGATACTCACCGGGTAACTGCACAGTAGCCCATGGGAAAGGCATCACGCACCCACACCTGCCAGCAGCCCTCACACATCAGGGGTTCATCCGCTGCACACAGGATCCAGCTGCTTGTAGGTCCCCCCAGAAATTATCAAGCAGGAATAGGCTGCGGAAAATAAAAAAAAGGGGTTAGTGACACCTCACAGGGCCCAAACCCTCCCCTCCTTCCCCCAGCGGGAGCGATACTCACCGGGTAACTGCACAGTAGCCCATGGGAAAGGCATCACGCACCCACACCTGCCAGCAGCCCTCACACATCAGGGGTTCATCCGCTGCACACAGGATCCAGCTGCTTGTAGGTCCCTCCAGAAATTATCAAGCAGGAATAGGCTGCGGAAAATAAAAAAAAGGGGTTAGTGACACCTCACAGGGCCCAAACCCTCCCCTCCTTCCCCCAGCGGGAGCGATACTCACCGGGTAACTGCACAGTAGCCCATGGGAAAGGCATCACGCACCCACACCTGCCAGCAGCCCTCATACATCAAGGGGTTCATCCGCTGCACACAGGATCCAGCTGCTTGTAGGTCCCTCCAGAAATTATCAAGCAGGAATAGGCTGCGGAAAATAAAAAAAAGGGGTTAGTGACACCTCACAGGGCCCAAACCCTCCCCTCCTTCCCCCAGCGGGAGCGATACTCACCGGGTAACTGCACAGTAGCCCATGGGAAAGGCATCACGCACCCACACCTGCCAGCAGCCCTCACACATCAAGGGGTTCATCCGCTGCACACAGGATCCAGCTGCTTGTAGGTCCCTCCAGAAATTATCAAGCAGGAATAGGCTGCGGAAAATAAAAAAAAGGGGTTAGTGACACCTCACAGGGCCCAAACCCTCCCCTCCTTCCCCCAGCGGGAGCGATACTCACCGGGTAACTGCACAGTAGCCCATGGGAAAGGCATCACGCACCCACACCTGCCAGCAGCCCTCACACATCAGGGGTTCATCCGCTGCACACAGGATCCAGCTGCTTGTAGGTCCCCCCAGAAATTATCAAGCAGGAATAGGCTGCGGAAAATAAAAAAAAGGGGTTAGTGACACCTCACAGGGCCCAAACCCTCCCCTCCTTCCCCCAGCGGGAGCGATACTCACCGGGTAACTGCACAGTAGCCCATGGGAAAGGCATCACGCACCCACACCTGCCAGCAGCCCTCACACATCAGGGGTTCATCCGCTGCACACAGGATCCAGCTGCTTGTAGGTCCCTCCAGAAATTATCAAGCAGGAATAGGCTGCGGAAAATAAAAAAAAGGGGTTAGTGACACCTCACAGGGCCCAAACCCTCCCCTCCTTCCCCCAGCGGGAGCGATACTCACCGGGTAACTGCACAGTAGCCCATGGGAAAGGCATCACGCACCCACACCTGCCAGCAGCCCTCATACATCAAGGGGTTCATCCGCTGCACACAGGATCCAGCTGCTTGTAGGTCCCCCCAGAAATTATCAAGCAGGAATAGGCTGCGGAAAATAAAAAGGGGTTAGTGACACCTCACAGGGCCCAAACCCTCCCCTCCTTCCCCCAGCGGGAGCGATACTCACCGGGTAACTGCACAGTAGCCCATGGGAAAGGCATCACGCACCCACACCTGCCAGCAGCCCTCACACATCAAGGGGTTCATCCGCTGCACACAGGATCCAGCTGCTTGTAGGTCCCTCCAGAAATTATCAAGCAGGAATAGGCTGCGGAAAATAAAAAGGGGTTAGTGACACCTCACAGGGCCCAAACCCTCCCCTCCTTCCCCCAGCTGGAGCGATACTCACCGGGTAACTGCACAGTAGCCCATGGGAAAGGCATCACGCACCCACACCTGTCAGCAGCCCTCACACATCAGGGGTTCATCCGCTGCACACAGGATCCAGCTGCTTGTAGGGCCCTCCAGAAAGTATTAAGCAGGAATAGGCTGCGGAAAATAAAAAAAAGGGGTTAGTGACACCTCACAGGGCCCAAACCCTCCCCTCCTTCCCACAGGCGGAGCGCTACTCACGGGATAACTGAAACGTAGCCTTGGGATAGCAGCCACGCAACAACAGCGGCAAACAAAGAACCGTAGAAAACCGAAGGAACAACGGCAACAGGCCAAAACACTAACGTGCCCAAACAGAACTCTAGAAAACATAAATTAATGAAAAGTGTTAAATATCATATAACTAATCAAACAAGCCACAAACTTTGGACTACAAATACTCACATTGGGCAAAATATGACCGGATGAGTCGAGCTCTCGCATCCACTCGTTCATTCATACCGGCGAGCAAAGCTGTTGAAAGGTCCCCATGCCGGAAAACCGCAGCATCCACGGTCACCGGCAAACGGTTTGCAATGCAAATGTTGTGTAAAATACAACAAGCATTAATTATGCCGCAAACCTTTGCCGGTGAGTATAAAAGGGCTCCGCCGGTCATGTCTAAACATCTAAACCGGCTTTTAAGGACACCGAAGGTTCGCTCAATTACAGCCCTCGCTGTCGTGTGAGCCCTTTGGTACCTTTCAGCAGCTTCGCCCACAGGATCAGATAATGGGGTCAGGAGCCAGTCCTTATTGGGATAACCCGCATCACCTATGGAAACCAAAAAAAAAAATATTACATTATTAACAATGTCTGGATTTCAAGACAAATCAGAACCCCCCCCACAGCCAAAAAAAACATACTACTTACCTAACAGCCAGCCGTCCGGCATTCGGCCGTGCTCGAAATCGGCATACAGGGCGGACTGGCTTAAAATGAACGAGTCGTGGGTCGACCCAGGAAAACCCACAAGGAGGTTGGTTATTTTCATTTGGTGGTCGCAAACCACCTGAACGTTCATCGAGTGGAAGTGTTTTCGGTTCCGAAAACATTCCTCTGATGAACGCGGTGGTTTGAACGCCACATGGGTGCAGTCGATCGCGCCCAAAACACTGGGAAACTTCCATTTTGAGAAAAAGCCAAATTTGATCTCATTCCATTCGCTGTCTTGATCAGGAAATTTAATATACTGGGTCGTTAATTTGCGGAATGCCTTTATGACCTGTGCTATACAGCGGGAGAGGGTTGGCTGTGAATAACCGCATGTTTGGCTTAAAGTGGGCTGGAATGTGCCCGACGCAAAAAAATGCAACGCACCCAACAGTTTCTGGAAACCGGTGAGTGCGTGATTGCCCCGTTTCCGTGCTACCAGGTCTGGCTCCATGAGATCGTACAGCATATGGATTGCCGCAGACGAAAGGCGATAATTAGAAATCACCTCCGCCTCGGTGAGATCACCCAGTTCACACCTAGTACGAAAGTGGCGTGGACGTGGGACTGAAACCCGCACCGACCCACCTAATGGAGCTATCGCCGGAATACTAGTGTCATGTTCCATCATATCTACCTCCTCCTCCACACTGGCATTCAGCATGAAAACAACAATAGTATCCCTGAACAGCTCCATTACTGTAGTCAGTGTTAAAGAAATTGCAGTGAAATGCAAAAAAACGCAAATTACCCTACAAAAACGTTTCCAAAACAGCAGACTGCAAAAGCTGTGTAATCTCCTCAAAGGCCAAACGAAGGAGTGAGGTGGGGAGGAGAATCATGGGTAAGTGAGGTGCACCATGGGTAAGAACAGTGCGTTGTGGGAGAAAAAAAAAATACCAGAAAAAAATAAATATATATTTGTATAGCACTTCTACGACCATCACATCACAACAGGGCAGCAAATAATAATACATTACACTTGCAGAGTTAAATTGAACACTTAAAACCAATTATTTCACAGGTTCCTAAAAAAGTTCACCATAAAAAGATGACGAGGGACACTCGGTGAGGAACGGCGATATGAAACAAGAAATAAGAATCGCCAACTTCACATTGAATACACTTTTGGCGATTCATGGGTGATTCCCGTCGACTACCGGCGAATCCCCATGAAAATCCCTATAGACAAATACCGGCGATTTGTAGAGAATCACATTTGGCGATTGGTGCTTCATTCACCGGTCGTCAGCGGCGAATAGACGACGTTGAATAGGGTGATTCGCTTATACAGCTCATAAAATCATGAAAAAAACACAGAATCGCCATAAAACTTGGCGATTCGGGCTCATTGAATACCGCCCACAGAGTGACAGTTCTGGGCTATTAAATAAGAGATGAAAGCAATACGCAGCTAAACTGGTTCTGGGTTCATAGGTCTACAGTGTCTAGCTGGACAGTCAATAGGTTGAGACCAAAAGGTTGACACAGACCAGACTGATGCCAACCTTTTCCATGTCAACCTTTTATCAGTGTAAACCTAGTGCAAGTCGACTCTCAACCTAGACACTGTACACCTTCACACCCGCATGGAAGCTGTGGCAAACTTTGGGGGTATCAGGGCTTAGTTTGAAAGCGTTTAAAAAAAAAAAAAAAAATTCCAAAGGGTGGAGGGGATTACCTGCTGGACTTTGGGGACCCCTAAGCTGCCGAGCCCCAGAGCAGTTGCATCCCCTGCACCCTCTATACTTACGCTGCTACCCATATGGAATCAGCGGTCTACGGTCAATGGGTCGAAACTAAAGTCAATATGTTGACCACTATCAGTCGACAGGCAATAGGTCAACTCATGAAAAAGGTTGACAAGGTCTAGGTCAACATTGGCAAAAGGTCCACACAAGCAAGAAGTTGACATGTGAATGGTAAACCCACGTTTTTCGTGATTTTTTTCCTTACCAACTTGTGCTTACATCACGATCCAAGTGGGCATAGAGGGGGAATATACCAGTGTGCAGAGCGCAGAGAGGCACCGTGCCCCGAGGCATGGGGAGCGCAGCACACTAATAGATGCCAACATAGACACCAAAAACCATAGAAAACTCATTTAGACCTTTTCCTGTGTCGACCATTTCCACATCGACTTGCCAATTTTGACCTAGACAATGTCAACCGATAGCGATCCCCTTATTGACCCTAGAAACTGTTGACCTAATAATCCACACTTGCCACAGCCACTGTAGGCTATGGTACCGCGGATCGCAAGAGTTACCAGAAAAGGGACACAGAGGGCAGTATTCAATGAGTATTTTGACGATGTGCAGCGAATCCTGTTTAGGATTCGCTGCACATTCGCCACTGCTCGCTGCGTTCCGGAGCCTCGCCAGCTCCAGTATTCAACGAGTCAGGGGCTCACTGCCCCTGACCGGCGAATTTTAACTCCTGCGGTGATGCCACAGGGAGCCTGGGGACGGCGGCAGGCAGGGAGATGGAAGTCTCCCTGCCTGCCCCAGAACGTTTGTGGGGGGGAGGTGGGCTCCCCGGGAGCCAGGCAGCACAGGCTGCCCCCCGGGATAGCCAACAGGGGACCGGGTATTCACTACACCCGATCGTGCATATGTAATGATCGGGTGCAGGAAATATATGAATATCTAATGAGCGGCTCTCGGCTCCCGGCCCTCTGCTGGCTGCTCTGTGTAAAAATTTTTTTTACAAATAATATATATTTTTTTTAATTAAATATATATTCATGTGCTTACAGCACATGAATAAAAATAGCATGCCACTCCTCAGAATAAAATTCCTGATTTTTTGACACCAAATGTAAAAAACAAAACACTTTATTTTAAAAGTTCACATTCCACTTCACCATAAAAAGATAGCGATTGCTAAAACATGGCGAATCAGCCTCATTGAATACTGCCCAGAGGATCCCACCCTGACCCCGGAACTCTGCATTTGTACATGTGTGGTCAGTAGACCGCACAAGAGCATTAACGATCCCATCACTCCAGTCAGAGGCTGAACAGCACCAATAATAAATAGGGGTATTAGGGTCTCACCATTAGACCTCCTGGCTGTAGGACTGAGAAGCACGTAACGGTAGAAAGGGTCGACAGTGAGACCACACCCCTTTTACGGCCCTATATAAAGCACGGGAGAGAAAATGTATGCGAGGGGACATGGTACACTGTCAGTCCACATGCTCAGGTGTTGACATTGACACCAAAAACCTCATGTTGACCTTTTGCATGTCGATCTTCTGCTTGAGTCCACCTTTTGTCTATGATGACCTTGTGCGTGTAGTGTTGACCTAGTGACTGTGGAACTAGACAATGCTGAGCCATCGACTGGATAAACAATTTTGGCAAGCAAATACAGATTGTGGCAAAATATAAAATTATCTCCAGTATATACATTGTATTTTGCCATAATAGGGGTGTGATCTCACAAGGAAGGGGCGTGGCCACACAGTAGTAACCTAATTCAAATGATGCATCACAGTAGCACAACCTTGTTAGACTGAATAGTATACCTGATTCACATTTTGCCACATAGTTTTGCCCCTTATTTAAATTACAGCACACAGTAATTCCCCTTATACACAATGGCCTTCATACTAATCACCACGCACCCCTGAGTGTTTGCGCAGGGGAGCGATGGTGAATGACTACGCATGCGCATAAACGGTTATGCGCATGTGCAGCCGTGGCGAACAACTTGTTCAGCTTCCCATTCACGCATAGCAGTGTGGGCATGGGCGATGTGCTGCACCCATAGGAACGCCCAGTATTTCATAGGCGTCGCCATGAAAACGCTGAGAGTTCCCATGTAAATGCACCTGTGACGCGGATGTGGACAGCTGACTTCAGGGCGCCCGCAAATGTAAAACACCATAGAGGTGTCTTACATCTGCGAACACCTGCAAAATCATTAGATGTTCGGCGACCATCAAATGATTTTGTCCCCGCACGCAAGGCTGCAAATGAATGTTTATGCTAAACATCCAGTTGCATGCGTGCAGGGATATTCGGTGTGCGGGAGGGGGGGCGGCATTAAAAGGACATGCATAGCTGTGAATGTCGCAGCTTTGCGTGTCAACCAGATTGACCTCAAATGTCCACAGTAGTTCCCCTACACACATAATGCCCACAGTAGTAGCACCGTTTATGCATAATGTCCACAGTTACTGTGCTTCTTACACGCATAATGTCCACAGTGGTTGTGCTACTTGCACAATGCCCTTAGTACATACAAAATTGCCACAGTACCAGTGCAACTTGAACACAAAATTCCCACAGTTGTTATTCCCCCTATTCACATTACAGCACACCTTATATGCAGTGCCCACAGTAATGCCTCTTATACAAAATGCTATCACTAATTGTGGCCCTTACACTTAATGCCCATAATATTATTGCCCCTTACACATAATGCCCACAGTAGTTGTGTCCCTTACACATAATGCCCACAGTGGTTGTGTCCCTTACACATAATGCCCACAGTGGTTGTGTCCCTTACACATAATGCCCACAGTGGTTGTGACTCTTACATTTAATGCCCACAGTAGTAGTGCCGCTTACACAGATAATGTCCACAGTAGTTGTGGCCCTTACACATAATGCCCACAGTGGTTGTGACTCTTACATTTAATGCCCACAGTAGTAGTGCCGCTTACACAGATAATGTCCACAGTAGTTGTGGCCCTTACACATAATACCCATAGTAGTTGTGCCCCTTACACTTAATGCCCACATTGGTAGTGCCATTTACACATAAAATGCCCACACCTACACAGCCCTGTATTTACCTGAAGCCCCACACCTGTAATGGCCAGGCTGGCCATACTGGTGATGCACCTCCAGTGTAAATGAACTCTAGGGGGACAGTAGGTACTAGAAACAGCCTTTCTGGTTACACCCAGAAGAACATGATATCATGCATTGCTGTTTATGTATCCGCTGTGCCCGAGATCTCAGAACAACGGTCAGTGATTGTTTACAGCAGGGCGAGAAATGGTGCCGAGGCAAACAGCTTTCCCGCTCTGCAATGCAATCTTGGCAGAGACCCAGAGAGAGGGATAAACATCATCTGTTTCTGGACAAGAACCATAAAACGTGACTTACTTGACCTTGTGGGTGTGAAGTAAAGATTCCTTAGTTTCTAGTTCCTGGAAGAGGGATCTGGATGATTAATTGAGGCTGTAGCACGATTATATTGCTTACCCGTAGTGAAAAGGATCACATACACAGGGACTCTAATAAAGACTTTGATCTTTATTTTTTTGGTACTTATATGTTAGTTGCCCACTATAGTTAGTAGGCTCATACCCCCACTATCCATGTTGGCATGGAGTTGATTTTATACAGTGCGGCGAGCCCCGCGCGTTCTGCTACTTCTCCAACACCTGGTCTGGATCATCCACATTACTCTCATGTGGAGATATGCTGTCCCTGCCACACTCCTCTTATACCCCTTTCCCACTGCAGGCTTTACACGTGTAAATGCCGTTTTTTTAGCCTTTTTAAACGGCTAGAGCTGCAGTGGGAAAGCTCCAGGTTGCTTTACACGGGTAACAAATACCGGTTTTTGTTACCCGTGTAAAAAGCAGTGTTTTTACCGTGTAATAGCCGTTTTTTCGGCAGTGGGAAAGGGGTAGCCCTTTACCCGTTAAAAAAAAAACCGGCATGGGGTCCCCCCCCACTGCCGAAACCAGCACCAGGCTGAAGGAGCCGGGGCTGGTAATAAAAAATCAGGAAACCCGACAAATAGGGGTTCCCTGATTTTTTACAACCAGCCCCAGGCTCCAGGTCCGGGGCTGGTTCCCAAAATACGGGGGACAAAATGACTAGGGGTCCCCCGTATTTTAAGAACCAGCCCCAGGCACAACCAGCCAGCAGGGTAATGCCACAGCCGGGGGACACTTATGATATAAGTTCCCGCGGCCAAAGCATTAACCCTACCGACCAGTCAGCCTGGCCAGGGGCCCTGGGGGAGTGGGGACCCCCCCAATAAAGGGGTCCCCCCCCTCCAGGACTTACCTGACCAGGCTGAAGCCTGGTGCTGTCCCCGGTGACCCTGGAGCGGTGGTCACCGGGCTGATGGTATTGTGTAAAAAATAGAATAAAAACCATTGTCTTTTACTGGTGAACTATGAGTCCCAGCAAGCCTCCCCCGCAAGCTGGGACTTGGAGAACCACAAGTCCCAGCCTGCGGGGCATTAAAGGGCCCGCTGGGTCTTGTAGTTCCACAGTAAAAGAAAGAGTTAAATAAACACACTGACACACGTGAAAAATAAAAGTTTAATACATACATAACACATACATACTGATACTTACCTATCTTGAGCCCGTAGGTAGCCCTGGTCCTGATGTCCTGGTCCGTGTCGGCGTCTGTATCCAGTCGGCATCCCTGTCGGCGACGGCGTCGGCGGTCCGGAGTCCGAAGAAATCCATTTGGGAAGCTGTGGAAGGAAATCCTACTCACCTGTCCCAGCGCGACGTAGTCCAGGTAAGGTCTTTGCAAAAAAAACAAACCGACACCCGAACCAGACCGGACTGACGGAAACGCACGTGTGTTTGTTTACATCGTGCGGCTCCGCCTCCCGAATGCCGCTATTGGCCGCCTTGCGGCCTAGCGGCTCCTGATTGGCCGCTAGGCCGCAAGGCGGCCAATAGCGGCATTCGGGGGCGGAGCCGCACGATGTAAACACACCGTGTGGCTCTCTGCCTGTCCGCTTGGTTCGGGTGTTCGGTTTGTTTTTTTTGCAAAGACCTTACCTGGACTACGTCGCGCTGGGACAGGTGAGTAGGATTTCCTTCCACAGCTTCCCAAATGGATTTCTTCGGACTCCGGACCGCCGACGCCGTCGCCGACAGGGATGCCGACTGGATACAGACGCCGACACGGACCAGGACATCAGGACCAGGGCTACCTACGGGCTCAAGATAGGTAAGTATCAGTATGTATGTGTTATGTATGTATTAAACTTTTATTTTTCACGTGTGTCAGTGTGTTTATTTAACTCTTTCTTTTACTGTGGAACTACAAGACCCAGCGGGCCCTTTAATGCCCCGCAGGCTGGGACTTGTGGTTCTCCAAGTCCCAGCTTGCGGGGGAGGCTTGCTGGGACTCATAGTTCACCAGTAAAAGACAATGGTTTTTATTCTATTTTTTACACAATACCATCAGCCCGGTGACCACCGCTCCAGGGTCACCGGGGACAGCACCAGGCTTCAGCCTGGTCAGGTAAGTCCTGGAGGGGGGGGACCCCTTTATTGGGGGGGTCCCCACTCCCCCAGGGCCCCTGGCCAGGCTGACTGGTCGGTAGGGTTAATGCTTTGGCCGCGGGAACTTATATCATAAGTGTCCCCCGGCTGTGGCATTACCCTGCTGGCTGGTTGTGCCTGGGGCTGGTTCTTAAAATACGGGGGACCCCTAGTCATTTTGTCCCCCGTATTTTGGGAACCAGCCCCGGACCTGGAGCCTGGGGCTGGTTGTAAAAAATCAGGGAACCCCTATTTGTCGGGTTTCCTGATTTTTTATTACCAGCCCCGGCTCCTTCAGCCTGGTGCTGGTTTCGGCAGTGGGGGGGACCCCACGCCGTTTTTTTTTTTTAAATTCTCCCCCCCCCCCCCTATCTTTACACTGCTTAAACGGGTTTTTAAACGGGTAAGTGTGAATGTGACAAAAACAGCTTTTAAACGGTAATTTACCGTTTAAAAGCTGCAGTGGGAAAGAGTCTTTATGGCTCTTACCCGTTTAAAGACCCGTTTAAAAAAAACGGGTCTTTACCCGTGTAGGCAGTGGGAAAGCAGCATTAGCTTCAACCACCCTGGTGAAGCTACTAAATGTTCAGACGAGCTCTCTGCCTCACCCACCTCTACTTGTGTCATCCACCCAGGTTCACAGGCCTCCACCACTGCCCTGAGCTCGCCCACGTCGCATTCTTCCTTCTTCCATAGCTTCACCATAGGGTTGTTTGGAGGATCGGGAACTACGAACCTCCTGGGAAGGGCATCAGCAATGAGGTGCTGCTTCTCCGGATGATGTCACACCTCAAACTGAAATAGCTGTAAGGCCAAAAACTAAAGGGTCGCATGAGAATTTTCTTCCTTGATTGTATGCATCCATTGTAAGGGTGCATGGTCTGTGACCAACAAAAATTCTTGTCCCAATAAATAATATCTCAGGGACTCAACTGCCCACTTAATGGCTAAGCACTCCTGCTTAGTTAAGTTGAGTATCCCTTATACAAATTATTCCAAAAACCATACATTCCAGAAAGTGAAAAAATGTATATTTTTTTTGCTAAAAGCACTACTGGGGACATCTGCAACAACACTACTGAGGACATGATATGTAACAGCACTACTGAGGACATGATATGTAACTGGCACTAGTGGGGACATCTGCAACAACACTACTGAGGACATGATATGTAACTGGCACTACTGGGGACATGATATGTAACTGGGACATGATATGTAACTGACACTATTGGGGACATGATATGTAACTGGCACTACTGGGGACATGATATGTAACTGACACTACTGAGGACATGAAATATAACTGGCACTACTGAGGACATGATATGTAACTGGCACTACTGAGGACATCTGTAACAGCACTACTGAGGACATGATATGTAACTGGCACTACTGAGGACATGATATGTAACTGGCACTACTGAGGACATGATATGTAACAGGCACTACTGAGGACATGATATGTAACTGGCACTACTGAGGACATATGTAACTGGCACTACTGAGAACATGATATGTAACTGGCACTACTGAGGACATGATATGTAACTGGCACTACTGAGGACATGATATGTAACTGGCACTACTGAGGACATGATATGTAACTGGCACTACTGAGGACATGATATGTAACTGGCACTAAATATGTGCAAAAAAATTATTGCTTGGCATTTAAATTCATTATCTGAGATACACAAACTTTGTTTCAGATTTTGAAACCCTGTTTTATGCACAAATAAAATGTGTGTATTTCATGTGTTTATACAACATACATGCAAGATACCTCAAGATGCACAAAATTATTCTGGTCCTGAGCAGTTTGGATAAGGGATACTCAACCTGTACTTGCGCTCTCTGGGCAATAATTTACAGCTACGGTAGGGGATGGGCTTCTCTTCTCCATCTACCTCTTGGGAGAGAACTGCTCCTAATCCAGGAGCTTGCAAGACAGGCACGGTACACAAAGCTCGTCTTAAATCCTGCCAAGCAGTTTCCACTGGTCTAGACCTCGTTATCTTATCTGGCGACTGTTTTTTTGGTACTCTTTACCTAGAACGGCGCCCACGATTTTGATCTTAGGCATCGCAAGGTAAAAAATTGCGTCGGTCGCATCGGATGCGACCAAAAAATCGCATGCGATGCAACCGACGTGATTACTGCAATTTTACATAGGAAACAATGTTAAATGGCCCAATTGACCCGATTTTACATAGGGAACAATGTTAAATGGCCCACAGACCCCAAATAGCCATCCAGAAATGTGAAATGGCCCCCCCAATTGTTAACGCCACCCCACGATCAACGTCAACCCGAAGCGTGGCGAGCGCAGCGAGCCCGCGAGGGGCGGCGGTATGCGTCCTCTGACCTTTTCATACCCCCACTATCCACGTCGGCGTGGAATTGAGAATAGAAAGTGTGGCGAGCGCAGAGAGCCACCGAGCCCGAAGCGTGGCGAGCCCCGCGAGGGGACGCGGATACCTTCACAGGTATCCGCGTCCCCTCGCGGGCTTAACAGGTATCCGTGTGCGCTCGCCACACTTTCTATTCTCAACGCCACGCCGACGTGGATAGTGGGGGTATGAAAATGTCGGAGGACGCGTACCGCTGCGCTCGCCACGCTTCGGGTTGACGTTGATCGTGGGGTGGCGTTAACAATTGGGGGGGCCATTTCACACTTCAGGGTGGCTATTTGTGGTCTGTGGGCCATTTAACATTGTTCCCTATGTAAAATCGGGCCATTTAACATTGTTCCCTATGTAAAATCGCGGTAATATCCCACCAGACTGAGAAATGTCCTAAGTTGTGACTTACATTTAGGTTTAGACCAAGTGCGGACTGCTTATACATTACTAGGCTGAGGTTTAACCTGTCCTCTGCCCACAATGTACCACAAATACGTGGCTTCCACCATACCAATGGCACATTTCTCAGGATTGGCAGTAAAGCCGTGAGCCCGTAGAGACTTTAAAATGGCTTCTACCTTTGGTAGGTGTGATTTCCAGTCATAGCTGAAAATAACTGTATCATCTATATATGCAGCCGCATATTCCCAGTATGGCCACAGCAACTTATTCATAGCTCTCTGGAAGGTTGCTGTGGCACCATGTAAACCAAATGGGAGTACTTTATACTGGAATAAGCCCTCTGGGGTAGAGAAGGCTGTTTTTGTCTTGGCAGCTTCTGTTAATAACCTTTTGTCAGATCAAGTGTAGCGAGATAAGGGGATTTTTGTAAGAACTTACTGTTCAAACCCCTTTCTCTGAGTCTATCCTGGTGACACAGCTAACCTTGGGGATGTAGGAGGGTCCGCAGGAGCCAGGCACCTATGCTGAAGTCTTTGGACGTAGGCTCCTCCCTTCTGCATCCCATCATGCTTCATTTCAACTTCTAAAAGCACACTAGGATACATAACAGTACAATGCCCAACATCTTATATGCACAATCATATAACCATAACATGACACACATGAACGGTATGACTTACTGAGCGTAAGGGAGGGATTGCTGTGTCACCAGAATGGACTCAGAGAAAGGAGTTCGAACAGTAAGTTCTTACAAAAATCCCCTTTTCTCTTTCGTCCATCCTGGTGACACAGCTAACAGCTTGGGATGTTCACGAGCCGGTCCTTTGGGAGGCTACGCTCAGACCAACAGTTCTCATCACTGCCCGTCCGACGCGAACTCATGGAATCTGTAAAATTTGGTAAAGGTATGAACAGAGGACCAAGTGGCAGCCCTGCACAACTGCTCCGCTGTAGCCCCATGACGCACAGCCCAAGAGGAAGCAACTGACCTGGTGGTATGTGCATTAATTCGAGAAGGAACAGGTCTACCCACCTTGGTGTAAGCATAAGCAATTAATGACCTTAACCACCTGGCAATAGTCTGCTTAGACGCAGGCCACCCTCTCTTATGCACATCGTACAATACCAACAGATACGTTTTGCGGATGTCCTTTACCCTTTCCACGTAAATTGGCAAGGCGCGAACTACGTCCAATTTCCTTAATTTGTCCCTATTTTTTGCCCCTTCTGGAGCGGAAAATACCGGGAGCACAATCTCCTGGTTTAGATGAAAGGAAGAAACCACTTTTGGTAAAAACCTAGGCACTGTTCGGAGCACAGCCCTATCTTCATGAAAAATTTAATGCGTAGACTTACAGGACAAAGCTCCTAACTCCGATACACGTCTAGCCGAAGCAATGGCTAACAAAAAAGTCAATTTCCAAGAACATATTTAAGGTCAGCCTGGTTACGCCCTGCAAAAAAGTTAGAACCTCCGGCAAAAAAGCGATCCTTTTCTGGAAGAAAATGGACAGAGCTGTACTTTTAAGGACTGTAATCCCAAACCTGTTGAGAAACCATCCTGCTGGAAATCTAGCAATCTAGACACCTTGAACCTGGAGGTGTGTACTTTCTGATGCTCATACCATCTGGACTAAACTTTCCAGACTCGATGATAATTTGCAGCAGACACCGGCTTACGAGCCCTTAGCATAGTCTGAATAACTACATCAGACAATCCTTTTTTCTTCAATAAGAAAGTTTCATAAGCCAGGCTGTCAAATTGAGCCGAGCTAGGTCCAGGTGCAGAAATGGCTCTTGCCTTAGAAGATCCTGTCGAAGAGGAAGAGGCCAAGAGTCCGTTGACAATCTCAGAATTACCAAGACCTCTTGGGCCAGTCTGGTGCAATCAGAATGGCTTGCACTTGTTGACACTTCACTGTTCTCAGCACCCGTGGTATCATTGGGAACGGGGGAAAAAGCGGCTGGTTCCCTGATCCGTGAATAAAATCTCGGAACCTGACAGTTGTTCCTGGATGCCATTAAATCCACTTCTGGGAGCCCCCAGCGACTCACAATATCCTGGAATACCTCCTGATGTAATGAGCATTCCCTCTCCAGCAGGTCCTCTCTGCTGAGGAAATCCGCCTCTACATTCCGGATCCCCGGAATGAACACAGCTGACAGAATAGGCATGTTGATTTCTGCTCAACTGAAAATCCGCGAGACTTCCTGCTTCGCCATCCTGCTGCGAGTCCCGCCCTGATGATTCAGGTAAGCCACCGCCATGGCGTTGTCCGACTGCTCTCGTACCGGGAGGCCCTTCAGGAATTCCTCCACCTGCTGAAGCGTCTTCCAAACTGCTAGAATTTCCAATATGTTTATCGGCAGTTTGGATTTGTGCCTGGACCACAGACCCTGCAACCGTAGGTGAAAGACAACAGCCCCCCAACCCCTGAGGCTGGCGTCAGTCGTGATCACCACCAAGTCCCAAGAGCGAAGTGAATGCCCCAACTGCAACGTCTCTATGTCCATCCACCAGACTAAGACTTTGTCTCCTGAGATAGAAGTATGGAAAGGATGTTCCATTGGAATGTCCTTGAAAGAAACCTGGCAAACTGGAGCGTCTAGAATGTCGCTACCATTTTGCCGATAAGTTTCACCCCTTGCCAAACTGTAGGACTTGTTGCTTGCAAGATCATCAACACCAGTTGATGGATGTCTCTTGCTTTGGACTCTGGTAGGAATACCCGGTGTAAATGAGTGTCCAGGATTACCCCCAGAAACAGTAATCTCTGTGTGGGAATCAAATAGGACTTGGGCAGATTTAACATCCATCCCATGTCTTGTAAGAACTGTGTCGCCACTGTTAAGTGTTCTTGAAGTCTTTTCTCTGATTCTGCTTTGAATAGCAGATCGTCTAAGTAGGGGATAATCGCAATCCCTCTCAGCCTGAGGGTCGCTGCCATGACAGCCATCACCTTTGTGAAAACCCTTGGTGCCGTTGCCAGACCAAAGGGTAGGGCCTGGAACTGTAAATGAGTCTCCCCTATCACAAAGCGAAGTAAGGATTGATGTTCCTTGCATATGTGTATATGAAGATACGCATCCTGAATATCCACTGATGCCAGATATTCCCCTGGCTCTATGCTGCAAAGCACTGAACGCAGAGACTCCATGCGGAAATGATCCACTCAAAGATACTGATTTAAAGACTTTATTAAGAATCGGTCTGACAGACCCATCTGGTTTGGGGACCAAGAAGAGGATTGAATAAAATCCTTTCCTTCGTTCCTCCTGAGGAGCCGGGACCACCACCCCCTTTTCCCTGAGAGCCAATGCTGCCCCCTGTAGGGCAGTATGTGAGTTGGCCTCCCTTGGTAAAGGAGTGGGAAGAAATCTCCATGGGTAACCGCCCCTGAGATTTATCTGGTAGCCCCTTGAGACAATGGAGTGAACCCAAGGGTCCGAAGTTGGAATAATCCAACGGTCCCGAAACTGCCGGAGGCGACCCCCCCCCCCACTCAGAGGCCAGAACGGGGAGTCTCCGCCCCATCAGCCAGAAGACTTATCCTCTCCTTTTGACACCTGTTTCTTGCTAAAGGCGCCAAACCTAGATTTGGAAGCTTTTCTTTTATTGGCTGGGAATCTACCGCTTCCCGCCTGTCCTCTGCTGGATGCTCAACCCTGAAAGGATGAGCGAAAGGAAGGTTTAAAAACTCCAAACTTTGACCCTGAAGCTTTAGCTGTGGTAGGAAGGAAGGTACTCTTACCCCCCATGGCCTGCTTTATGATGGATTCCAGTTCAGAACCAAAAAGCAACTCCCCTTTAAAAACCAGAGACTCTAGGGATTTCTTTGATTCACAGCCTGCTTCCCAGGCTTTAAGCCAGAGGGCTCGTCTCGCAGACACTGATGTGGCGGATACCTTAGACGCCATCTTTGCGCCTTCTTCCCCAGCCTCAGAAATGTACTCTGCTGCACATCTGAGCTTTTCGGCTAAGGTAAAGGCCTCCGAATCAGGCTGCAGCTGATTTCCCAAAGCCTCAGCCCAATTAATCATTGCTTTGGCTACCCATGCTGAAGCAATAATGGGGCAGAGTGTATAGCCCACTCCTTCAAACACTGCCTCCATCCACTTTTTTGTCAACGGGGTCCTTAAAGGCCGCCCCACCCTGCACCGGCAAAGCTGTGGCCTTAGACAATCTTGCTTCAGGAGCATCCACTAAAGGAACCTTCTCCCACAATTTCACATACTCCTCCGGCATGGGGTACATGTTTGCAAACCTCTTTGACATAGTCACTTTCCTATCTGGAACTTTCCAAGCTTCCCCCAACAAGGAAACCATGCCTTCATCCGAAGGGAACGTCACAGAATCTCTATGCATCCTTTTAAAGACACAATGTGCCTGCACTTTAGTCTCCTCAGACAAGTCTAATGCCTGTTTCACAGCAAGGATTAAGTCCTCAATACCCGGGACAGAAGCATCAGCCTCTTCCCTCTGATCCCAACTTAAATCCTCTTCACACACACCACCATCATCATCTGAATCCAAATTTAACAGAGGAGGTATAGCTGAAGGCCGTCTGGAGGAAGGACTTTCAGAAGGTTTTGCAAATTGCTCCATAAGAGAGTTCATCCTATGAACACCGGTGCAGTATCCTGCATGACCTGCAATAACACTGGGTTCCCCTGCGAGGGGGCAATGGAGCCCATAGATGTTTGAGAGGAAGAAATATGGCCAGGAGACTTCACTAAGTTATCCTTTTGCCTATTCAAAGCCTTAACCAAGGCATTCATAGACCTACCAACGCAGCAGCCCACGCAGGTTCCTGTTGCTCAGACCTCTGGGATTGCGCTCCACCGGGCACAGACTCACAAGCAGGGCACAAATCCCCTTGATCCATCTGTAAACATGTTAATTTAACCCCGCAAAATCTGCAGTCCAATAACATGCCCTGCGCTTCCTCCCACACGGCAGCAGCATCACACCCGTCAGTCATATTTAACCCACGGTGCACAATGTCAGGCAACGCACAGAGTAATGTAACAGTGTACAATATGTCTGCTACTTGCTGCCAGTGACGTCAGCATCAGCGGGGATAGCGCTTTCCAGGAGAAACTGCACCCTGTGTACTTTGAAAAGATAGCCAGGTTTCAGTTTCGCAGTATGGAGAGAAATAGCGCCAGCACACAGAGCAGGAAGAGACCAAGTCTCTGCTTCAGCAGGGTAGAGTAGCCAGTTTGGCGCCTTTCCCCCTTTAGCCGCTCCCACAAGTGTTTCTCCTCACCTCCAGTGCCTCCCCTTCTTTCCGGGATCACTTGGAGTGGGCGCAGATAGTGTTCCAGTCATCCTCCAGTCCTCTCAGCACTGCTGAGTCTGCAGCTGCGCGGCGCACTGCTTCTCTCACCCGCAGAGACAGTGTCCAGTACTCGGCAAGTTCCCTGTCCGCCACCATTGCTCCTGGCCACAAGCATGGCATCCACAAACAGCCTTTCCCGCCATAGTCTGACATGGGGGCTGCCATGTTTTCCCAGTCACATGTCTGTCTTGTCCAATCCTGCTTGGAGTGATCTCCCTGTCATACCTGCCTGGCCAATCCTGACCAAGCAGTGGGTAGAAGTATGCTGGGAGCGCTCACTCCAATGCTAGTGCTTCAGTTGTCATTCCTACATGCAAGTGTTGTCTGCTGGTGTTTGTCTCTTCCTGCTGCAGTGTATTCTCCAGGCTTACCATCTCCTGTGAGTGTCCAGGTTACCATCTTTTGTGATCCAGTATCCACTGTCAAGACTCACCTCAAGCAGGTCCAAGCCTAGCTCCGGGATTCCTTTCCCATCCGATGCTCCGCCATCGTTCCTGTCTGCTGTTCCGCCATCGATCCTGAAATCCGATATTCCGGATCTCACAGTCATTAACTACAGTCAGATACTCCGGATACCGCATTCCATTTTGCATCCGATGTTCTACCATCGATTCATCACCTCAAGACTGTAAAGTATTGCTTCCTACAGTGACTGTACTTATCATATACCATTCCGCATACTTTACTGCCTGTGTCATTACAACCTTCTGCTCAATAAACCTGGTTGTATTTTATACATGTTTACTGCCTCTGGGTGCACTGTCGTGCAAGGTATATGCACAAGGGTCTCCTACAGCCTGCCCGGTTTCAATACCGATCCAGACCCCCACCAGAGGTCTTAGTCTCCACGACTCAGACCCCTGGTGTGACAGCTACCAAAGAGGGCTTTCCTTTCAAGGTAGCTCAAGTATTGTATATTAGACACTTTCATTGCCACCATAAAGTACAAGAAGAAAAATTAACAAACAGAAGCCCTGTCCTCCAGCACATAACTGACAATAAGGGTGCCAAGATTCAAGAAAGTGGCGTGGTTAAAGGAGAACAAACATGTAAAAATGCTAAACAGTTAATGTAGCTACATCCAAATGGAATTGTTTTTCCTTTAACTTCAATCCTCCATCCAAATACCTTTGAACCTCTCTCTTGTCTTCACCTCCAAATCTCTACAGAGGCTTGTCTATACCCTTCTTCACCTGCTCTAATCCAGCTTTCATCCTCTCCATCCTTTCATTCACTTGGTTTCTGTGATATCTTCCGCTCTTGGGCCCTTATTCTGATCGGTGCGGCCGGATCCGAATATGCGGCCAGGACCGTGCGTGCGAAACCCCGCCTTCCATACGGATCGCCAACTCTGTCCGTACGCGGTAAGAAGCTGGCCGAACGGACCGCACGTGTATTTTTCATGGAATACGCCTCCTCCATCTCAGGGAACCTCCCCCATCATTCGATGGTCGCAGAACATCGAATGCAGGACCGAGTGGTCCACCAGCTCCCGCAACCTCAGACCACACGGACATTTTTCCGTGCAAAAGCAGAGATCTGGGCGGGCAGCTGACATCCGGCGATGTCATATGTCCGCCCCCTACACGTGCGTCACGGCCGCATTACCATACGTACGCCCAGCGTTTGCATGGGAACGCCCATGAAACGCGGGGCGTATGCATATGGTAATGAGCCCAAATAGCCCTTCACGCCCCTCTCCACCCCCTGTTCGGAGTGTTCACATTTCATGCGGGATTTGGCTGTACGCCCCGCTCGCACATGCGCAGAGACGCCTCTGCACATGCGCAGACACAAAACATCGGCGGTACGAACGCACGCGGATATTACCGCACCAACCAGAACAAGGGCTTTGGTTTTTAGCCTCTCCCTAGCCTATCAGAGTGACTGAGCTGTATACCTGGGCTGTGGCCTTGTCCACCCCTCAGGTAGTGTGTTTTTTATTTATTTTAATGTGTTGAATTTTTATCCATTACTTGTAAAACTTTTTTGATTGAATAAATGTACCACTAAGACGGTTCCTTTTCATTTGTATAATATGCCAATGGTGAGCTTATCCACTATGGAGAGATACAAATGAATACATACAAAGAAACCGCTATATGTGCTTACTCTGTATTTGTGCTGTAAGTAATGGTACGCATTGGTTACGATAATGGTCGTTCCACTGAAGGTGAATTCCCATAAAGAAACCTATATACACTGTGACCTATTATTCCTTGTGAGTTTGGTACGATATTGTGGTTTCCCTTGTACCCTGAGATAATTTGAGACTCCTCATAAGATTTGGACTTTTATACTATACCTCCTTCTTTTTCGGTACCCACACGTTGTTATATTGGAGTTGTGCTACTAAGGAACTGGACAGGAACAAAGAAACCTTTATAAGAGGGTCTAGAGTCAGTATCCTGTGAGTACCAGTGCGCCATCCATTTAGTTTGGTGTTGACATAGAAGGTGACCCTTAAAAAGGTACCTTGATACATGGGATCTCACTTATTCATTTGTGAGTTCGGTACGCCATCATCTCTCTTCCCGGTATACCCCACTGATTCATTTACTTTCTGAAGGAACTGATATATTGTCTTCTTTCCTCTAGGATTACAACTCATCACGATACATCACACGGAGTCAAGCGCCATCAACCTTCATAGTTTACTCAGTAATAACCAGCATGGGTTCGTGAAAAATCGTTTATGCCAAACTAATCTACTTGGTTTCTATGAAGAGTTTAGCAAAAACCTTGATAATGGAAACATGTAGATGTGATTTTCCTAGATTTTGCTAAAGCCTTCGACACAGTACCACACAAGAGGTTGATAAATAAAATGGAGGACATGGGATTAGGGGCAAATATCTGCAGATGGGTAGGGAACTGGCTGTGTAATAGAGAACTAAGAGTGGTCGTGAACAGTGCCGTATCAAATATACCAGTACTAAGTGGAAAGCCACAGGGTTCCGTACTTGGGCCCATTTTGTTTAACATTTTTATTAACGATATTGGGATGGGGTTACTCAGAAATGTATCCATCTTTGCGGACGATACAAAACTGAGCAGTTATTAAATCATCAGAAGATGTCACCACGCTTCAAAATTATCTTGACAATCTAGATGAGTGGGCAAAAAAAGTGGAAGATGAGGTTCAATGTGAACAATTGCAAGGTCATGCACCTTGGGAGACATAACCATTGTGCTAGTTATAACCTAAGCGGGGATGAATTGGGTAATTCAGTACTCGAAAAGGATCTAGGAGTCCAAATAGACAACAAACTGGGGTGTAGTGCTCAATGTAATATAGCAACAAAAAAGGCCAACAAAATTCTAGCATGTATTAAAAGGGGCATGGAAACTAGGGACTCAAAAGTAATTATGCCTCCATACAAATCATTGGTTAGACCACACCTCGAATACGCAGTGCAGTTCTGGGCCCCGCACTATAAAAAGGACATCATAGAATTAGAAAAAATCCAAAGAAGAGCAACAAAGCTTATTAGGGGAATGGAGAATTTAAGCTATGAGGAAAGATTAAACAATTTGGGACTATTTAAACTAGAGAAAAGACGTTTAAGGGGGGATATGCTCAACATGAATAAATATATTAGGGGCCAATATAAGGAACTGTCAAACACCCTTCTTTCTACTAGAAAGGAATCTAGGAAGCGAGGGCATGAGTTTAGATTAGAAGAAAAAAGATTTTGTTCATCTAGAAGAAAAAATTTCTTTACAGTCAGAGCAGGCAAACTTTGGAACTCTTTGGAAGTGGTGTCGGCAGACACTATAAATACGTCTAAAATAAGGTTGGATAAACATTTATTGGTTAAAAACAAACATGGGTACGAATAAGTAACAAAATCTGTCTTTAAAATATCAGACCATACTATACAACAAGGGATTAGCTACTATAAGCATAGGTTGAACTAGATGGACGCAAGTCTTTATTCAGCCTCACCTACTATGTAACTATGTAATGATATTTTTTAGCTACAGACAGGTATGAGCATACCACACTTGCTGTAACATTAAGGCTCTATAGAGCCCCTCCATTTGGACCTCTGAGAGAAGCACCTGAGGGTTGTGCATACATTGGGCCCAATTCAGACCTGATCGCTGCGCTGCAAGTCTTGACAAGCCATCGCTGGCTATGTTCACAGGGTGAACCCGCACATGCACACTCAGTCATTCAATAATTACTCGGGCTACGAATCCACAGCCCAGTGATCAGTTCTGAATCAGGCTCATTGGCGGAGCATGCCTTGGATGGCACCAGTTCTGAGGGCAGAAACACGGCAGGATGCAGATAAAGGTAGTGGCATAGAGCATTTATTGGCATATTATAAACAAGATCTATAATGCAGGAGGGTGGCACATGGGGCACGGCGACCCCCCCCCTCCTCCAGTCACTTGCGCCCCCCCTGCCGTCTTATCTGAGACTTCATGTCCTCTAGCCCAGTCCTCACATCCTTCACAAACGAGTCCTTGATACTGGCCACCCTGCGAGCTATGTCCCCAATGCCGCCAGGCCCCCCCTGCTGCAGCTTTTGCACAGTGTCGGAGCGCATCAGGCGCTGCACCGTGTCCTTGCCAACAAGCTCAGCCTTGGTGATGGCGAACGCTGTGATCTGGGCGCCCCTGCGGATGGGCCGGGACTCTGATAGCTTCTCTATCAGCTGCGGGTTGTTGAGCAGGCGATGCAGCATCCGTATCAGCACCATCCCCCCAACCAGGACCTGAGGGGAAAGGAGAGAGCATGTGAGGTTGCGAAGCCATAACAGGACACTAAACCATCTATGGGGGAAAAGGAACGAAAAAAAAAATAGGTACTTCCTCATCTTTGCGGCCACCACTACGCCATTTAAGTTAGCTGCTACTTAACCGCTACGCAAGGATTTTTGGTGAGGAAGTACCCCGACCTGTGTCCATGCCACCATCTATTTATTTTAGTAAAGTTGTGGTGAGTGAAGCAGAGCGAGCCACCGAGCCCAAAGCGTGGCACTCGAAGCGAGCGCCTGAAGGGCTAATTGTGCTACGTAAGTTCAGGAACGTAAGCGGTGGCCACAAAGATGAGGAAGTACCGAAAAATTTGATGGTGAGCGACCATAAAACGGCTTTTCTTTAGTTATGCCGCATGCGAGGGGATGCGTTATGTTACACATCCCTTTGCATCGTATTGAGCGGATTTGACGGCGGAAGTGGCGGGCTGTGTTAAGTCATTCGATAAGCAGCGCAAGACCGCTGCTTAGCGAGTGGTGATGAATCACCCATCAAGTACATGAACTGAAGTGGATTTAACCCATATCGCATCACTTCTGTTTATGTACGTTTTAGCCCCCTGCCGGTGAGGTACAAAATTGGTACCACCGGCTGTCGTGAAATAAGGGGAGGGATACGATGTGCTGCCAGGTGTTACCCGTAGGTGTGTGTCCCAGGGGGTATGGGGGAAGGGGCTGCCTTGCGGGTGTAAACAGGGTGGGGGTCCACAATTCGCGATCAACACCCAGCGATCTTACCTGCCTCTAGCAGCCTCTTGCCTAGGTGACAACACTAGATCCCTCCGCCGAAATAATAACCTTGCCCATGAAACGGCGTCACTTCCGCCCTGACCTCGGAAGGGAAGTGTCGCTTTACGTCTTGTTATAATTATCCCACATCTGTCGTAAAAAGGCTGCGCTTGACGGCAGGGAGTCAATAACGGCGTGCTGAGTGCAGAGATGCTAAAGGCTTTAAGGAGCGACTCCTACGTGGATCTGACCGAGTACCGGGACCAGCATTTCAAGGTAATGTCTGGCACACCCATGAGTCGGTAGTACCGGACGGAGCAGGCGGCTATTCATGTGATATATGTACATACCTCCCAACATGACCCTCTCCAGGAGGGACACAATGGTCTGTTTCTGGACTTCACTCTTAATTTATTATTGCCATCACCAATTTTAAACAGGTTAATTGATAACAAAGGTATTTCCCCACAGGTGATGGTAATCATAAATTAAGAGGGAAGTCCAGAAACAGCAATGTGTCCCTCCTGGAGAGGGTCATGTTGGGAGATATGTATGTAAAGCCCCATACACATGGGGCGATTTCAGCAGGAAGCTGGGATATGGTCGCTGAGTGATGTATCGCTCAGCTATTAATCGCAAAACATTAAATTAATGTACAAAACACTGTGCCAGGGTGAAGCCATTGCAGGGCTGGTCACAGGAGCGTGCTCCTGGCGACTGACTCCCTGTACGCATGGGGATATGGTCGCTCGGTGACAATATTCCTGGGCGAATTTAGATGAAATCTCCCGGTGTTTACGGGGGCAGAATGAGACAGAATTGCTTGCAGCCAAAGTCGCTGATGGAAATGGTACACTTTAGCAATATGGTTACTGTGCAATATATTGCTGAACGATAGGCCAAATTGCTCAGCGACCGTATTGCACCGGGTGGCGATGAACGGTGAGAGCTGCTGCGCACCACCGTTTTATCGCTGGCCCGGCATCTCATCTGCTGGTATTACCAGCAGATGAGCGGTGGAGTGGATGGCTTTCAGTAGCGTCCACACCGGGGAAAGTCACTAAAACGGGACAAAAACCGCTCAGTGTGTATGTACTGAGCGTTTTTCAGCCCAGTGATTTTTCCACTGAATTCTGACCCATACACACTGGGAAAAAGCACAGTCAATTTGGCCAGGCGATAGCGGGGCCGCACATTGCTAGCGCCTGTAGTGTGCACACAAAGTGAATCTGGCTAAAGGTGCATACACACGGGGGCGATTTTGTCCAAAATCGCGGGAAATATGGTCGCTGAGCGACCACATTGCCCGCAATGGGACTGTGCACCGGCGATATATCGCCGGGTGCGCGCTCCCGTTTTTGCCCCTGTGGTGGTCGCAGGAACATGCTCCTGCGACCAGCTGATTACCACTGCCGGGCTCCCCGCGGCAGTTTCTTTTTCATCAGCGACCATCTCTGGTCACTGATGAACAGGAAAAACTGAGCAATATATTGCTCAGCAATATATGGCTGAGCAATATATATCCCCCGTGTGTACACAGCATTACTTTCTAGGTGGCTTTTGACTGTCCAGTCAAAATCACCTAGCTAAATCTCTGTGTAGTCCCCTAAAGACATAGTTGCCAAGTAATGCTTATGGCAGGCATGTCCAAACTATGGCCCTCCAGCTGTTGTGAAACTACACAACCCAGCATGCCTTGCAAGAGTTTCAACATTAACTAACAGCAAAACTGTGGCAAGGCATGATGGGACTAGTAGTTTCACAACAGCTGGAGGTCCATAGTTTGGACTTGCCTGGCTTATGGCATGATGGGTTTTTTGACAGTAAAGGTGCGTACACACGGGGGCGATTTTGTCCAAAATCGCTGGAAATATGGTCGCTGAGCGACCATATTGCCCGCAATGGGAGTGTGCACCGGCGATATATCGCCGGGTGCGCGCTCCCGTTTTTGCCCCTGTGGTGATCGCTGGTCGCAGGAGCATGTTCCTGCGACCAGCTGATTACCACTGCCGGGCTCCCCCGGGCAGTTTCTTTTTCATCAGCGACCATCTCTGGTCGCTGATGAACAGGAGAAACTGAGCAATATATTGCTCAGCCATATATGGCTGAGCAATATATCTCCCCCGTGTGTACACAGCATTAGATGCTCACACTCAAGTGCAGGAAAGAAGTTCTCGGCCAATTTAATATAACATATCCTTTCATTTATTTTCATTTTAGGGTGACAAATGTGATCAAGAGAAGGTATTGAGGCAGAGTTGTACTTTGTACGTCGGAAACCTTTCCTTTTATACAACAGAAGAACAAATCTATGAATTATTCAGCAAAAGCGGAGATGTGAAGAAAATCATTATGGGTCTTGATAAAGTAAAGAAAACAGCCTGTGGATTTTGCTTTGTTGAGTATCCTTTATTTGTTAGAAATACGGTAGTACGCACTGGGAGGTGGGCATAGAAACAGCAACTTGTTTTGAGAGAATTTGCTTACGTCTAAAGTGGTCCGGATGCCACACTTATCACAGATCCCTGTTCGCACCCCCTTGAACACTCTTGGGGTTTCTTTCTGTGGGCAATACTACTAAATTTAAGTGGCTGGTATTTCAGGATCTTATAAGCCTATCGCTTAAGGTACCCACACACAACAGTGATTTTTGGGCCGATCGGCTGATTACCCATCACGAATGATCGCAATCCAATGCAAAATACCACGGATCTTTAGCTGCATCTTGTGATCTTACCTGCTGCAGGGAAGGTCGGAAGATGCAGCTAAAGGTCTGTGGGACTCTGGTATTCTGGCACACAGGTATTTGGCAGTTGGTGTTCTCAGGTGCTTGGGGTCGAGTTGGGGTGTTCGGATATTTGATTGCGTTCGGATGTACAGGCTTAGGGAGAATTTGGCGCTGCTTTTTTGGGAGTTGGTCGTGTGCATTTGAAAGCTTGGGTATTTGGGGCGGTTGGGTATTTGAGAGTTAGGGTGCTCCAGGTTTTTGGATGCATTCAGCATTTCAAAGTTAGGTGCGCTCAGGTGTGTTTGGGAGTTGGGACATGTTCTGGTGTGGCCGCGCTCTGTTATGGGGCACTTTGACGTGGTCAGGTTTGTGGGCTCCTAGGCAATCAGTGGAAAAAGCTGCAAGGGGGGGGGTGTTGCAGTTAGTTTGGTGAGAGACTACGACGCGCACCTACCATGTCAGCGGCATGCCCGAAAATCCTTTCAATTTACTTATATCTGTGAAATCTAAGGCTTAGGGGGAGATTCAATCGCCGTCGAGCATCTCCCGTGGGGGAGATGCTCGACGGGCCCTATTCAATGCTGTCTTCCCCGACAGCATTGAACAGGGTTTTCTGTCAGAACGAGCCCGACATCTCTAGCTGTCGGGCTCGTTCTGCCGAGAACAGCCGGGAAGTGACGAGCTGCCGGCTGCAGCTCGTCACTTCCCGGCCGCAACTCGCGGCCACGCCCCCTTCTCGCCGCTCGGCGGCCGGGACATTGAATCCCGACTGCCGAGCTCCAGTCGAGGTAAGCGAGAACGGGACAGGGGCACGGCTGTCGCGCTAGCTCGACAGCCGTGCCTCTGACATTGAATACCCCCCTAAATCTGTTGGTTACAAATTGACTACGTGCTTAAAAGGGGATGCAGTTGCAATCCCGGTGGTCAAAATCCCGACGTCGGAATCCTGACCGCCGAAATCCCAACACTTTCTCCCCCCCCCCCCCCCCCCACCTTGTCGGGATTTCGGTGGTCGGGAATTTAAACATCAGGGGTAAAATGTAATAGGATGAGAGATTCAGAAAGTGAGAGATTTGGTAAGAAATCTCCAGTTTTTTTAAAGCGGCAGTCATTTACACTGCAAAATCAAACTGGTTTTGCAGTGTAAATGATTGCCGCTTTAAAAAAACTGGAGATTTCTTACCAAATCTCTCACTTTCTGAATCTCTCATCCTATTACATTTCACCCCAGGACTCTGACCACCGGGATTTAGTACCAATCCCCTTGAAAGTGTAGGAGAGCAGTACAAACAGTTGTACCTTAACTTTGTTCTGAGATACTACACCAGAGGGGAAGCTGAACACGCAATGAGATTTATCAGCGGTACTCAGCTAGATGACCGAATCATTAGAACAGACTGGGATACCGGCTTTCGAGAAGGCAGACAGTATGGGCGTGGCAGATCGGGTGGCCAGGTAAGAAAGCTACAGTATTTGAATCCAGAATTAAGCTATGTACACACACTTCGTTTTGCTTTAGATTCAATGTTAGATTTGATTTTCTATTAGATCTGGCATTAGATCTTCCCATTCAATTTGGCATTAGATCTGTACTTTTGCATTAGATATAGCTTTCGATATCGAATTCGATTTACATTCATGAAACATTGTACACATTCGATTCACTGGATCGAATTCGATATTTCCTTGGCTGCACGGTCCATTTTTCTTTTCGAGTTTGAGAAAACGGGAGCGCACATCGAATCGACTGCAGATCGAAAGTGTCCTAAAAACCATACAATGTGGATTCGATTTAGCAAATATAAGCAAAATCGAACCTGAAAACGTAAAAATTGAAGCGTGTGTACACAGCTTGACACCAGTGGTAAGTTTTTTATGTGATCTAAACACTCTCTTTAATTTTTCTTTCTTACTTTGTCTGTATCCAACTTTGTTCTAGGTCAGAGATGAGTATCGTCTTGATTATGACGCAGGAAGAGGAGGATATGGTAAAGTTGTACAGACATTCTGAAGAATTCGAAATCTAGACCGGTCTGAAGGTCTCGCCCACGTTAAACACAATCCAATTTCGTTTTGTAGTTTTAAATGTCCTTTGAACGTTTTAAGTTGGATTTGTCTATGTAAAGGAAACTGCATAAGGTGTCCTCTCCACATCTGTTCTAAAGTTTTTGACATCATTCCCACACAGGATGTTTGGTTTGTATATTTTCCATTTTAGAATAAAATGTAAAAACTTCAAATCCATTTATTTTGAGTTATTTCAAATCATTTGGATGAGATTTTAAAACGGCAAATGTTAAACCTTTTTGATTATTTCACAAATGTCCATATTTCCTTTGCTGATATTGAGACTCTACTCGACTGTCATAGAAGTTTCATAAGAACCATGTGAGGGGACGTGGTTTAAAGGTAACGGTGTCCATGTCGATTCGGGACAAAAAAAATGTGAAATGTTGACCTAGTGCAGTGGTTCCCAAACTTTTTGAATCATGGCACCCTAAAGTATCAGAATATTTTTCATGGCACCCCTAGGCCAAAGGTTGGTTACTAATTTCAGGAAAAATATTACATTATTTGTGATTTATATGTTTTCCTTAGGTCCACTTATGTGGTGAGAAACATGATTCACTTCTGTTTACCCACATATTCTTAATTGGAAGCCACAAGCACTGATTTTGCCTATTTAATTGGCCATAAATAACTTGAATTGGTTCTGGACCACCAACCTGAGGCATCCCTGCAAGTGCTCCAAGGCACCCCAGGGAGCCTAGGCGCACAGTTTGGGAACCACTGACCTAGTGTATGTTGAATTAATTTATGTCAACCTAATGATCCACACTTCCTGCCAAGATCACAGTGTTTTGCTTCTTGGCATAGGCGAAACGCTGGTTCACAGGGATCGCACCGCGCAGTTCGTGGATGTGCAGTGATGCGGGCTGAGCCATCAGTGCTTAAGCACATTGCTCAGTACCGGTTCCCCTGTTGCTCCATGTGTAAGGGGCTTATGAGACCATGTGCAGCTATTTTTTTTTTACCAGGTATCCTTCATTCTTGGTCAGTGATCATAATAATCCTTCTTGGTGGTCAAGAGATTCCCCACACCATTGCTGCCACTTTAAAATTGTGCATTGAAGCAGTGTATACAGATTGTAGCAAAGATATTGTGTACCTTATACCCCTTTTACACCAGAGCCTCGACTCGGGTTATTGCTGCGCCACTCTGGGACGGGGATTGGTGTAAATGGAGCCAAAAAAATATCCCGGGTCCTGTTACCCAAGAATCCAACCCTGCAAATGCTCAGGGCTTGACACGGGACATAAATTGAGTGAGGGGCCGTGAAAATGGGTTACCCAGGACTTCGTTCCACCAATAAAGGCAGCCCATACCCCCCAACGGCAGTGTCAGTCCAGAGCAGTGGTGTCAAACTCATGGCTCTCCAACTGTTTTGGAACTACACATCCCAGCATGCCCTGCTACAGTTTTAACAATCCATTATATAAAATATGTGGCAGGGCATGCTGGGATGTGTAGTTCTACAACAGCTGAAGGGCCATGAGTTTGACATTACTGGTCCAAAGGTTGGGCAGGGGCCAAGTAAAGCTTACACTGTGGTACTATGTAGACAGCAGCGGAACCGGGTAGGAGGTGAATGGATGACTGTGTGCGGCATCCATTCACCTCCTGGTCAGGGTTGCACCAAGGCTGGGAAAAGCCCAGCAGCTTTCCCGGGTGCTGAACTTGCCCCCACGGTGTCTGTTTTCATCAGAGGTCCCGGCTGGCGGCTTTCTCAGTGCTTGGAGATGGCGTCCTCTCCAAGCGCCTGCTCAGGGCCCGTCTTCACTGGCATCACCTACCCGGTGTGAGAGGGGACAACTGCTGGCTTGGAGTCCAAAAACCCAGGTACGGAGGCCAATCCCGGGATTTAGGCCTAAAATAGTTGGGATTTGAATCCCGGGATTGAAGCTTTCAATCCCGGGATTAGTACCCCAGTGCAAAATTGACATTTTTTTTTTCTTTTTAAAGCCGTGCAGCGCTGAGTACTTTAGAATAATGGCTCAGATACTGCCCAGCTGACTGCTACGTAGTGACCTGAGACCCCCGGTGGCCTATTGCTTCTGCTGTGTTGTGATGGGACCTGACATCATGCCACGCTGCACAGCCTGGCCGCAGCCATGCCTGTCAGTGCACTGCAGCACACTGTCAGGGACCTGGACGCTCAGCCACATGCCCGCTGTGCTGCTACCGCCTGCCCGCCCGGCCACTGGATGGATGGATGGATGTTGCTTCTGCCTGTCACCACTACCTCTGTAAGTGGCGGGGCAGGGGGATGGGGAAGAGTGGCGGAATTAGAGGGCATTTATATTGATTTTTGGGGGGGCGGGTCATTTATATTTTTATTAGGGAGGCCAATGCCGGGATTGAAAAAAAAATGCCATGGGATTGGCATCCCTAAACCCAGTTGAGACCCTGCACTTCTGGTGTAAAAGTGGTATAATACCACTTTTAATACTTTTGTAATACTTACAATAACCTGGTTTATTGCTGGGTCAACTTGGGTCGCTGCTCAATGTAAAATAGTCCCCTGAAAAATAACCTGGGTCTGGTGATCTAGGAATTGAACTAGGTAGCAAGTAGGGTTGCATCTGGGTAGGAGATTGGTAATGGTGCAGCGTAAACAGGTCCCATTAAAAGCCTATGCTTGATTTGAATATTGAAAGTGCTGACCCAAAATCTCTGAGACCAGCAAATCGGGGTATGAAGTCAAAACCCCTCCCAATTCTGTGGCTCCCAGGACAGTACTTTAAATACAGTTGAAGTGCTTAAGGTCTAGTACTATTCTTAACCCTCCTTGGAATTTCTCTTTAGTAAATATTATTTCCGGGCTCCTTACCCTGCCTCTGTGGGGTATGGCATCTTCCTGGGTTAAACAGTGCTGTTATGTGTGAAGGCCCATACATGCTAGACTAGTTGATTATTTTCAGCTGATATAGTCGCCTAGTGTGTATTTCCCAGCGACAGACGACTAGTGGTGATGTGCGCTCCCACATCATCGCTAGTCACCTGTCGCTGGGGCATACACACTAGGCAACTTTCGCTGAAAATCGCACAAAACGGCTGTTTAGAGCGATTTTGGTTTTCAGCTGAAAATCAACTAGTTTGTGTATGGGTCTTTACATATAACACTGTATATCCCAGGAAGATGTGACGCAGGATGTTAGATATTCCATTTCAGTGCACCAAAGATCTTTATGGAGGAATGCCATCTTCCCCTAACCTGAGTGGAGGAAGTAGCAGAAGTAACATTGCTCTACACCCATTAATTGGATGAACTATTGGGCCCAAAAAGAAAGGGACACAACAGGAGGAGAGGTGATTTAAGAAAAAAAAAAAAAAACTTTTTAAATGTGCACAAATATCTGCAGCTACTCTTGTTTATTTTAAAGAAATTATATGTTTCTTATATGTTCTTTTTTTTTTTTTTTTTGAGGCTTCCATGATCCCAAGCAATCAAACACGCCTCTAATGCTGCTTTCAGACCGCATAACTGGCTTTGACCCTGTATTTGAAAACGTTTTTAAAAAATGGGTCTGTCACTTTGCCCAACCAGGAGACCTTATTCTGCACTCCCAGCTTCTTTCTGGCGTCTTCGACATGGGAGAGGTACCCGATGCTTTTGCAGAGCTGTCTGGGGTGACCCGCGCCAGCAGCTGTAAGTGCGCCTCCCTCATCCCCCGGTATCTGAGGCTGCTGGTCCCCTCTGAGCCATTGCCGTGCATATTTAATGAGCCGGCCGCTCATTACATATATGCATATGTAATGAGCGGTCGGCTCATTAAATATGCACGGTACTGGGGACCAATAGTGCTCACTGCTGCCTGGGTATCGTTTCAGACCGCAAAAAAAAAAAATGGTCTGAAACGGGTAGGACCCTGCTTTTTTTCGTTTTAAAATACCAGTTATTTTAAAACGGTAAATTCACTCTGGACCTTTCAGACCGCACATATTACCGTTTTGAAACGGTAAAAAAACGGCAATATACCAGTTAATATGTGCGGTCTGAAAGGGGCATAACTGAGACTGCTCTGCCTTCATCAGGACTGTTGGGAAGAAAATACCTGTCGAGACTCACAAATTTCTATGGTTTTAGGATGTGTTCTTCCCATGAACCACTGCCGGATTTACTTCCAAAGCAAAAAAACTTGAACAAAGTATTTATCCTTGTACATGAAAATGAGCAGGTACGCGGCATAACTTCAACAAGGAGGAGCATCGAGCCGTACAGACTAATAATAGTCATCTTATTTTCCGTCCAGCCAACAAAGGAGGCGATTTAGTGATCCAGGATTTACAAGAATACAACATGGAAAAGGAACGTCGGACCAGCGCTACTTCTGTTTTTTGCTTAACAAAGATCCTACTGTGACTTTTCAAAAACAGCTCAGTGACTTATTGGAACAATATATTGCCAAAATGATGTGAGGCTTTAATACTTGCCTGTAATATATACTACGGCCAAAATCTATAAGGCTTTGGTTAATCCCCCCTGGTCACCACCATATTTTAGCAGCCTGGGGTTCTAATTTATTGCTGATACATTGTTTGAACCTTGCACACAGGATCATCCTGATGGTCTGTTCCATACCCCAACACTCCTGAGTGCCATTGGGCCTTATTCTAGTTCAATCTTTGATCTGACAAAATCCTTCTTAGATGGACAAAACCATGTGCCTTATTTTGGTTCACTCTTAGAGGCAAAATCCTTCTTAGATGGAAAAAACCATGTGCACTGCAGGTGGGGCAGATATAACATGTGCAGATAGAATTAGATTTGGGTGGGGTTTTTCTTCAAAGTGAGATATATATTGCAGTGTAGAAATAAAGCAGCCAGTATTTTCCCTGCACAGAAACAAAATACTCACCCAAATCTAATTCTCTCTGCACATGTTACATTTGGCCCCCTGCAGCGCACATGGTTTTACCCATCTAAAAAGGAATTTGCCTCTAAGAGTGAACCAAAATAAGGCCCCATGTGCACTGCAGGTGGGGCAGATGTTACTTGTGCAGAGAGAGTTAGATTTGGGTGGGGTTTTACTTCACAGTGAGATCTATATTGCACTGTAAAAATAAAGCAGTCAGTATTTTCCCTGCACAGAATAAAAAAATAACTCACCCAAATCTAATTCTCTCTGTACATGTTACATCTGCCCCCCTTCAGTGCACATGGTTTTGTCCATATAAGAAGGATTTTGTCAGAGTGAACTAGAATAAGGCCCATTGTTGGGAGAAATTTGAATTTGTAGCGCAAAAACGGCTATTCTGCATTTCTTGGGACTGGCGTCTAGCTGGGTATTTTGGTTTTTATTCCAGCACCCAGTTAATGATTGACCTAACCTGGACTCATTTTTGGAATTATCTTGTCTCCTCAATGCATGTGCAGTGTAAGCCTGTACGTGCACCCCAACAGAGAGGATAGGGAGAGACAACAGACATTAGAGCGAACCTGCTGCTGGGGTAAATATGGGAAAGGTGGTGGGCAGGACAGTAAAAAAAGTATCCGAGCCCAGGTACTTGTCAGGGGGTGTGGCCTAATCACGGGAGGCGTGGCCATGCACTCTTATTTTGAAATGACTTTCTTTGATAAGAAAACCCACCATCCCAGCCTTCATTTACTAGAGGCTGAAGCTCACAAACTCACACTGAGATAGTGATCATGTGGCCCAGCGTCTCTTACCGCCCCATACATTAGGCCCCGATTTCCCCTCCGCTCCCCGGAGGCCTATACACAAGGCTATTTCAGGGCATTTTCTAAGCCATCTAACTTGATCGCTTAGAAAATTCCCCTACATCGGTTCGTTTGTAGGGGCTATAGCGATGCACAGCCCCGCGCGCCTCCGGGCATTAATATTCAGCATGCTGGATAAATCTAGTAATTGACGGTCATTGATATTGAATCAGTATCGAAGGCTGCCGGGTTGGCCCGTGTATATACCCCATTACTTTTATCCACGAATGGAGAGAAAAAAAATCATTCAAATTATTTTTCATCCGGGTGGTTGCAAGCTAGTGAGGGAATTCGGGCAGCGGGGGTGCGCTTACCTGTCCGCTAGGCTGCGAGGATGCACAGTCTAGCGGATAGGTCTGAATCAGGCCCTTCATGTATAGGAAAGTGATCTGCTTTTTCCCCATTATTAACTCCCCTTAAAGTTGGTGTTTACAAGGCTGCATGTGGCAAGGCCTGTGTCCCCAGCAGCACAGAGTATATCAGGAGATGCAAAACATGACATCCACTCAAAGAATGAGGGCTGAAGGGAATACATAGTTAATAAAAGTCTTATTTTGAAGTTATTTGGAAAGGGTGTGTCACTGTGTCTGCAGCAGAACAGGTTCCTAGGACACAGAACCATAGGAGGCAGGGAAGGGAGAAGGGGAAGCCCAGAGTCCGTTTTGGGAGACGAGGTCCCCAAATGACAGCAGATTATCAATCCCTGACAGTCGGCAGCTGTAGTGCATCCAACGATGCAGGTCCAGCCAGTGGCCTAACTATAGTCCCGCAGCCCCCGCGGTGGCGGGGAGGCGCTAGGCAGGAGTGGGCGCCTGGGGGGTCTGCGGGACTATATTTACCACCTGGTCCCGACTCCTGCCCTCCCCCTCCTTACCCCATTGCCGCCGGCGCCGCTGCCTCTAACCCGACACGCAAATCTGTGTCGGGTGACGGGTGGTCCCCGGCTCCGGCTGCAGTGCTAATATAATAAGAGACACTCGGAAAATGGCTGCCCCCATAATGCTGTATGGGGGCAGCCATTTTCCGAGTGTCTGTTATTATATTAGCACTGCAGCCGGAGCCGGGGACCGCCCGTCACCCGACACAGATCTGTGTGTCGGGTTAGAGGCAGAAGCGCCGGCGGCAATGGGTACGGGTAAGGAGGGGGTTAATATTTCGGGGGGGGCCCTCGAAATGTCTGGCGGGGGGGCGCAAAAAAGTAGTTACGCCTCTGGGTCCAGCGCATGTGCAAGGTAACAAACAACGGTACTTTGTGCTAGGGACGGCGGATCCAGCGGGTTTGTAAGAAGCAGTCTCCAAGGGGGCATGTTTTCTCCAATAGGAACCACCTGTATCATACCTCCCAACTTCTGTGTTGGGGAAATAGGGACACTCGCCGCGCGAGCTCCCAAAAAGGGGGCGGGGCGTATGCAAATGAGGGTGCGGCTTATGCTAATTAGCCGCAACCTCATTTTCATACGAGAATAGACGCTGTGCGCATGCGCACAGCGTCTATTCTATTAGATTGGGGGGTCTCCCAACTGCCACCCCCCGCAGCGGGACAATGCCTGCCGCGGGTGGGACAGCGGGACAGGACCCGAAAATCGGGACTGTCCCGCTGTAATCGTGACAGTTGGGAGGTATGCTGTATACAACCTGTTCTACTTGTTCTGTCACTTGAGAAAAACAAACTTTTTCCCAGCTGGAGCTCCACCTTCAGTGTAACAGTGACATCCAAGAACAAAACATCCTGAAGCCTTCATAATATTAGCTAAGGGTGGTGCTGCAGCTTATCTTGTGCTGTGCAGAAGGAGCTGTTGCTATCGCCAATTCCCGGGTGCCGCTTATTATCTCAATCAGTTACCTTCTATGGGAGCTGCCGATACAGGGCCTTATTCTAGTTCACTCTTTCTGACAAAATCCTTCTTAGATGGACAAAACCATGTGCGCTGCAGGGGGGCAGATGTAAAATGTGCAGCGAGAATTAGATTTGGGTGAGTTATTTTGTTTCTGTGCAGGGTAAATACTGGCTGCTTTATTTTTACACTGCAATATAGAGCTCACTTTGAAGTAAAACCCCACCCAAATCTAATGCTCTCTGCACAAGTAAAATCTGCCCCACCTGCAGTGCACATGGTTTTGTCCATCTAAGAAGGATTTTGTCAGAAAGAGTGAACTAGAATAAGGCCCACAGTGACAGGGTATCTGCTGTTTGCACTGGAACAACAAGCGCAACGCAAGATACAAACTGTAACCTTACTTTTAGTGGGATTTAGCAAAACGCATCGCTGGAGGGGTGTGGCATAGAAAATCTACAGTCATTAGACAAGGAATAGGTCGACTCCATATGCTTGACATATATAAGGTACAAAATGTTGACACAGAAGTTTTTTTTTGGGGTTTCAGTTTTTATCAGGGTTGCCAACTTTAAGAATCTCCTCTCAGGGATAAGCCCCGGGAGGAGTCTTTCAGCAGCAGCTCTGGGGGTGGGGCTTGATCGTGGTGTCATAAAACCCCGCCTCCATTGACAGCAAGACGAGGAGTAAGCCGTGTCTTCAGAACCTTTCTAACGGATAATTTTGATAAAGACCTTTAATTAATTCTGTTTTTGTCTGACGTCTCCCCCCCCCCCCCCTCCCTTACCCTCCCAATACTTACCCACCCCATCTACCCTGCTATGTTTATTAGATAAGTATGAAAGATTTAATACTTTGTGAGACTGAAAACTAGATCTTTTTAGAATTTCAGTAACTGGAATCCATGTAGGCCCACTAAGATTTGGACCCAACGTGGCCCTATACCATTGGTTCCTTATTAAAACTCTGGCTATATTACACATTAACCTGATCCTCACCAGGAGAGGGGAGAAAAAAAATAAAATAAAAAAATCATCAAACCATTGAGTCTTTAATCGCAGGTATACGTGATTTTAACTTTTATTAATCCAAACTGATAACAGATTAAATAACAGAATTACTCCGAAGATCGTCTACTATAAAATAATGAGGACCCATAAGCAAAACAACGCTCTAGTAACTCTGTGTATATTAATATATGTATGACAATATTCCCTGTTTTCTGAACAAATCGATACATGGATGTACCAATACTTTAACATATGGTTGTTATGTCTCACAATGTCCGTACATTTTGTTTTCTATGTACTAAATAATTGAAAAATACAATAAAAACGTTTAACAAAAAAAAAAACAACCCCCGCCTCCATGAGGTAAGATAGCTGAATTCGCAGATCTCTGGAGGGGGCAGGGCTAAAATTATGTGATTGTGACATTTTAGCTCCACCCCCCCCCCCCCCCCCCCCCCTCTGAGACCCGCGGATCGGAGGGTTGCCCACCTTTCCGGGAGGGGGACCCGATTTTCGGGAGACTCCCGACAATTCCGGGAGGGTAGGCAACCCTGTTTTCTATGTTTCATGATATTTGACCACAATTATATCAAACGTCAACCTTCGAGGGCTCGCTTCCCTCACCACATTTCAGTCAAGGTTACTATTAGGGTGGCTGATCCTGGGATTTGTCCCTAAAATTTACGTGATGCGCAGCCTAATACCGGGCAGCGTCATTAGTAGCTCCCAATCCCGCTGTGCAGTCAGAGGTCACGCTGCACAGGCCATTCGCTGCACCCAGCACTGCCGATCCCATCCAGACTGTTGTACCGCTCCCACTCCCAGACACACTACCTGCATTTTTTTAATTAGGGAGGCCAATCCCGGGAATCACAGTATTGAGCATTTTTTAATCCCGAATCCTGGCGTTGAAATAATGCATCCCTAGTTACTATTCCCAATCGTAGTCCAAGTGAATGGTGAACTAAGCAAAAGTAGAAAAATGTATCAACTATTGTCGACCTTCTAACCCGTTGACCTTAATCTCTGTCTATTTATTTATTTACAGTTTCTTATATAGCGCAGCAGATTCCGTTGCACTTTACAATAGTAGACAGTGATAAGACAAACTGGGTAACAACAGACAGACTTGGAGGTAGGAGGGCCCTGCTGCAAGCTTACAATCTACCTTTTACCTGTGAAACTTTTGACCCTGTCGACCTAATACATGTTGACCATATAGTGCAGGAGTGGGCAATAAGCAGCCTCCCCAGTTGTTGATGAACTACACATCCCAGCATGCCTTGCCTTTTTTCTATTTGGCCATGCTGAAACTGATGCAAGGCAGGCTGGGATGCGTAGTCCATCAACAGCTGGAGGGCAGCTTATTGCCCAGCCCTGATTGGTGTCACCCTATCTAGACAATACAAATCTATCTTCAATCTAGATACTTCACTCAGGGCCAAATGTACTAAGCCTTGAAAAGTGATAAAATGGAGTGTGATAAACCACGAACCAATCAGCTCCTTCCTGTTATTTTTCAAACCCAGCTTGTAACATGGCAGGTAGGAACTGATTGGCTGGTGGTTTATCACCCTCCATTTTATCACTTTCCAAGCTTAGTACATCTGGCCCTCAAGCACTAAAGGTGCCCATACACGCGCCAGCGAACATCCCATTGCACAGATCAAAAAGTATGTGCTGCACATACTTTTTGAACTAGGTCCTGATCGCATCACATCGCATTGCATCTGATTGGTTGCTATAGGCAACATCTCTTCAATTTTAGAAGCTTTAGTAAACGGGGCAAAGTAAGGGGCATTTGGTGCTGTCTTAAAAATTGGGACATATCTATGTCGAAAATGGGGACAATTTTAGCACATAACTAATACTGTGTTCCCTTTGTGTATTAATGAGTTACTGACTGACTCACTGAGGGAACCTGACTGCCACTTCACTGAACACTTCAAGTTGTTCTCCTCAGACAGACTGACAGACTAACATTACTGCGCTGTGATTGGCTGGCGCCGCCGCCGACTCCTGTTGTTGTTGCCGCTCTCCCTGGCTGACCACGCCCACCCACATAGCGGCGCTTGCCCATTGGCCGAAACTCCCAGGCGCATGCCTCGGGCACGCTCCCCGGTGACTGTCAGTGACTCCGTCCAATACCCTGGGCGCCCGTGACAGCGGCGTGCCTGGTGAGCCAGTAGCAGGGCGGCGAGGCGCAGAAGGGGCGGGACTGCCAGGGGGATGGGTGTCTGTGTGCACGCAGCAGCTGGTAAACACACCGAGCGAGCAGCACCTCGTGGCGGAGAGGAGACCACAGGAGAAGGCGGAGGAGAGTCCCGGGTTCGGGCACGGGTAGGTGGGGTGGCTCTATATGCCATGCATTATGCCGGGAGAGGGGTCTGGTGTGAGCAATGCTTATAGATCAGTCAGCTGCAGTGGTGCATGTCTGTCTGTCTGTCTATTGCTTGGTAAAGGCTATACAATTCACTGTGTGTGTGTGTATATATATATATATATATATATAATATAATTGCTGCTTATGTAAGATCAGCTATCTCAGTTGTGCATTAATGCCCATTTTAGCCCTTCATATATGGTTGTGCCCATGCTGCGCCATCTGGGAGCAGTTGCAGGCAGGTACTGTACATAGGATGTATGGGGCTTGCATACTGGGGGGTGTCCCCCTTTCTGTCTGCATAAGGATCACTGCTGTAAAGTTGTTTTTTTTTTTCCTTCCCCCCTCCCTAGTCTCTTATGACTCTTGGCATAGTCCAGGGGAGATGTTGCCAGGGGGAGCTGTGAATCTAGGACACGCTATTGTGGCGCACAATGCTGCCTTAGTACACCTCTGTGGCACACTGCGGTGACGGTATAGGCCGGCAATGTCACGATCAGCTCTACAGTCTGCAGTTGTACCAAAGTTGCTAGCATCACCACTTAAATGCCAGCGGCGGTGTTGCTGTTTGTGCGCCCTTTGGACTTTGACCTTGGCAAGTGTGATGACCTTGTTTGTCCTCTGCTCTACCTGGGCACATGGACTAGAGTGTCAGCTGTGCGTCAGCGCTGAAGGCTCTACTACACAGAGTGGTGGAGAGCTATAGATCTACATAGAGGCTTATACATGAAAGAAGAACAAAAGTGGGTTTAGGTTCCAGACTTCGATCTGTCTCCTATCATGGAGAAATATATACAGTATAATGTGCCAAGTAGTGCAGCCATTGCGGAATGTTGGGTACACACTATACAATGTACAAACAATACGAGGTCATGTGTGGTATGACTGTCCGAGCGCTAAAAAGCTGCTCTCGCCACAGTTTCTATTCACCCTGTATGGGGACTATGGGGGGACCCCCACTTGGGAGAATAGCCCCTGTCAGTTGGGATCCCGACTGTCGGCCCATCCTCCAAAAGTCGTCTGTGATTTCCCTTGAACTCCCGGACAAACGACCTAGTGCTTCCACAATGTACAGTCTTGCAATAGACCTAAGGATATATAGTCAGCGGCCACGTCCAGGTGTATGTGGCCCTTGGCGATCTCCGATTGAGCTGCATGTAGGGCTGACCAGAGGATGTCGCTAACAACCGGACAAGCGTGCATAGACACTATATGATGTGGATGATTTATCGTTACCATGCACCAACAAATTGTTAAAAAAAATAAAATTGTGCAGTGTGCACATAGCTTTAGGAAATTGACTTTTAATCTGTGCTTTTACCATAGGGACTTTGTATGGTGTTGCCAACAGACGCCTGCACCGTTGGGGGGCAGGACTCTGAACATGAAGCTTGCACTCTAATTGCTAATACGGAATGAACAGCCTTATGTGCACAGTTGTCTTGCCATCCCCATGTCTCTAGCACATATCATGGAGTGTGTGTGTGTGTGCACAGGCGTGTCCTGGCATCCCCATGTTAGTAGCACATATCTCAATGGAAGTTCTGCTTTTGACACTAGTTGTTTTTGGGATGGTCTGAGCAGGGTTTAGGAGGGGTGTCTTCCCCCTCAACAGGCGTGTCCTGGCATCCCCATGTCAGTAGCACATATCTCAATGGAAGTTCTGCTTTTGACATTAGTTGTTTTGGGGATGGACTGAGCAGGGTTTAGGGAGGGGTGTTCCTGCCCCCCCCCCCCCCCCCCATGCCCTTTCCACATTGGGTTGGTCTGCCCTTGTGCCGCTGGCGTTTTGCAGACCTGTATTGTTGTTGGCTGGGTGCCCTTGTTAGGAGGGGGGAGTGAGGGACGTTAGACTGCTCTCCTGCAAACACTTATGTTGCTCTGGAAACGGAGAGTCCCCAATTACCCCCCTTTTCCTCAAAGGAACTTGCAAATAGACATTGCTTCCGTAAATCTTATACCTGTACAAAGCCATGGCACTGTTAAGCCAAGGGGCGGAAAACACAGATTCCAGGCCAGCGATATCTTGGGAATTATCCAGCCCTGGGCCTGGCGAATAATTATTATTATGCTTTTGTGATATGTAACTTTGTTTTCTAGAATAGTCAGTCTGGTAGTTTCTACTCTTGTTAGCAAACTGGTTATGCTGCTTCCCATATAAGAATATAGGAAATTTTTTTTTTTTTTTTTTTTATATATATATATATTTTTTTTATGTAGGGCAAGTGCATGCTCCTTGTAAGGTGTGTATTGGGGGGCAGGGGGGTGTTATTGGGGTGAGGTTATTTCAGCATTGTCTTTATCCAAAATACTACTATTAAAGCATTCTGTTTATATACCACTGCCACATGTAGCGTGTGTGTGTGTATACATAATATTTATTTAGCTCTCGTGTGTGTGTGTGTGTATATACACACTGATCGGCCAAATCATAATATGTTTATATACACCTGCGCTTGTATCAACATCCAGTACTAGTTAGGTGCTTTCTCAGGGTAACCATGTAAAATCCAAGGGTCACATACAGAATTTGTAGAAGTGGGCACTCGCTAATGATATCATGTGGAGTTGACACAAGCAATAGGTCAGCACCGCAGTGGTTGATGCCTGAGAAGGTCCACATGACTTTTTAACAATATTTTTTTTTTCTTTGGACTTCTTCAGGCTTTACGATCCATGTGGAATATGATTGGGAATGGTGAATTGTGCCACGCACAGCGAGACACCATGCCCAAAGCGTGCCATGTGGGGGTACACACCACAATAATTAGGGGGGGATGTCGACATTGACACCATAAAACTTATTTTGGATGGATAATTAATTTATTAACGTATTAAGTTATTTACAGCGCAGCAAGTTCCATTGCGCTTTGCAGTTGGAGATAGGGATAAATCAAACTGGTCAGTTAACGTTAAATTTATTATTATTATTATTATTATTATTATTATAATTTTATTTATAAGGCGCCACAAGTGTTTTGCAGCGCCGTACAAAGGAACAATACAGGGAGACAAAACTTGGCATAACATTGACTAAATAACAAAAATAGAGTACAAATAAAGAGCGCCACAGTTCAATACACATTACAGCTTAAATGTAAGTAGTGAGGACTCAATCAACATACAACTAGAGGCTTGAGGCCAATGATGGAGAGGAGTATGTGGACAAAGATGGTCACTGAGTGTTGGAGTATAGGAGAGCTGTGAGTGACATGTGAAGAGAAGTGGGCTTTAACAACAGGAGGGAAGAGAACCCTGCTCGGAGGAGCTTACAATCTAGTAGGAAGGGGAGACAGACAGATTACAAGAGGTGCAAGCGAGTGGGTTGTGGCTAGATAGCAGGATATAAACAGGCAAGGGGTCGGAGAACCAGCTAGTTCACACAGTGGAAGGGTACGCTTTGATGAATAGGTGAGTTTTCAGTGCCCGTTTGAAGCTTGAAATTGGTACGAAGGCCCCGCACGCAGGCTTACAATCTATAGAATTCTTTATATCTTCAATCCCCTGATTGGTAAAATGCCCCAGGATTGGCCACCCTAGGTGTCACAATTTCAGTCGCGCTCAAAATATTTTGTCTATCGGATATGGGTGACTCTATCTCGGTGTGCTGTACCCTGCTGTGTGGGAGTATACAGCTATTGTATTACATCTCTTGCTATAGCACAACGTGCCCATCGGTGACTGAGTAACGTGTGCTAGTAATAGCTTCTCTACGTAATCTAATCACCAAGTGTAATATGTAATCCGCTCCGTCTCTAGTCTGATGTTCCTCCAGTGGCAGCAATGTGCAGTGCTAGTACGTGTAGTAAACTAGGAACCGTTCTAGATCTGTTAGAAGAGACTTGTGCGGACACCTGTATTAATGAGACTTGCTTGCATTGTTCAGAAGCTCCTTCTGGATATATGACTCTGATCCCCCATATCCAGTACAGATCTGTATATATGTGTCACTTAGCAGCAGGATCTGGGTGGGAGAAGGGGAAACGGCTTATTCTATATTAAATGAAAAAGGGATATACTATTAGTAAATGATTCTGTCTAGCAGACTTCATGTAAAACCACTAAAAACCTAGATATTGTCTCCCATCGGCCTTATTCGCTGGGTCTCCAGTTCCACAAATAGCTTTAACTTAAATAACTCCTTAATAGTATGATGGACTTGGCTCTGTCTAGTGTAAAGCCGGCTAATAGGATTAGGCTGGCGAGCATTTAATTATTTACCAGCACATAATGAAAGGGGAGAAAGCGAAGGGCGCAGGAAGGCGGCAATATTGTCTTCTGCGCTGGATGTGGCGTTGGCGACTGACCAGGAAAACGGACACTTAAGAAATCAGTCGCCTATCCCCAAAAGTCAGTGACTGACGCTCTGTTATACAGCCATCTACTAGAATTTATTTTAGATTGTCAGCTCCTGTGCCCAGTCCTGTATGATCAGGCCTCATTAAAGCAGCATCCCCGGCAGGCGCTTAGCATTACTGTCCGCACTATAAATAACTCGGCGAGCTGTGCCGTTATGTTCTCCAGGCAGATAAGCCGCTGTTATCTTGCTCTGGGATAGGTAAAGCCAGTAATGTGTATGTGACCTCTGTCAGCACAAGCTATGAATACAGTAGGGACGCTGGTTGGATTAGTGCACCAGTGATAGCAGAGGTATTGCCACATAGCTCAGATAACTTCCCCCCTGGTCGCCCAATTCAGCAGCATTGTGCAAACGTCCTGTTGTGAAGAAGAAATGCATCATGGGAAGTGGATTGGCCTGGTCACTTTTCTCCGAGAGGTGGGAGTTGGGACCAAAAGTAAGAACATTGTAAAGCCACATACACACTAGGGACAAAATGTTAAAGGGTGCCATTAATACATGTGCAATTTACGTTTACCAAATTTGCACATGTAGTAACGTTCGAATTGCGGTAAAATGTGCACATTTGACCTGTCTAAAAAAAAAAAAAATTGCACAGTCAAAATCGCATCCAGAGGTTTTCTCATAGAAAACATCAAAATGTAAAATTTTTCGGTACTTGTTTAGTTTCACGGCGGCAGTATGGCCGCAGTGAACTTCCGGCTGCTGCTGCGCTCACTAAACTATCAAAAATAAGGTAAATAAACTCTATGCCAATGAAGGTAGTTCATACCCCTACTATCCACGTTGGCATAGAGTTAATTTTAGATAGCATGGCGAGCCACCGAGCCCGCAGCGTGGGCGAGCAAAGCGAACCCCGCAAGGGGACTCTGACGCATGGCCGCTGCTGCCGTGAAACTAAACAAGTACCAAAAAAACACGGTACTTGTTTAGTTTCACGGCGGCAGCGGCCGTGCGTCAGAGTCCCCTTGCGGGGTTCGCTTTGCTCGCCCACGCTGCGGGCTCGGTGGCTCGCTGCGCTCGCCACGCTATCTAAAATGACCTCTATGCCAATGTGGATAGTAGGGGTATGAACTATCTTCATTGGCATAGCGTTTATTTACCTTATTTTTGATAGTTTAGTGAGCGCAGCAGCCGGAAGTTCACGGCGGCCATACTGCCGCCGTGAAACTAAACAAGTACCTTTTTTTGTTTGTGTTTTTTTTTTTGTGCCGACAGGCGGTATTTCATACCCTACCATCCACTACGATGTGGTGGGAGAATACAATAGTGTGCCGGGCGCAGTGAGGAACCGTGCCCGAAGCATGGCGAGCGCTCACTGTACACTGATACGGTGTCCATGTAAAATTACTTTAACATTTGGGTAATGAAAACCGCATATCGACTATTTACCTAATACATGTGTCAACCTTTCGCCCATCTCGACCTATTTCAGCTGTCAACCTTTAGTGATCGATCGAATGTATGTCGACCTTCATTGTGGGTATGACCCATACCCAAGTGGGCAACATACTGGATGAGCCCTTTATATTCATACCCACTGCCAACATGTGTCCCCCTGACCGTAGACCTACAGTATGTTGGCCGTGGGTACTGAATGGAATGGGCTCCTCCTGCATGTTGCCTACCTTACCAATTGTAAGGTATTCGAGCACCACTGTGGTATATGCTTGCACCAGCTTCCTTTTCCTGTCTTTATTCTTGTGCCGTCCTATTTCTCCTTTTATTTATATATTCGTGCTAGCGATCCGGACCCTTCCTGTACTTCAGCCTGGCCGGTTATATACAGATGCTGCGAGTCTGGCCCGCCAGTCCTGTGAGCCAATCATTCATGAGCAAAAGTTCCCTTTCAAATGACCATAATCACCGGCCTGTCCCCCCATTCAGTACGTGTTTACCTCGGTGTTGCTGGTATGTTGGCACTTCCAGACATCGTGTTCAGCTTTATAAACGGCTATTACGGGTTCTATTGCCAGGACCGCTTGCACAGAACGCTCTATTCTACCATGTCCCGGACCTGGATATAGACTAAAATCCTAGCAATTGCAATATGAAATGGACTCTGGTCAGCTCTAGTGGTCTACATGCAACTACAGCAGGGAATTTCACTGCTTGCAAATAAAATATATATAACAAGTGGATTTGCTCTGCACATTTGTGTTTTTTTCCTGGTGCAGACTCACACTTTCACTTGGCAAAGGTTATGGTGTGGGTGGGGAGGGGGACAAAAACTTATACAGGCAACGCTCACAAATAAATCCCTTTGACCTGGGGGCACACCAATGTGCAACACATCTGTGCTGTCAGGAACATTCAAGCATTATGTATCTTAATAACATTCTAGAACAGATGTAACTATGGGGAAGAGGATGCAAACAATGGAACTGTAATTAACGAGGGTCTCTGCAAGCAGACTGACTAGCACAGTCCTTTTAACTAGCCGTTGCAATGGTTTCCAAACATGGTTCTCAAGGCACCTGAACTGTCCAGGTTTTAAGGATATCCGTCCTTAGGCACAGGTGACTTAATTAGTACCTCAGTCAGTTTGGTTATACCATCAATGCACAAACAGGGATATCCCTAAAACATGAGCTGCCGGGAACCAGTGCACTAAGGCCCAGTTACAAGGATACATTTATACTTTCATTCTTTTAGTTATTTACTACAGGTACTAGCAGAATTCCTTTGTCTTGGAGCCGGTCCCAATGTGCTGATAGAATAATTATACAGCAATAAAGTGATTGAGGCACGTGTTCTGCTGCCTGTGAATAACATGGGTGATAATTAGCAGTGAACAGTTTTGGAACAAAAGTGTCAAGTTCTGTTTTCCAGCTGAGCCTACGTATTTTTTTAAGTATCTGTTGGGTACTATCTGTGCCCTCTGCAACTACCGATGATCCAGTAATATCTGCCTGGAAGAAGTCTTTGGATTTAGGTTCCTTACAATATCATAAGTGTTAATGTTCTGGATGCAAGCTTGCCCTCCGTGTCTGTGTTCTGCTTCCTAGAACACCTCCCGGGTACCCCCAGCTCTGCATTCCAAAACCATTGCGCTAAGTGCACTGTAATATATAAGCATGCAAATAGCTAGCACATGCCGCAGCTACTGTGGTAGACGTTGCCTTAGGTGACTCCAGTTGTTCGTGGTGTACAGCCCTGGAGATATGCGTTCATTTAGCCTGAGGCCTAAGGAAAGTTTACATTCCAGTCTCTTGCACAGGAACTCCCGGAGGTCAGCAGCTCTGCAAATGGGTTTCCTATGGAGTTGGTTTATGAAATAAATCTGAGGGCAGGTTATGCAGGGAATGTCATGGCTGCGCGTGTCATTATAAAGGTTGGGTACCTATATTTTATTATTGGGGCTTTCAGTGGCGGCCGGGTGGGCAGCAGGACGCGCAATGGCAGCCTCCCCTGCCTGGGTTGAAAAATCAGGGTAAGAATCGTTTCCATGGCTCATTGCCTGGGTTTAAACCACTAAAAACCCTTCTGGATTCCGAGGAAGAATAGTGACCTGAGGCTTTGACCTGGTGCTTGTGTAATATGACTATAGTGCGCTCTGGGTATAGCGACTGCTGTCCGGCTCAAGGAAACTCTTAAGTGGCTTTGTGGTTGTGCTTGGTTTCTTTGCTGAGCGGATCAAGAAGGTTTCGAATTAAAGGCTCAACGGTGTCTAGTTAGTTCAATAGGTCAACATGGACACCAGTTCCACCTGTGTTTTTCATCTTTATTTTTTTTGGTTACTGTTGACAACTGAGCATGTGGTCCCCCAATAAATGTAGCGCAAACTATCACATGGCAAGCCTCACCAGGTGCCTCGCTCAGCGCACACTACCGCACCCAATCGGACTCCACGTAGAAGTATGACCAAAAAAAAAGTTCCCCATCCTTGTAATGTTTAGTTACTAATAGATAGGTTTGCCTCTAACCTGGTATGTACATAGGGCCCGATTTCAGGTTTAATCGGTCAAGCAGGACCCCCAGGATGCGCTGAGGCGTTCACAGGGGAAGGCAAGGGGGTGGGCAGTAGCAAAGGAATACCCAGTGCTTTTTTTATGGACGCTCCCCCTGGGAGTGCAGGCAGGTAGATGCCTGTTCCTTAACATAAGTGTGTCAGCATTTATTGAGGAATAAAATAAACTTTCAATGTCTCACCCCCGTGCCCCCCCCCCCTTCCTCCTTGAGCGTTCCATAATCCAGAATAATCTCCTTGTATTATAAACCTCCCGATTAGTATTTTGCCTATGCAGCCAGCGGTCTTCAATGTAATTAACCTTTTTTATCTATAGGCAAATGATCTCTGAACCTACTACCCCCCCCCCCCCCCCCCCCCCCCAGCATTGCCGCAGAACTCCTCCAATCTTCCTTTGTCCCCGCAGGTGTGGGAGCGCTGTGAGCAGCCGTCATGGCGGGGGACGCGGCCATGCTGATCAGAGGCCTGGCTAAGCTCAGTAAGGCGGTGTTGGAGGCGCAGACGGGGCAGCTGAGGAAAGTCGCTCTGGGCAATGACGCACTGAATGTAGCTCGGAGCTGGCAAGTGGCCGCGGAGGAACGTTTCAGCGCTGCCATGGGACGAGTGCAGGTAAGAATCGTTAGGGATCGGGTAGTTCTGTCCAGATCCAACATCCCTGTGAAAGAAAACAGATTACATTGTATCCTCATTTATGGGCAGTGCCCACATTGCGATATATATGTAGACTGCCAGCGCTGCCGCGGTCATCTCTCGCATCAATGACTGAATTCCGCCCAGCGCTGATCGGTCCAAGCCTGTATCTAACCAGCCCGTCAAATGGAACTAGGCGGTTGGTTACCAAGAACACGCGCTCTGCTCACTGACCAATAATATTGACTTTATAACATTCTGTTCCAGGATATCGGCACGCAGCAGGAGAACCTCGCCGTGGAGGATATGGATGACTTTTCGGGACCGACCTCTGAGATCGCCGGTATGGAGCACTCTCCTTCCTCCAGCTACGCTCCCGGTATGGAGCAGGCAGAGGAGACGCACGGTATTCCCAGTAGCCGGGGCCAGAAAGCCTATTCCTCCCGTCCGGACCCAGAAAGAGACAATGGGGCGTTATTTGGCAGCGTTCGAGACACTGCGGGACCTTTTGCGGCTGCTGGTCAGAGAAGGGCTTTTCACCAGGATGGCTCTTCCGTCAGCGGCCTGACTGCTGAGGACATTGACAAAGCTAGAGAGGCGAAAGCCGCTCCGGAACACAAGCCCCATAAACAGATGGTAACTTTCTTTTGTTTTCTAAATATTTTGGTTTGTTTCATTTATTTGTAAACGTTTTAATCTGTAATGAGATGCAGAAGCGGAGAGCGGTGACGGATCTATATTGTCACAAACAAGCAGTTGGTGTGTATTTTGGGCCTGATTCAGGTCAGCTTACATCTGCGGCTTAGCGAGCAGGTAAAGCCCCCCTCCCCCGCAGGTGAATGTCCCCGCCGGCATGTTAAGGGATGTGTACGTTTACACATCCATTTGTATGTGGGCACTCGGGCAAAAAAATTAATTTGATGGTCGCTACCATCGAATAATTTATTTATTTTTTCCCTCATGCGCAGCTCTGTCTGGACTGAATGTTTTTTTTTATTTGACTTGGAAATGGCCGAGAACAGGGTGGGCGCTGTCATGTGGCGCCCGCCCCGCTTAATGGCGTGTCAACAAGAATGGGGGGGGGGGCATATGATGCATGGAACTGTTCTTCCCAATTGCAGACACACAAATCCTTGTTTGCATAAGGCAGTTAATGGAGTCCTAATCGTCTACGGCCATTCTGCGTCAAATTAAGGACCTTATTCGGATCGAACGATGTTTTGCGTCTGCGCAGGGGAGTTTCTGCGCATGTGCAGGGACGGTGCGTGCACCCACAGCGAACTTTCGGTTCGCCGGGTGCACGCACCCTACAGCTCGAGCAGGGGGTGGGGGGCGCCATTAGCATATGGGAACGCCAAGTGTTTCATGGGCGTTCTCATGCTAAGAAGGCCATGACGGACATGCGGGGGGCAGGCGGCTGACATCACCGGATGTAGGCTGCCCGCCCTGTCCTCGCACAGTTCAGAGAGACCTATAGAGTCGCTCTAAACTGTGTGTGTGGGAGAAATCAATCTATGGTCGGCGACCATCGAATGATATCTCCCCACCTACGAAAGGAAGATTATGTAAATCATCAATTCGCAGCCGTGTGGGGGGGTACTGCGTGCGTGAGAGGGGGTGTATGGCACTGCTGGCGGAGGGCGGCATCTGATGGACTCACAAGACTGCGAAAATTCGCAGCCTTGTGAGTCCATCAGACCAAGGTCCTCATTTTGTCTGTTGACATGTGCTTTCATGTGGGATCAACATGTATACTGCACAGAAGGTCTCAGTGCTTGGGCTCTGGCCTTGGTTACACCTGTGAGTTTCCCACCTGTGTGATTGGTTGCAGGGCTCTGCGTTTATGCTTGGAAAAGGCTGATGACTAGAAAACCGAGCCGGATTTCTTGTCAATCCCAGTGTTAGGTGCTAGAGTGAGAACCGCTGCGGCTTGCAGCCACATGCGTTACTGCCTGCTCCTAGGACAGTCCAGAACCTGACTCCTCTCCCCCTGGTCCTTCCGTTCTAAGCAACCAATAGTCAGCCATGATTGTATTTCTGGGCTCTCAGCTTTCCTTGCTTCCTTTTCATGATTGCGGTCCTAGGGATTGATCATGTGTCACCATATGCTCTGTAATCTATTAGCATTGTTCTGCAGGTTACAACATGCAGGTACTTTCCTATCTGATTTAACCACACCGTGCCCCAGGAACCCTTATCCTTGCTGCTTTGCTCTTTCCCGTATGCTGGGGTTTTTGTTGTGCACTAAATTTCCTCATGTTCTATTTATTTTGTCTGCTATATGCTGCCCCATCTCGTACAGTCGGCCTCTAGTCCTTGCTGATCCCCTGCCAGTGCTTTTACCTCTGACAAACGCTGTTTGTTTTTCAGCTCAGCGAGCGGGCACGTGAAAGGAAAGTGCCAGTGACGCGGATTGGAAGGTTGGCAAACTTCGGAGGTAATGAAATACTGTTACACTTTGGTCTACTGTGCAATGACATTTAGTGGTGGGTTATTAAGAGTTTGAAATTATGATCTCTATATTATATTATTGTTACCGTTCTGGGTGCTGGTTTTATAAGGGCAGTAATAAGTGCACACCTGTGTTCATTCTTGCACACGCCATCTTTGAAAATCCATGCAGTTCCTGTTCCCTGCCTGGGGTGTCGCTGTCTGCTGCGGTGTTTCTAGCACATGTCTGGTTTGCATATCAGCGCTGATCTACAGACCACACTATGGGCCAGATGCACTAAGCTTCAAAAGTGATAAATTGGAGAGTGATAAACAGCCAGCCAATCAGCTCCTACCTGCCATGTCATAGACTGTTTGAAAAATGTCAGGCATGAGCTGATTGGCTGGTGGTTTATCACTCTCTATTTTATCACTTTTGAAGCTTAGTGCATCTGGCCCTGTGTTAGAAACACCATAGCAGACAGCGACACCCCAGGCAGGGAAGAGGAACTGCATGGATTTTCAAAGCTAGCGGGTGCTGGAATGAACACTAGATTATATATAATTCCTTTGTGTCTAGTCCCAGCCTGGCAACCCCGGTACACTGAGCAGATTTGCATGTGGTTACGACGTGACTTGAGGGGAATCCTATTGTCAGCGGTAATTCACTGCACTGTAAAAACAGGCTGATATCGCAATCATAGCCCATTGTTACTATGCAGAAATTAACCCGGTGTCGGCACATTGGGATCTGGGATAAATTCCAAGACCTGCTTGTTGTTGTGGAAAAAATGGGACACGTGAATCACAATTCCGGATAATTGCCGGTGTTCAGGGCTAATGGCATTGCCCCCAGGGGATCCATTAACTGCAGTTATTTATTGCAGCCAACAGGATGACTCCTTGGCCGCATTATTTAATGAAGTATAATCTGCTTCCTGCGTCCCCCCGGACACCATACGGGGAAGGTCTGAGTAGACCTCAGTACAGACAATAGCTCAATGTATTTATTTTCCAGTTTGATAAAGTTGTGCAATATTTACAGTGAGCAGCTGCAGGCAGAGCTGCTGGTGTGCTGCATGTGTTCCAGCACTTGGGTAACATTGGGGCATGAGACACACGGCTGCCTGTAACCGGCCTGTTTCATTACATGGCTGAATGCAGACCGTTCTGCTGCTCCGTCTCCCGGACAAAGGTCAGCACTGACCACGTCATCCAGTAAGTCCGTGTAACAATAGGGGCATTGCTCCCTACCCTTATTTAGTTACCCCCCCACCACCACCACTGGGTTATGTGGCGAGTCATTGCCATATAATACGGTTACGTCTGAGGCCTGGTGCTCAGTCATGCAGGATTAATTATTGGGGAGATGAAATAACTCAAATTGTTTCGTTTTCAGCAAAGTAACATTGCAGCTGGCAGTGCTTACTGAGCTCCAACAAAGGGGCCGATTCAGACACGCTCGTAGGGGGCTGAATTCAGACCCTTCCCCGATGTGTGGGGTTTGTGCACGTACGTTTACGCTTGCGTGCAAATTCCTGGAGCGAATGGCTTGGAGTTCCATGATCGCCTAGTCGTTCTCTCCAGAGGGGGCAGGCGGGGTCGGACACCGGGCCAGAGCAGCATTTTACAGGTGTCCCCATGAAACTGCTGGTTGTTCCCCTGGGAATGTAGGTGGGCTGATGCCTGGGCGGGCAACTAACCTGACATGTCAGCACCCGTCCCCTTTTCGGCCATCTCCTTGTGAAATGTCGGTTTTCACTGCTTTTATTTTTTTATTCCCCGAAGAGGAGAGAAATCATTCGATGGTCGGCGAGTGTATGCAGTCTAGGGCACAAGACTGTGAATCAGGCCCAAAGTTTAACCCCTTCAGTTGTGTTTTTTTTTTTAATCTTTGGAGCGCTGCCTAAAAAAAAAAAACACCACTGTGTCCCTGGGTCCGGATGCCGCCGCTGAACTGTGTGATAGCCGCTGCACGGCCCTGCCCCCGGCAGCCTGGCTATGTGCGGCGTGACTTTACAAGATCACGCCACACACAGCAGGGGGTAGGGAGGCAGGGCTGGGCAGCCGCTGAAGCGAAGAGCGGCGCTCAGCTCAGCTGTACTGCTCGGCAGTAGGGAGCTCAGGCAGTGGCACTCCCGAGAATTTTACGGATTTGCCAGTCTGCGCAATGGAGCAAACCATAAGAAATTCTCAGGAGTATCACTGAAGGGGTTAATGTATGCAAAGTAAGGTGGTTCAAGCTCCGTTTCTTTACCTTATTCAGAAAGGACATTGAATAACCCAGGACAGGATTAACGGTTGCCCTGATGTAATAAAAGATCCTAGTTCGTGATTCTTGGCCGCAGGAGGGGGAGGGATTGCTCTGGGTCCCTGCGGTTCCTCTGTGTGCGCTGTAATGTGCTCACTTAGGTTAGCTGCACCGACAATGGGAAGCAAGGGTGGAAGTGCGCTCCTAGGAGGCGGATCAGTGTCTAGGAGGGGATAAAAGCCGCCTGGGATTGGTGCAGTTTCTAGCACCAATGGTAGTGCTGAAGTTCCGCCACACCTGACCTTTTAGTTTTATAGACCTCTATTAATGAAATGATCTTCTGTACCGGCATTTACGTGCGATCACAGGCACTAGATCCACTCGTGGAGGTCTGTAGGTGCGTTAACTGGATGCAGGTTCCTATCCACTGAAATATTTTATAGCCCATGCTACAAGTAAGCCAGCTCCTTTCGATCTCATACCACGTTCCTGCTCTGTCTGATTTCTTGCTTTGCATTTTTTATTAATGGTGCAATTCTTTTGTACAGGTTTGGCTGTTGGGCTGGGCTTCGGGGCTCTCGCGGAAGTGGCAAAGAAAAGCTTAAGTCCAAAATCAGAGGACAATGGTGAGTGATCTCCTGGGTAGTAGCCGTGCGTCCTTCCTGTCTGTCACTGACTTTATAACGGTCGGCTTATAAAAACATTTATGTTGGCAGCGTAATAATCCTCCCACATAGACCGTAAAACCTGTAAGACGTAAAGGAACTCTCATCCATTCTCTCCCTTATTCCTAGCCAGGGTTATATGGTCCCTCCGCCCCTCACACATTTCTTATTGCTGCACTGAAGACTGTTGAACCGAGAACTTTAGTTGAGCATCCTTATTTACCACTCAGTGCAGTCAGCGTTTGTTCAAGACCGCATGGGTGGGTGATTAATCCCATAAAGTCCTAATACAGAGGGTGGGTGACTACACATTATTGCTTGGGTCTGATCTGTGCGGAGGGAAGGGGCAAGCAGTGCGTGTGTGTGGGGGGGAACCTAACTGCTGGGTACCCCTTCCATGTTCTGTAGTGGCTGCACCTTTTTTCAGTGGCTGTAGTTTGGTCGATGGGCCTGGGCACTGTTCTGCTCGATCTTCAAGGTTCCTTACAGAAGACCAGAACCGAAGAACCATGAACTTATCTCTCCTATTCTAATGTAGTAGCACAATACACATCTTTAGTTGGATTTGGGTGAGTTATTTTGTTTCTGTGCAGGGTAAATACTGGCTGCTTTATTTTTACACTGCAGTATAGATCTCACTTTGAAATTAAACCCCCATCCAAATCTAACTCTCTGCACATGTTATATCTGCCCCACCTGCAGTGCACATGGGTTTTGTCCATCTAAGAAGGAATTTGTCAGAAAGAGCGAACCAAAATAACCCCCAAGTCACAACTGTACTTTATTCTCCCTCTTCCAGTGATGGCTTCGCGGACATAGATATCCAGGACTTGGCGCAGGCTTCCCTTCCCTCTACTACCAGTCCATCGTGGCTGGGCACAGGGCCAGCTGCAACATGTTAGCAGGCATCCCTGATTCGTTATGTTCTGTGACCGCATAGCTTAGCAGGCATAAGAAAACAATAAAAAAGCAGCAAGGGAGCATGTACTTATATCTCCGCATAGCTCGGCTCACAGAACGCTCTTCCAAGTTTCCTGTATTCCCGGACCTGGCTGGCAGGATTGTCCGCGGAGCTGGGAATGGACGTTGCACTTTTTCCCTTCCCCTAAATCACCCTTGTGGGGTTTATACAGATTTGGATTTAAAAGACCTGGGAAGTGAAACCAATACTATGGGCAGTATTCAATCTGGGATTCCGACTGTGGGAACATCCAACAATCGGCATCCAGGACTGTTTTCGCTTACTCGACAGGCGGAGTTCAATGTTCCACCTATCAAGGGTCGAAAAGTGGGCGTGTCGGCGAAAACGGCCTTGTTTAAAGTTTGATCTGTTTTGTCGGAAACGGCAGTATTGAATAGGCTGCGGCTGTTATTTCCCCTGTCGGAAATAGCGGCCCAGATTGAATACCTCCTTTAATCTCTTCTCATTTCACATTACATGTACCGACCCTCTCGTTTAGCGTATACTACTCTGCACAATTCACATGATGATGATGTCAATCGGTGCTCACCTCTTATTGGCTAATCCCTCCCGGTTATGCTGGTGCAGGCCGCTGCTGTAAGATTACAGTTAGAGCACCTGTGAATTGCGCTGTGCGGCTATGTACTGTAATGCGTATGGCTTCTGCTCTGACTTAGGCGCTTCTTCATAGGGACAGTAAAACCCTTGTGTCCCACCACGCTGGCTCCAGTTGTCTGCTGGTATAAGGAGGCACGTATTGCTCAGCACACAAGTGATCCATCTCAGCACACAGCCCTGCAGAGCCAGGTGTCAGGGTTCTCCGTTAGGAATACTGGCCCCGACCGATTTAATCGCTGCCAGATTCAGACTGGCTGGGCCCGCACATTTAAATTACTAAAAAATTGGTATCCGGACATTGGGTTGACAACCATTTGGTCGACATGCAAGAAGGTCGACAGGGTCATTAGGTTGACACGTGGAAGATCGACAGTCAAAAGCTCGACTTGGGGTCTTTCATTTTTTTTTTTTTGGTGCCGACAGGCGGTATTTCATGCCATCCACTTGGGTGCGGTGGGAGAATAAAATATTGTGCCGAGCGCAGCCCCCCCCCCCCCCTCCTCTTGGTTTTGATAGGCTATCGATGTTATTACTATGCGGTGACAGTTTTGCACAGCAGTGATCATCTGCAGAGATGCAGTTTCCATATATGGCTGTGTGGTTCTGATGGGTAAGAGCTGGGTTACGGTGCTGGATTCTGCTGCACCGACATAACCGATATACACTGATCTTCCTGTAACTGGGCGATCATCTGCACAAACCTCCCAATCCCTGCAGCTGTTGATAGGGTCATGGGTCGATATGCGTTGGGTTGACCATTGAAGGTCCACATGGCTTATGTTGACACATGCAACAGGTCGATATGGCTAAGGATGACACAAGCATTAGGTCGACAATGGCAAGTTTGACAGTCAAAAGGTTGACATGATATTTTTTTCATGCCCTACCATCCACTACGACGTTGTAGGGGAATAAAATAGTGCCCGAAGCATGGCCAGCGCCACAGAACACAGACTGTGTCCATGTCGACATTCGGGACAAGAAAAAAACGTGAAAAACTCAACATTTTTGGCAATCGACCTTTCCATTGTCGACCTGTCAACCTTAGCCATGTCTCTCTGAGAACAAGAGGCACAAGCAGACCTTGCTGATTAAAATATACGGCAACCTTATATTCCTGTGTGTGACTGTCTGTATCTGCATACGAAATGGCACGTAAGTGTTTCCATTAAAACAGCAACATAAAATATCCTATGCAGATAGAGCTGTAGTCACACACACACGCGCGCGCCTGCCTCCTATTTTAATCAGCAAGGTCTGCTTGTGCTCGCATAGCAATGCCAATAAGGCTATTGTTAGTGGAAAAAGACGCACAAATTGTTGCTCAGCACTACCGCATCACGCCATGGTGCTGTTCAACATACAAAGGTTTGCTGGATGTACTCGGACATATTTAGGATTTGAATATCTCCACCTATAATAGAGAACCGAGAGGTTTTGTAATATCAGCGCCCTCCGCCCAGATTACGGCCAAAGGTACGGCTACGAGGCAAGTCCTGCGCGCCGATCTGTTCATGACTGCACAAAATAAGTTTACACACCGTAATGAGCTTCCGTCCTGCGGTGTGTCTAAGATTGTGGAGTGTTTTCCTGACATTGGAATGCATACATTAGACCCGACACACCCAATATTTAATATTGGCAAGAAGGGCGCGTACCAACACCTAGCACCTTCCTCTCTGTATTCGTGTTTAATCGCCTGGTTTTTTGGACGGTGATCAAGAACTGAAGCCTGCCAGAAATATAAAACCCAGATAAGCTTGTTATTCTATTCTTTTATCACTATGTAACCTTGTTATAAAACATTAAACCAAGGAATCGGAGGTAATAACATACAGGCCTTGTGTTTCTGAGCGCCCCCGCACTCTATGGGGCAGGGGGCAACGTGTGCCTGTTCTGTATCCGTTACTGGGCTGTGTCTTGTGGAGGTTTCTGTATAATGGTGGTGGGTACAGATTCCTGCCCTCAGGCTACAGAACATACCTAAAGGTAGTAGTAGTAGTAGTACGTTTATTTATAAGGCGCCGCAAAGTGTCCGCAGCGCCATACATAGCAAACAAAAAAAAACAAATTACAAGGTAACGTACAGGGTGTGTTGAAAAATACAGTATAAATAGGGGTATAGCTGGTAGAACTAAAATCAGCATCAGTTCAGAAGTAGGTGTGGAAATTGTCGAGGAGACTGAAGATGAAGTAGAGGAAGGGAAGAACAGGACAGGAGCACAGGTGAGGTAATGAGGTAGGGTGAGTACGTGAGGAAGGAGGGCCCTGCTCATAAGAGTTAACATACTAAAAATAGGTGGGTGGATGAACGAAATACAATAGGATAAGTAGGAACGGAGGGGAACAGAGGCAGGATAGGAGGATCAAAAGAGGTTAGGAGGAGGGATAGGCTAGTCGAAAAAAGTGGGGCTTGAAGGAGGTAAGGGAATCAGATAGCCTGATGGGTGGCGGGAGGTTGTTCCAGTGCAGGGGGGCAGCGCGAGAGAAGTCTTGGACACGGGAGTGGGAGGAGGTGATTAGGTGAGAGGTCAGTCGGCGGTCAGCGATGGAGCGACGAGGACGGGAGGGAGTGTGGATAGAGATCAGTGAAGAGAGGTAAGGAGCGGTGGAGGAGGAGAGAGCCTTGTAGGTGGTGGTGAGGAGTTGAAAGAGAACTCGGAAAGGAATGGGGAGCCAGTGAAGAGATAGACAGAGGGGGGAGGCGGAGGTAGAGTGGCGGGAAAGGAAGATGAGCCTAGCAGCAGCGTTAAGAATGGATTGGAGAGGTGCGAGGCGGGTGAGAGGTAGCCCAGAAAGAAGGATGTTGCAGTAGTCAAGGCGGGAGATGACAAGAGAGTGAATGAGAGTGAATGAGAATTTTGGTCGCGTCAGTGGAGAGGAATGGTCTGATGCATGAGATGTTGCGTAGGTGAAAGCGGCAAGACTGTGAGAGAGCACGAATGTGGGGGGTGAAAGAGGGAGGAGTCAATGATGACACCGAGGCAGCGCGTTTGGTCGGTGGAGGTGATCTCGGTTTCACCAATGCTGATGGAGATAGTGGGAGAAGAGGGGATGTTCGGGGGATGGAAGATTAGAAGTTCAGTTTTAGCCATGTTTAGTTTCAGGAAGGTGTTCCGATCTTGGGGTCAAAGACCAGGATGACCTAGGCTGGGTGACCACTCTGGCGATATCGTTTGATATCCCCGATCCCCCACCACTACATCCATAGGATTGCCCTAATACCCCAATGGTGTATGGGCACCCTAAGTGGAACCTTGCCTTACGCTGTTGAGGCAGGGGAAGGGTCTGTGGCGGCTGCTCTGTTGTTGGCCGGGCTGTCTGTAATCTTCTCTCCTCAGTACTCCATAAATGGATAATGGATGATCGGTTTCTCCTGTGCCCAGACTGCCCTCCTCTTCCTCACCTGTGCCTGGCACTTCTAACCTATAAACCTGCCCTTGGTTAGAAGTCTTTAGCCCACGTGGGAGTTAATGAGCGGTTAGATAAGTGATGATTACATGTTCTCGCATGATTAAGTAACTGGCTGATGTGATTTTTCCATTCTGCCCCTCGGACTCGATCGGGTGTCTCTGTGGGGACGGAACGCTGCTCTTTCAGGGCTATTTGGCAGCGAACCACCACATTGTTTAGATCTGCGCTCTGTAAGGTTTACGCTCTGATCTCAGGGTTTTATTTCCATCTTGGCCGGCACCGCGGATCAGCAGCTGCGAAAGTCATTGGTGTTTGTCATTGATATTAGTGCTCTTCAAGTAGCAGCACTTTCACTCTTCACACCCTAATCCTCCTGTGGCACGACGAGGGCACGTGGACGGGCACCTGTACATCTTTATGGGGAAGCGCTGGCAGCACAGAGTTGATATATTCTTCTCTCTCACACTCTCCGCTCTGATCAGTTTCAGCCCGTTCCATCTCCAAGGCAGTTTGCTGGTTCAGACGAGAGGCCGGGAATGTGGCCTGTAGTGGATGCAGCGGTGACGGGTGTAGGCTTATTGTGCATTGTCTGTTGAGATATTGCCGTTTTTTGGGGGGGGAGAATCAGTGCAGATTTATGTGCAGATATCGGGCTTGTAACTGTGCAGCACACGCGTTTAGCATGGTGACGGAACACTGGCTGAGCTGCTTCTAGCTGTTCTCTGGGGCACAATAAATATAGCAGCAAGGTGTTTATTACCAGTTTCTTATATAGCGCACACATATTCCGCAGCGCTGTGCAGAGAATATTTGAACATTCACATCAGTCCCTGACCCAGTGGAGCTTACAATCTATATTCCCTACCACATGTACACGCACACAGACATTCTAGGGTTAATTTTTGTTGGAAGCCAATTGACCTACCAGTATATTTTTGGATTGTGGGATGAAACCGGATTACCCGGAGGAAACCCACGCAAGTACAGGAAGAATATACAAACTCCGCACAGTTAGAGCCATGGTGGGAATGGAACCCATGACCTCAGCGCTGTGAGGAAGTAATGCTATTACACTGTCCATTGACAGTGCTTACTCCTACATTGCAGCCTGAACATAGACTATATAACCGGGGATTGTGGCTATTTCCATCTGTCGACCTTGTGGGCAAAAAAAAAAAGTGAAAAACTTGACTGCCAACCTTTTGACCCTGTTGACCTATTTCAGATGCATGTTGACCTAATGGCCGTATCCCATGGTTACCTGCATATAAACCACTGTACTTAATAAATATCTATACGTTTTTGTTCTACAAAAGTAGTTACAAACTGGTGGGCGGGGCATGAGGTAGGCAGGTATTGGACTGCTCATAGCCAATCAGAGCACACCAGTGTTGACTGCTGCACAGAGCAGTGACCGGTCAGATAAATCTATGGCTGTAATACATTGGGGCTTGGGCACTTAATACATTGTGGTTGCCACATGGCTGACCCTCGGTCGGTATGGCCTGGCATCTTTGTGGGCAGTGATTGTGGTAGATTTCTAGACCTTAGCACGTATGGAGAAACACAATATTCAGCCAATGTAATCTCTGCCAATAACCCTGTTTTTATAAAATAAGAACATATTTAAATGTAAAATGTTCTTATTTTCTTGTTGTTCCAGGTAAGAAGTCAGTGATGGACTCCAGCCCTTTCTTATCGGAAGCCAATGCCGAGAGAATCGTGAGGACCCTGTGTAAGGTCCGGGGAGCTGCCCTGAAGCTGGGCCAGATGCTGAGTATTCAGGGTAAGGTCACGGAACACCGTATAGTCCTGTGCACACTGGGGAACGGGACATACGGACATGGAAACACCTATGTCAGTCACCTGGTCACAGCGGAGGCAGCTGCCCCGCATCAACATCCGTCCGATTTCATCCTATTTATCTAATAATGCTGAGGTATGAGGCACTTAGTGGCTCATCCAAAGAAAAGAGAGTCTATATGCTAATAAATGGATTGTGCAAATCTTCACCACTTAGACAGCATGCAGCCGCTATTTAGCGGGACCATATAAAATGTGATCATGCGGTTGTGCTGAGTATTGTAGTGCAGACCGGTATAACTTGTATCGAGACGTATTTCCCACGCTGTTCTGATCTCAGCGGGAAATAGTTTCAAACCATAGCAGCTGATTTCTCGTTCCATTCTCCTAAATCAGTACCTGTCTAGAGACATGCTGGGGAACTGCTGAGCGTTTATCATGGGCCCCCCATCTGTTTCCCCCACAGTTTGTGGATGAGTTGATGTGACAGCCAGTAAGTTACTCGTTGCTGGCCTATCAATGTGCAAAGCGTCGCCGTTGTAGGTCTGCTAAAATAATTGGTCCGTACAAAGATGTCTTATATTGGCAAAATCTTATTGAGGATGGAGGGTTTTCTTTTTATGCATAGTCTGCTTTACATTTTCATTAATCCATTTAGATGATGGAATAAAGTATCCTTCTCCATCTAGTTTGGGTTAGGGCTTTGCAGGATGTGGGGTGGCATGTACACATTGGGACAAATGGTTTTCCTATAACATATACACACTATTGTTGTATAAAGCCTTCACCAGTTTCAACAACCATCCAGTATGAGAACTCATTAAGTACAACGTTTCGCAAGCGCTTTCCCAGCGTGTATGGGGCCCCAATGTCCGTTCTATGTAGCACATCTGAGATCTCTATGTTGGTTTCGTGGGCCCCGGAACGCTGTGGATAGGATTTCTCCTCTTGTATGCGTCTAGAACCGGATTTACGCTGCTACCTGTCAGCGGCCTTAACCTTTATCAGATGTTTGGAGGGGAGTCAAATAATTAGTGGAAAAATACCCATCAGCATTTATAATTTGGGAGCCGTAACTCTGTCTCTAACCTGGCAGCGAGGCTCCTAATCCGAGCAGAATGTTCTGAATGCGACGATTGGGAACCTGCTGTTTTCGCCGCAGCGCGGACACACAATGTATTTTATATCAAAGCTTTGCAGAAGAGACGGTTCACGGGTCGCGAGAGACGCCGGTTACTGCTCCTAATTACCGGTGACCCCAGACCTTGGTTGCATAAGCTTCAGGAAGAAGGACTTCAGCCTAATGACTCCTCAGAACGAGTCCAGAGTCGCCTTCTGCCCATTCTCGGGGGGGATTAGACTTATATTCTTACGACTATCCATAGAATATAATAGTATAACCGGCATCTACAGGGTTAACTCCTGGAAGAGGGGGCTCCCCCTAGTGGCTGTAGCGGGAACTGTCTTGCATTCCTGTGGAGTTTCTTTTAAAAAGCGAAGCATTGTCTGATATGCAGAAGTAGAACAAGAACAGTTTGGTTCTTTTCCTTGGGTCTGCTAAGCGCATGGTTGTAAATAATGGCTTTCTGTTTGGTTGAGGTATCCAGTTATTCTATTGTACATCGGATGTTGTGTAACCGGTTGTGTTACCGATACTGCGCACTGTATGAATGCAGTGTTTTATTGTAGCGTTGGCGAGGGGCCACACGCTGTATACTTGGTGACTGTTACAGAACCTGGAGGCAAAGCTTCCACTCTGGAAGCAGTATATAAAGTCGCTATCCCGGTGCTGTGGAACAAAACGTCCCAGCATACCCCGCTACAGTTCACACTCTATAGTACTAAGCGCCGCTCATCAGAATCATTGCAATAAACTATGCATTCATAAACGCATCGTGGCTGGCCAGTAATACCATGACCACCAATAATACAGTGACCTAATTTCTACTTTTGTAAAAGCCAGTTCCTGTTAATGAACACCACTTTGTACCCACCAGGAATCCTCCGCAGCAGGTCCTGCTCGCGCTGTTCTCTCCTAGATTACGGCTCCGGCCGGTCAGAGCGACCTGGAAGTCTGTCCACGCCCCCTTCCTGCATTGCAGCACCATAAATAGTGTTTGTTTTCATCTAGATCAGGCCCCGCCAACCTGCGGTTCTCCAGCTGTTGTGAAACTACACGTCCCAGCATGCCCTGCCGCAGATTAAGCTTTCTCTGTTAGCAAAGCAGGGGAAATGCATGCTGGGATTTGTAGTTTTACACCAGCTGGAGAGCTATGACACCTAAAGGGAAAATACTGCGGTTACCCCTAATGCGGTCACTTAGTGTGTTCCTGCTCCGTCACCCAAATCTGCAGCGCTACCCGCGTCTATAAGACCGGTCCGACTGAGACGTCCACTCTGCGGGCGACACTGACCTAGTCCGCACTGCATTCCAGTAAAAGCTCCACAGCTGTCAGTCATACTCTGCTCTATGTGACCCCCGCGCAGCTGTCGGACAACAGCGTTCCGCCCCTGTGAAGCTCTGAAAACGCTCCCCGAGGAAAGTGCAGCAATTGGAGGTGATGATTGGGCACCCTGGTCTGTGCACCCCTCTGCACCTCTGGAGAGTTCATGCCGCCTTGTATTACCGGCGGCTGCTCAGTACATTTCCACTATGTGCAGGTGGCCGTTTGTTAAGCGTTATTAATAACCCCCGAGCAAAGAGCCGCCGGCATCGTATCCAGGGCAGGAATCTCCTGATGAAGGCAAGATTTCTGGGGAATAATCGGCATCTGAACACCACCACCCCCCCCCCCCCCCCCCGGCTTGTGGTTTGTTGCCCAACAGTGACGGTTGGTGTAGTACATGTCAGGTACAAGGCCGTCCTGTCCCTGGGAGGTGATTGTGACACGGTATTTCTCAGTCCGCAGCTGTTGTCTGTAAATGTATCCTGGACATACCCCAGTTGTTGGGAGATGAAAATAGCAATCGTTTGTCATGTTCCGGATAATACCCATAGCCTGCATGTTATCAGGCTGACTTATAGATCCACGTACACTGTACACATACCCAGAGCCGTTACTAGCTTTGGGGACTGAGCACAAGCTTTGGGGACTGAGCACAAGAGTTACTCAATCAGAGATCCCGTTAAGAGGACACATTTGTTTTATGTTTTTGTTTCTATTATCCTGTTTTGTGCACCTCCTCACAAGCCCCTTGTGTCTTCCAACCAGTGGTGACCAATGGCAATGCTGTGCTGTGAAGCGTGGCGGGACATATTTGGGAATTCCGTAATTGCAGAATTATTGGCTTGTATATGCCGGCAACCTTTCAAATCATGCACAGAATTTGTACATAGACCATGTATTGCGTTCCAATGGTCCGTGTGCAGGCCGTACACCATTGTCATCTGTAGCGTCTCCATCCTGTGTGATGGGGAATACTGTACATCGATTGTGTAGTGGAGGGAGTAGTCCATTGTGGCTGCAGCTGACCAATCCCAGAGCCCCTCACACATACAGTGTCCGGGCCATACATTGGATACCTAGGTCTCAGATATACATTGTTATAGTATAACTGCAGTCTATAGTGTAGACCAGGCATGTCCAAACTATGGCCCTCCAGCTGTTGTGAAACTACAAGTCCCATCATGCATTGCCACAGTTTTGCTATTAGGAAATGCTAAAACTATGGCAAGGCATGCTGGGATGTGTAGTTTCACAACAGCTGGAGGGCCACAGTTTGGACATGCCTGGTGTAGACTGTAGCAGGGGGTTATGGACGTGAACATTGCTGTGATTCTGCCCAAGACCTCTATGATCCCTCCTCTATAATGACATCGTTCCTATCTGTTATCTAGGGCGATACCAGCCTAGGGGTTACATTCTGTCCCCCCCTTGTCTCTCTGTACAGACGATGCCTTTATTAACCCGCAGCTGCAGAAGATCTTCGAGAGGGTGCGCCAGAGTGCGGATTTCATGCCCATCAAGCAGATGACGGTGAGTGCGGTTCTCTGCCAGGGTTACACCTCTGTATTTAGGCATCGGCATCTTTTGTTTGGCAACGGTTTTCTCTCCAGACCATTGGATCCTGACCATTTATGATGCTATTCTTTTGGAGAGCGTCGCAAATGTCACGTTGGTCAGAATTCTCCACATCTGGTCACCTTTTGGTTACGGATTTGGGTTTTCAGGCATTTATTCCCAGATGAGGGTCACATAGTAATCCTTCCTTCAGATATCCTCAAATGAAAGTGTATGTGGTGCAGTAGAGGAGACGCACGGACTATAATACTTGTTTGGATCCTTGTGTAATGTTGGGTACTTTCAGCACCTCCGGCATGACGCCGGTACGCGGGAGCACCGGCTTTGTGTGTAGTTAGTGACTGCACAAAACTGAGACCTCGGACCCCCATGAGAAGACTCTTCTGTCACTCTCCTCTCCTCCGGGAGCCTGGCCAATACCCCGCCGTGTCATTGTGTAGGAGAGAGGTTGTATCCAAGGGCAGTGATTGGTGAGAGTATTAGCTGATGTAGACACAGGACTGAAGCTCACAGAATACAGACAGCAGGGTTGCACAAGACCATGTACTAGCGAATAGATCATTCCTTGCATTGGGCCTGATTCAGACCTAAGAATGCTGCCCTGTACAACTACGCCCCCCCCCCCCCCCCCCCCCCCCCCCCGGAACCCCTCTCTAGCATGCAAGCGGTTGCGTTCATGTACACATCTCAAATTAATGGTTTTTCATCCCTGTGCAAATAAACTGTAGACATTTATTCTGGCCGGGCGGGCGCTGGAGTCATGTGACATGCCTGCATTCACATGGGTACACCCAGAGTTTGTATGGGCACACCCGCCACCCTGCATCCACCCCCTGTCTGCCCATCCTGGATCAAAAACCCCGGCCGAAGGTGTTCGCTCCAGGGGTTTGCACCTTAACATATTTGCACATGTTCAATAGGCCGGGTGGCGAATTTGACCGGCACAGAGTGGGTCTGAATCGCCCCATTTTTTTTTCTCCACCACTTTGTACTCTTTGTGCTAGTGAGGTCTGGGTACATCATAGAACACATGACCGCTGTCATCCATGTGGCTAAAGCCGGATCTCATTGTATTGTGATCTGATCTCTCCACAGAAAACGTTGAACGCTGATCTGGGACCCAACTGGAGGGACAAGCTGGAGTTCTTCGAAGAGCGTCCGTTCGCTGCGGCTTCTATTGGCCAGGTTCACTTGGCAGGCCTGAAGGACGGGAGGGAGGTCGCCATGAAAATCCAGGTGGGCGGCCGTTCTCTTTTGATTCCATGTGTACTGTAGTTGTTACTAGTGACCAATCAGGCGTCTGCATTCCGGCCTGACTTCTAAAAGCTGTTGTGTAATTGGCTGTTAGGCGGACTGCGTTCATAACCAGAAATATTTTGCCGTTGAACCGATTTTTTTTATTTTTTTGTGACGATTTTGGTTCTTTTGTGATCGTTAAATGGGAAATCGTTTGTGTGTGTCTCCCTGTTCCAGTATCCCGGAGTAGCTCACAGCATCAACAGCGACGTGAATAACCTCATGACCGTCCTCAACATGAGCAACGCTCTCCCTGAAGGTACAAGCGCGCATCGTATTACCGCACTCCGCTTTGTGTTGGACACAATGGCGGCTAGACCTGTGTCTCCTCTCATCCATGCAATACCCCCCGCACTAATGAGTCTTTTATATGTGACCAGTGTTGGGAACATTCCTTGTCATTGTCGTCAGCGGTGACCAGTTAACCCATGATGTGACTAGTGCTGACCTTGGTACTTTCTCCTAGGTCTGTTCCCGGAGCACCTGATCGAGGTCCTTAGCCGGGAGCTGGCTCTGGAGTGCGATTATAAACGGGAAGCTGCGTGCGCAAAAAGGTTCAAGTACGTGTCTTGTGTTTTATCTTGCGTTGGCATACAGCGACTCTTAATGCACTACTTCTATACTACCTCTTCACCCCACCCTTCCAAACTTTCCACCCATATATAACGATCACGAAACAGTGGTGCAAATTACAGCGGCGCTTTCCTTTTAACTCCTTTATACCACACTCTCAAGTGTTAAACGGATAAGGTACAGCTGATTGGATGGACATTTATCTCTTTATCACCCTTGTATTTATCTCCTGTTAAGGTTTAATACATCTGCCCCATTAACCTTTTTTGGATCGGGGCTGATACTGTACATCCCTATGGTAGGATCGCATTGTACAATGCGATCCTGGGCGATAACAATGCATTGTAAATGCGAGGAGTGATCAATGGGCCTGGGAGTCACATAATAACCTCTGGTTGGGATAAGAGACTATTATTTTTCAGACTTCTCTTTTCTGCAATCAATTGGTTGTAAGATCTGTGAAGGATTGAAACAATCCATAAAGGTTAATGGGGCAGATGTATTACGCTTTAACAAGAGATAAATGCGAGGGTGATAAAGAGAGATAAATGTCCAGCCAATCAGCTCCTTACTGACTTTTTTCAAACACAGGCTGTAACATGGCAGTTAGCAGGTGATTGGCTGGACGTTTATCTCTCCTTATCACCCTTGCATTTATCTCTCGTTAAAGCTTAATACATCTGCCCCAATGTACCTTATCTGTTTAACATTTATGGGTGTGGTAAAAGGAAAGAGCCACTATAATGTTAAATAGCTGCTGCCCCCTCCAACCCGCTTTCAAGGTCTCTCAGTGTTCACCGCGATTGATAATTCTGATTTGATAGCAATATTTTGCAGTGCATGAAGCGGGGTTTCTTGTTTGGCTGGGGGTAGGGACCACTCTCGTTGTGCCGAGTCCACCACTTGGATGGAAAGTAGAGGGTGAGCTGATGATCTTAATCTTTTGTCCGACACAGGGAGCTGCTAAAGGACCACCCGTTCTTCTACGTGCCGGCCGTCGTGGATGAGCTGTGCAGCGATCACGTCCTTACTACCGAGCTGGTGTCCGGGTTCCCTCTCGACCAAGCGGAGGATCTCAGCCAGGAGACCCGCAACGAGGTAACTGCCAAAACTGGCGACTTTCACTTTGTTCTTACCCCTCTGGGGTGAGGTTCTCCCCTTTTTTTTTTTTTTTTTATTCTCTAATGTTGGCTCCCCTTGTAGACTTGAAAATTTATAAGTGCTTTATTTCAACCATAAAGCAGCAGAAATCTGAATAGCATGACTGTTCTGGATTTCTGGTACCATGTGCCAAATTTGGGGTGGAGAAAGTAAACAGGCTGATTCTATCCCCAGTTCCCTCGTATGTGCAGCACCTTGTGGGCTGCATAGGAACTGCAGTGAGAAATTGCCTGCATGTGTGTTGCTGGGGGGCGGGGGGGGGGGGATTCTCTGTTGGGGGTAAACATGTTTTTGTTACACAAGCCTTAGCTATGTATCTGCTGTAACAGGACTGCAGCTGGTAAGCGCACCTCACTGTGCAGGGTGTAAGGGGCGGTGGCCGACGTGGGACACAAGAAGTTTATTAGTTTATGAATGGTTCGGTTTCTTTTGGAAACAACATAAATGTTTAATACAATGTAAGCACAGTAAACCGGTTATTAATAAATAATGTAACCAGAACACAAGGCAGTTGCCGCTGTAATGTGTGTATGCTAAGGCATTGCGTTCTATTGGCAGCGCAGATGTGTGGATATTGTAGGAAGCGTTTGATGGAGAACCCGCTATAGAAGAAATGAATAGGGAGATGGACAGTACAAGGGTAAATAACTGGTTAAACGCGACCTTGTCAGATCGGGCTGAAGGCATTGGTGGTGTCCTGCCGGGATCAGTATTGTATGTCTCCCAACTGTCCTGACTTTAGTCTAACCACCAAGGAGACCTTTCTCCTGCCAATCTACTACCACTCCTCCCCCTCCTCCTCCCTTCACAGGACATTTAGTCTGATCTCCAGGTCCCCAGTACAGGGGCAAACCTGGGTCCTTAACCTCCCCTTAGTTTTGTTGTCCTGCTAAGGCCTGAGAACGTCCCATTTATTGGCAGCTCCGTCTCTCTTGTGTGTTGACGGCTCACAACTGTCACCTTCAGTGGCCTTGAGAAGCCGGTTATGTGTTGGGAGCGTGCATGATATGTGACAGATCTTCTCCAGCTGGTGCCTGGAACGCAGCCATGTCCGGCCTCTCTGTTGGCATAATAACTTCTCCCAAATTACCGCCTCGTCTTCTGTATGCGGCACAAGGGTGCTGGAAAGTTACAGCTGGTAAACAAGGCGACATTAGTGAGAGCTTAGGAAGATGAACCGGAGAACGGCCGGCGCAGGACACAGCCGCCGGACTCCCGCGAATGACATCGCTGCGATCCTCGTTTAACCCTTTCACTGCCAGGTGTGCATATTTATAGCTGTAGATCAGCGTGCATCATAAAGGACCAGGTTTGAGAGATGGAGTGCTGCATGTTCCCCAGATCGTCTGTCTGGCGCACATAGATCTATAGGTGGTGCTTATTATTCCTGAGGATATCTAGAAAACATGCCCTGGTGGAATTCCTAAAAACTGTGCTGTACACCTCTTTATTGTACGGTTGTGGATTGATAGAGCTACATTGTCTAGATGGTTAGTCGGTAGATGATAAAATGTCGACAGGGTCAAAAGGTCGACATTGAAAAGGCCGACATGAGTTTTTCACACATTTTTTGGTGTCCATGTCGATATGGACCATCAGTCAGTGTAATGCTTCGCCATCCATGTCCAGCAGAGCAAAGTCATGCAAGGGTAAGTATAAAAAAAGTCCCCAAAAAATTGTGGAAAAATCATGTCGACTTTTTGGTGTTGACCTACTGTCTACCCAGACACTGTAGAGCTATGAACCAGATATACATTATAGAGATGGGCTAAACGGATCATCGAGCTGAGCCGGGATCCGCCGGATCTCTCAGCGAAAAGATGCGTATCTTTTAGAAGGGGCCTCGGCTTGCTTTGAAAAAGGGGATTTTGGTCCTACCTGTAAAATCCTTTTTTCTGAATCCATGGTGGACACTGGGACAGTGGGGTGTGGGTGGAGCTTCAGCTACAGGCACCAAGTAGAATAGAGTTCTTCAAGTGCAGCCCAGGCTCCTCCTCCTCCACGCCCCTACAGGCTTCAGTTTGTTCAACAGCTTACCCGCAAGGTACAGGAAAAGGAAGAGAAATAGGAAAGAAACCAGCAACCCAAAGGAAGAATAAGTTTCAGGAAGGTGTAAGCCGACCCCCATTACTGTAGATCAGTGTGCGAGGGCGGGCGCCCAGTGTCCACCATGGATTCAGAAAAAAGGATTTTACAGGTAGGACCAAAATCCCCTTTTTTCATTCATGCCAATGGTGGTCACTGGGACAGTGGGACGTCCCAAAGCTGTCCCTTTTACGGGAGGGAACGCACCTGAGCTGCACTGATGACGCGTTGCCCAAAAGCAGAATCTGCCCTGGCGAACGTGTCAAAATGGTAAAATTTTAAAAAGGTGTGTGGAGAGGACCAAGTGGCCGCGCGACACAACTGTTCTGCTGAGGCTCCCTGATGAGCCGCCCAAGAGGCTGCTACCGAACGCGTGGAGTGGGCTCTGACAGAGGATGGGACTGGCTTATTAGAAGATACATAAGCCTGTTTTATTGTTAGCCGCAACCATCGAGCCAATGTCTGCTTCGTTGCCGGCCAACCTCTCTTGTTTGCATCATAGAGCACGAACAGGGCCTCTGTCTTGCGCAAGGATTGAGTCCTATTAACGTAAACTTTTAAAGCTCTTGAAACATCCAAAGAGCGTAACTCTGGGGAGTCCTCCAACTGGGAGAAGGCAGGGACAACAATATCCTGGTTTATGTGAAAACTGGAAATAACTTTGGGCAGGAACTCCTTTTTAGTTCTTAAGACTGCCCTGTCCGGGTGGAACACCAGATACGGAGATGCACTGGATAATGCTGACAGGTCGGAAACTCTTCTGGCTGAAGAAATAGCCAGTAGGAACACCGTTTTCCATGTTAGCCACCTGAGCTCTGCAGATTCTAGGGGCTCAAACGGTGGTTTTTGCAGTGCTGAGAGTACCACTGTGAGGTCCCAAGGCTGGATTGGGGGCACAAAGGGAGGTTGTATGTGAAGGACGCCTTGTAAAAAGGTCTGTATAGCCATCCTCTTCGCTAATTTCCGCTGAAACAAAATAGAGAGAGCGGAAACTTGGACCTTTAAGGAGGACAACCTCAGGCCCAAATCCAGGCCCGCCTGCAAGAAGGCCAGGATCCTGGAAAGACGAAACTCCCTAGGCGGAAGGTTTTTCTTTGCACACCAGGCGAAAAAGGCATTCCAGATTCTATAGTAGATCCGGGAAGAAGCCGGTTTCCTTGCTGCTATCATGGTTTTTATGACCGGTAAAGAAAAACCTTTCTCTCTTAAAACTTCCGTTTCAAGAGCCACGCCGTCAAAGCTAGCCTGCCTAGATTCGGATGAAGGCATGGTCCTTGTACTAGCAAGTCCGGACGAGCTGGCAGCCTCCAAGGCGGCTGCAGAGACATCTCCCGAAGGTCCGAGTACCAGGCTCTGCGGGGCCAGTCTGGGGCTAGAAGGATTGCTGTGGTTCCTTCTTGTTTGAGGCGCCTGAGGACTCTTGGAAGCAGTGCTACTGGGGGAAAGATGTAGACCAGGGAGAATGGCCATGGAGCCGACAGGGCGTCCACCAGATATGCCTGCGGGTCCCTTGAGCGAGCCCCGTAGCGGGGTAACTTTTTGTTGACGCTTGAGGCCATTAGGTCTATTTGCGGGAGACCCCATTTGTTGACTAGTTCCTGGAACACGTCCTCGTGGAGCCCCCATTCGCCTGACTGTACCTCCTGGCGGCTCAGAAAGTCGGCCTCCCAGTTCTGAACCCCTGGGATGTGTACCGCTGACAGAGCTAACAGGTGATGTTCTGCCCACTGCAGAATGGATGTTACCTCCCTCATGGCAGCTAGGCTCCTGGTCCCCCCCTGGTGGTTGACGTATGCCACCGCAGTGGCATTGTCCGATTGTATTTTCACCGGTTTGGAGTGAATCAGAGGGCCTGCCGACTTGAGGGCTAGCAGGATGGCTCTTAGCTCCAGTATGTTTATTGGGAGCAGCGCCTCCTCCCTTGACCAACGGCCTTGGAAGGAGTGTTCTGCCAGAACAGCTCCCCACCCTCGGAGGCTGGCGTCCGTCGTTAACATCACCCACTGAGGAATGATAAACTGGCGCCCTTTTTGAAGGTTTAGAGGACTGAGCCACCATGTGAGCGATAGACGTGTCTGCCTGGACAGGACAAAGGTCTGTGACTTTAGGCCTGGTTGGGAACGGTTCCAGTGACGCAGCATTTCCCTTTGCAGTGGCCTGGAATGGAACTGCGCAAATTCCGCCATGTCGTAACAAGAGACCATCTTGCCTAGGACTTTCATGCACAAGTGCACCGAGACTCTGTGCTGCTTCAGGAAGAGCTTGATGAGGTCTCTGAGAAGTATCCACTTGTCCTCCGGCAGGTAAACCCTGAGGGTTTTGGAGTCTATCACAGCTCCGAGATGCACCATCCGCTGTGATGGGGTTGTTGAGGACTTTTTCCAATTTATGAGCCAGCCGTGTGTCTGCAGGAGGGAAACCGTTAGCTCCAGATGCCCCTGGAGTGTCTGTGCGGATTGAGCCAGTATCAAAAGGTCGTCCAGATATGGTAGTAGACGAACGCCCTGGGCCCTCAGGGCCGCTGCCATGGTGGCCATAATCTTTGTAAAGATTCGTGGCGCGGTTGACAGCCCGAAGGGGAGGGCTATAAACTGGTAGTGGTTGCTCTTGACCGCAAACCTGAGGTAGCACTGGCTGTCCGTCCGAATTGGCACATGGAGGTAGGCATCCTGGATGTCCAGGGATGCCATGAAGTCCCCCGGCTCCAGAGCTTGCAGGATAGACCTGAGGGACTCCATCCTGAACTTGGGAATGCAGAGGTGTTTGTTCAGGCCTTTCAAGTTGAGGATGGGCCGGAATGACCCGTCCGGCTTTGTCACCAGGAACAGGCTTGAGTAGAAACCTGCTCCTCGCTGAGAAAGCGGGACAGGCACTATGACCCCTGCTGCCAGCAGGGAGTGAATGGAGCTGGTCAGAGCAGCCGCTCTGTCCTTCTCCCTGGGCATGCTTGTTGTGAAAAACCGAGATGGCGGACGTCCCTGAAAGGAGAGGGAGTAACCCTGGGTCACTATGGTGTTTACCCACCTGTCGGTGGTAGTGGCCTGCCAAACCCCGGCAAATGACAACAGGCGACCGCCCACCTGATGTGGTTGGTGGGCCGCCTGATCCTCATGCTGAGGGCTTGTCGGCCTGTTTTGGGGCCTGACGGCGACCCGCCCAGGACTGTTTGGTCTTGGGAGCGGATGGACGCCTTGTGGCGGGCTGCGCCCTTGATGAAGGCTGACCCCTGGGTCTCCCCTGTGGACGGAAGGTCCGAAAGGACTGAGATCTAGGCCTAGCTGGTGCCGAAGGCAGAAAAGCTGTCTTGGACGTTGCAATGGTGGCTACAATCTTGTCCAGCTCAGAGCCGAACAGTACCTCCCCTGAAAATGGAAGGGCCTCTAATGCCTTTTTGGAATCAGAATCTGCGTTCCAAGTGCGCAGCCACAGTGCACGTCGGGCAGCAATTGAAGAGGCAGAAATTTTTGAGGAGAGTGCCGCTGCATCTATCGCTGCCTCTTCCAGGTATGTGGCCCCTTCCCTAATGAGGTCCACCGTTGATAACAATTCAGAGCGACGTGTACCTGAGGATATCTGCTCCTGTAGGGAGTCAGCCCAAGCTGCAATCGCCTTTGCCACCCAGGCTGAAGCCATAGCCGGTCTTGCTGACACGCCAGCATTGGAAAACACAGACTTTAGGCAGTGCTCAATCTTCCTATCAGTAGGATCCTTAAGAGAGGCCACTGTAGGGATGGGAAGGGTAGTAGCCTTAACTAGACGGGCCACGTGAGCATCAACCTGTGGAGGCTCCTCCCATTTCTTACGGTCCGCTGGCGCGAACGGAAAGAAGGAAATCAGGCGTTTGGACACTAAAAACTTTTTGTTAGGGTGTTGCCACGCTTCAGATAAAACCTCATTTAAGTCTGAATTTGAGGGAAAAAGAGCCAACTCCTTCTTTTTCTTTTTAAAAAGAAGTGTGTCAGGTGTTGTGGCCTGGGTGTCCTGAATATTGAGAGACATCCTAACAGCCTTAACTAAGGAGTCTACTCTGGACTGGGTCATCCTTTCCTCCTTGTCCGGTTCATCTATGTCGACATCATCTATGTCAGGATCATCGTCTGTGTCGACCCCCACCTGGTCGTCCAGGTCATCCCCAGCATCTGATTGATTAGAAGCTAAAGGGGCCTGTGCTTTGCGTTTAGGTGGAGCCCTCAATGCAGACTGCAGAGAAGCAGACACTTGGACTAAATCCTGAACAGAGGAGGATAAACCCTGTACCCAGGATGGCTCTGATGCAGCAACAGCAGGCTGAGCTGGCAATGGCTGCGCAGCAGACTCTCTGTTTGCAGCTAACTGAGTTGCTAACTCCTTCATGGCTGCTGAGAGAGTGGAAGCCCAACTGGGTTCCCCATGTGTTGGGACTGAGGGGCCCCCCAGGGAGTCCTGTGCAGAACAGCGTTCACACAAACCAGCTTGTTCCTGTATGGAGGAATAATTCTCCTTACAGTTAGCGCATGTATAAGCATGCAGTTTAGGTGTATCCCTAGCTGGCTTTGCTTTGGGGTTTTTCTGTGACATGTTAACACAGACAGGCCCTGTGTGCACTGAGTAACAATAATACAGTGGACAGAAACACCCTCTGAAACTATAAAGGTATACAGATGGATGACAGTAGAAAAGACACTATACTCTCTGACTCTCAGCTAAATACTGAGGTACAGAGGGCTGCTGAAAAACCTGTTCCTGTAGCGTGTAGAGGAGCAGGGATTCTGGTGCACTTCTCCCACCGTGTAGTCCCGCGTAATGGCGTCTTCAGTACGCTGCTGGGGCGTGGGGAAGCTAAGCTCAGGCGGGAAACCAGCGTTATGCCGCTCTGAGCGTGGAGGCGGGGAGCTGTGGATCAAGGTCCCGCCTCCCCTGGAACCATCAGTGCCCTGCGCCATTAACAAAAATGGCGCTCCACAGTACGGCTCCCTGATGGTCTAGTGGCCGCGCAGAAAGGACTGGGTGCCACTGCCAGGGTCACCCGGGCTGCACCCCGCCCGGTGACTCGACCGCTAGCGGTGCGCACTTAAAAGGTGTGCGCGTCACCTCACATGGAGGGCCCGCTTACCTGTGGTGGAGCGCGGCGTCCTCCGTGTCATGAGGAGAGCGGCGGGTCTGGCTATGGAAGTCAGCGCGCCGCTGCCAGCCACAGGGGAGCAGCGTAACGCTGTCTCCGTGTAAAAATAGAAAAAAAAAAAAAAAAAAAAATTATTAAAAAATAAAGATATCAGACAGGGCACGGAGCCCTGTCCCATGGTACCTGTGCCTTGAGGCACCAAGAAACAACTGAAGCCTGTAGGGGCGTGGAGGAGGAGGAGCCTGGGCTGCACTTGAAGAACTCTATTCTACTTGGTGCCTGTAGCTGAAGCTCCACCCACACCCCACTGTCCCAGTGACCACCATTGGCATGAATGAAAAAAAAAGGGGGGGAATATACATGACCGAGTAAAAACACTGATCGATGGCTGGGTGCAGAATCGCCCGATGGCCATCCCTGGCAGCAGCAGCTATTCTTTCTATCCCTTGTAGTCACAGCACTGAACTCAGTCTCCAGAGGTAGTACATCTCAGCTGCCACAGGTGGCAGCACTGAGATCAGGAAAATGTACTGTAAACTGAAACGGATCACTTTTTTGGGATCGGCGGCTCATTCGTTCTTGGACGGGTTCCGTTCAAAAGATCCGGTTCGTTCTTGAATGGGTTCCGTTCAAAAGATTTGGTTCATTCGCGAACGACCCATCTCTAATACATTATTGTACTGGGAGGCTACCAGTGCTACAGTCATAACCGTTCTGCTCTGACAAGAGCACTGTTCTAGTATTGGACTGTGGTTGGTGCAATCTCTGGCGGCACATACAGCGGGAGCGATGCTGGCTATGAGCAGATGTAAATATGTATATATATCTGGATATAGGGATCGGTAGACACGTGCACATGGCTGAGATTCTGTGTTGTATCATAAATGGTTCCTTTTGCTCTGTGTGCCCCCAGATCTGTCAGAACATCCTGTTCCTGTGCCTGCGGGAGCTCTTTGAGTTCCGCTTCATGCAGACCGATCCGAACTGGTCCAATTTCTTCTATGATCCGCAGCTGAAGAAGGTAAGTCCGTCTGTGCGAGGCTGTCACTGGCTTCAGTGTCTTCCATACAGTCTTCATCCAGCACTCTCCATATGTGACCCACCGATGGCAGGGATGGGGTTTATATCCTGCAATTGTAGAGCAGAGTTTCTTCTATAGAAATGTTCTGCGGAGCAGGGAATTGGCTGGCGCAGGGGTGCTGTGCTGCAGTCGGAACGCACAGATCAGCCCAGTGTAAGACCCCCTGAGGCCGCCTGCAGTTATTACCAATTTTGGCCACACTGTATGTACGAAGCTGCTGCTTGCCTTCCATTTCTTAACCGTGCTATAAATTGATTGGTTCCTCCATAATTAGAAGTAATGCCGTCTCTATAGCGAGGTTTTACAAATATATCTAATTGCCATGTTTAAGAATCATTTTGTGTATTATGAGGGATTCTGGGAAATTGGTATCGAGGGACTGTACAGTCAGTGTTACATCTGCTCGGCTGTACTCTGCTGCCCCCGCAGGTCACATCTCTTACCTACAACCTGGTTTCTTTCATAATGACTCGCATTGAATGTGTCAATTTTAAGGAGCCATCTTCTAATGTCCCCCATGCACTGTGATTTGGGCTCGATTTTTACCCGATTCAGACGGATTAGGTCATGAAATCGTCCCAAATTGCATGTGTAGACATCCCTTCCGACCCGACGTGCGGTCCCGTGCACATTGAGTCGGGAGGTCGGACGTGCTGCACATAAGATTTGGTAAATCTTATGTGCAGCCTGGAGGCGGGCAGGGGCAGTGAAGAGTGATGAGAGAGCCGGGTATGTGAAGCCGGGCGGCGGGTGCACAGAGAAGGTAGAGGGAGCTGTGTAGCATAGGGAAATGGAAACCAGGCAGCATAGGGGAAGCGCGGGGGCACATAGAAAAAAAACCCCCATACAAATAAAACGGGGAGCCAGTGATTGGCTGAGAGCTCTCTGGCTGCCCATTCATTTGTATGGGTTTTTTTTTTCTATGTGCGCCCACTGTCCAGCTTCTGTTCCCCTATGCTACCCGGCTCCCTGCACCTTCTCTGTGTGCTCCCTGGCTCGGCTCCCTCTGCCTGCAGCTCCCCAGGAACTGCATGTTCTAAATCGCATCCAAACCCCATCCCCCCCACGGGAGCTGTCCAGATGATTAGGTCTGACTTGTCGGGCCTAATGTATGGGGGCCTTAAGTAATGAGCTGTCTAAATGTAATCTCCTATTTATGTATACGCTGTAGGTGGCCCTGCTGGACTTCGGGGCAACAAGGGGCTTTGATGAGCAGTTCACAGACTTGTACATTGAGGTGAGACTTGTCCTGTTGCAGAAAGTGTGGCGTAGATAGAACAGAAGTATCTCTCTATAAACACTGTAAAGCTTTTCGGCTACTTGGTAATTGCTTCACTCCATCTATTTGTCCGGCAGGTGATCAGGGCGGCAGCGGACAAGAACCGGGAGAAGCTCCTACAGAAGTCAGTGGAGATGAAATTCCTGTCTGGTTATGAGACGGAGGTGAGAGATCCCTATGTGCGACTCAGTCTGTAATGATGCAAGGTTGCGATCAATTGAGTCTATCCTTAGTACAGGCTGATACTGTGGTAGGACAGAACTGCCATGTTGAGATATTGGGCGGTATTCAATGAGAATACCTGCGAGGTGCAGCGAATCCTTTTTAGGATTCGCTGCACATTCGCCACGTTCCGGAGCCGGCGGGCTCCGGTATTCAACGTGTCAGGGGCTCGCTGCCCCTGACTGGCGAATATGAGCTCCTGCGGCGATTGCCGCAGGGAGCCTGAGGACGGTGCCAGGCAGAGAGATGGAAGTCTCTCTGCCTAGCCCAGAACGTTTGTGGGGGTTAGGTGGGCTCCCCGGGTGCCAGGCAGCACAGGCTGCCCCCCGGGTGGGCCAGCAGGGGAACTATATTCACTATACCCGATCGTAACGATCGGGTGCAGTGAATATATGAATATGTAATGAGCGGCTCGGCTCCGGCGCCCCCTGCTGGCTGCTTTTTAAAAATTAAATATATATTCATGTGCTTACAGCACATGAATAAAAGAAGCATGCCCCTCCTCCGAATAAAATTCCTGATTTTTTGACACCAAATGTAAAAACAAAACACTTTATTTTAAAAGTTCACATTCCACTTCTCCATAAAAAGATAGCGATTGCTACTCGGTGAATCATGGCGAAAAAAACCTTCAAATGTATTCGCCATGTGGTCATTGAATAGGGTGATTCACCGTTTTAGTCAAAAATTCGCCAACACAAATTCACCATAAAAACATGGCGAATCAGGCTCATTGAATACCGCCCATTGGCTTACTACATCAGTAACCGAGTTCTGGTGATTGGATGACCTCGCGTTGTAGAATAGGGTAGAGGGGCAAATGGGCGTAGCTGGTAGAGGGCCCTTCTCGTGCAGAGCATTCAGTCCTGGTCACATGCCTAGAACTGTGTGCGCTAGCAGGATGGTCTTCCCATTGCACAGATTTCCTCCATTATGGTCAAGTGGCTTCATGGGCACTATGACGGGTTTCCAAGTTTTGCACCTCTCTGCCGGGAATCTGCATGCCGGCTATACCAGGCTACGTCAGAGCAGAGGTAGGCCGCTCTCATCTCATTTGGCTTCTCACTCCAAGTTCCAACCATGTACTTGGAAATCCGTAATGTCAGGAAGATGATGGGTGGTCATTGAAATGGATCTGTAGTGGGGGGAGATGACTAAGAACAGAGCGATTCATCTCTTCGTGGCGGCAGCTTGTTATCTGCTGGAACGTTGATGGGGACTGTTATTCATTGTGTGTGTTTTTGTTTGTCCTGCTCAATAGGCCATGGTAAATGCTCATCTGGAAGCAGTCCTGATCCTGGGCGAGGCCTTCGCTTCGGACATACCGTTTGACTTTGGAAGCCAGGACACCACAGAAAGGATCCACCGGCTGATCCCCATCATGTTAAAGCACAGGCTGATCCCTCCACCGGAGGAGACCTACTCTCTGCACCGGAAGATGGGCGGCTCTTTCCTCATCTGCTCCAAGCTCAAGTCCCAAATCTCATGCAAGAGCATGTTTGAGGGGATGTACCGGCGTTACTGGGAGGAGAAGGAACGTGGCAAACCCTAAAGCATCATGGCTTTTCTGTCACGCTGGTTACCGTTCCTTCTCTAATCTCATAGCGCAATCTAAAATGTTGGGGTACCACCAGACCGCGGTCTAAATCCTAAACCTGGGGACTGCCCCCTAACTCCTCTAACCCTAGAGGACTACATCTCATTAGACGTTTGTTCCAAACACGGAGTTCGGATGGGTTTCCCGGAGCTTTTATCAAATTTTCTTCAATGACTGACATTTTGAGGTGGTTGCTGGATGAATTCAGAGGGATGACTGAGGTTCGGAAATAAAGGTTATAGAAAGGCTTCTCCAGCTCCGGATGAGTTGAGGGGAACCACAGTATTTTGGACAATTTTTTTTAATGTACGCTAGAAGCTCCATGTAATCCCGCTTCCAAGTTTTTTGTTTTCTTAATACGAAGTGAAATTAAATGCTTTTTGTACCGTCCAATCTGATCAGACTGATAATGGATGACAAATCGGAATCGAGAACTTTGCATTTTTTGTGAAACCTTGTATTTTGTCATTTGCGGAATTTTTATTTTGGGCAGGTGGTTGCTGAGACCCTTCGCCCTGATAAGCTTTATGTATGCACAAGTCACCTTAAACACAGAATGATGAGTCTCGGGGCATGTGGTGGGGGCTAGTGGTTATAAGGCCTGATCGAATATGGTCCTGAAGCGTCCGTATGTAATAGGAGCATTGGAGACCTGACAATGTTTAGTACTTTCTTCCTACATTTTTGTCTCTGCCTTTTTACGGTCTTCCGTTTCCTAAATGAATGTTCATTGCCCATCAAAACTCCAAACTCACCACAAGGTGGCGCTACTGTGTGAACAATACTACAATTCACACAGATGACGTTTTAAGATTAATCAGAATTAATGAGGTCTTTGCTAAATGTGATGGTCTGGGGATTTGGTAGGTTAGAATTACATGTTGAGTAATATAGAATATGGTCACTAGGGGGCAATATAATTGTAAAACACTGATCGTGTATTTGTAGTGCACCTGCTCATCACGCACGCGCATTTTGTCAGTGGAACCAATTCACTACTGTGGGCATGACTGAGGCATGAGGTGCGGTGTGCCTTATGTCTCGGTGACACAAATGCTCACAACATTCACCTGACACACAAGGCTCTGCTTGGTGATAAGTGTGACAGTGGTGAGTAAAATAATTTTGTGTGGGGTCATGTTGGAGCATCTGATGATGTCATTAGTTCCTAGTGACCGGATAGGCTGAACAGTGGCCCAGGCCACAACATGGCTGCCTCCGCTGTATTTACGCTGCTAAAGTATTAATGACCAATTCTCTCTTGGCTTTAAATGTCTCCAATAATCCGACTCGCTGATGGTTTGTTGCCTTTAAAGGGTTCTTAAAATTCCCTCCAAGTCCCCTGTAATTCTAATGTCCATGGTGGTTTAAGCAGGTCCATCAATCGGCTGTGTGATCACTTTGGCAGGTCACCGGTAATGATAATTCTGTACTTTTGTGCGTTTGGTACCACTACGAGCTCCTTTATGTGGCCAGCCACCACTAGTGGGGTAGGGGCTGCACCTGACCATTTCCTACAGCTGTGATCTCTGCTTTTGGGATCTTCTTTAAAGGCAACAAATCACAGCCACGACCGTGCCAAATCTGCTCCGTCCTATTACGTGACCACTGAATGTATGTTTTCTATTTAGGACCCTGTTTAATGATACAGATTATATAGGAATAAAATCTGTGTTTCTTCATTGGAGCTTTTGCTTTGAGGCTGTTTCTCATTGAGCTGCCGTCGCCGCGCCCGAGGCCGCGTCTGTATTTCCTGTTTTGTGCTGGAACTTTTTTTTTTTGCTTTTCAATAAAGATTCTCTGAAAGTAGCCACTGATCTGACTTCATTATTGTTCATTTTATTCTATTCATTTCTGAAAGCCTCTGTATGTAGGATGGTTACACTGTCAGCCATATGTACCTAACCTTTCACGTTCTAAACACAGGTGGTCATTACTGTCACATCTCCCAGACCACCTAGCTGATGCACAGGTGCAGTCATTACTGTCACATCTCCCAGACCACCTAGCTGATGCACAGGTGCAGTCATTACTGTCACATCTCCCAGACCACCTAGCTGATGCACAAGTGCAGTCATTACTGTCCCATTTCCCAGACCACCTAGCTGGTGCACAGGTGCGGTCATTACAAACTCATTTTTAACCTGTGCAATCTTCATTCCTAACACATTCTACAGATCCACTGATGTCCTGAAAAACATGGACTGTTGGTATATCTTAAGAACCAGTTTAGCTACCCCTGTTTTAAAGGATAGCTAGAATCTGGTTGCTATCGGCAACATCTCACTTTTTTCACCAATCTGATTCTAGCCTCTTCATAGCTACCGAAACATTGACCGTGAGCTATACCACACCCATTCCTTGTGCTTGCTGGAGACCATTCCCGCTTGGACAGCTGAAGGGAAGAGGAGACTGGCATATAGAGGGGCAAGCGGAAGCTCTGTGTGGGCTTATAGGGGGTTCTTCAGTAGAATTGTAAGAAAATTATGGTCTTGGCCATTCCTCCCTCCTGGTCCAGACTCTAGCCTCCTAACCTTTTACCTGTTATCCAATGTTGCAGCAGGAAGGATGCGAGTGTGGCATTGGTGCACCCTGTAATACCGGGGAAGATGAGAAACATAAAAATATAGGTTGTACCTTGTATGCCACGGACTGGTGTGAAGTGTTTCAGAGCTTACAATCTAAGGCAGCAGTTCCAGAGTCTGCCATGGGAATTTGGAGGACCTCCAATGCTGACATGGACCACCTGTACCAAAGCAAAGTGGTCATTTACAGTACAGGACACTATTCAGCTGTGTCACAGCAACCTCTACTGTTTACAAGCTGTATTGCTATTGTTGGGAACTAGTAGGGATAGGATATGGGATGGAAAGCACTCGGAATAGGGTTAGGATGTGTAATACAGTATTACTATTTAACAGTACAGATGGTCTATAGCAGTGATAGCCAACCCTAGCCCTCGAGAGCTACCAACAGTTCACATTTTCCAGACAACCTAGCTGCTGCACTCATTAATCACTGACACATTTTAAAAGATACACAGATGGAGCTAATCAGCTCACTTGTGATTCTGTGAGGAGACCTGCAAAACATGCACTGTTGGTAGCTCTCGGGGACTAGGGTTGGCTACCCCAGGTCTATAGTTCAGGACATTTCTACAAGAGTTTGCAGATATTGTTGCTGGGCTAGTTCTGGAGCACCAAAGATGGCTCATCCTCGGGGATTTCAATGCATGGGTCGATGATGAGCTTTCACGCCTTGGCCAAGATCTCATGTGCACAATGAATGCGCTCGGGCTCACTCAAGTCATCCCCTCTGCTACACATAAAAGTGGCCACACTCTTGATCTTGTCTTCCAGATTGGACTAGAAGTATCTGACCTAAAGATAAACCCAGTCACATGGTCAGACCACCATTCAATATGGTTCTCAGTCGCAACCCCTCAAAATAGATCTGTGCCCATGGAATTGACCAAATATCGCCCAAGGAGGGCTATGACTCCTCAGGCCATGGCAGCTAACTTGAACCTCTCAGCAGTGATGGGGACCTGTAAAGATCCATGTTCCCTAGTCCATTTTTATAACAGGGCTGTGACAGAGGCACTGGATACTATAGCCCCATTGCGTATTTGACCCTGCAAACCACACCATCAAGCTCCCTGGTTTGACAACAGTATTCGTGATCTCAAGAAAAGGGGTCGTATACTTGAAAGACGATGGAGGAAGACAAACCTGGCAGAGAATAAATTAAATCTAATCAAACACATTGGAATATACCAATCAACAATCACCCGCAAGAAAACAGTGTTCCTTTCAAATGAGATCATGACAGCAAAAAATAGGCCCGCTCAGCTTTTCCGTACAGTGGAGATGCTTTGCAAACCAGCAGGCCTGCAGCCTGATGTAACCCTCTCGCAGTCAAGATGCAATGAGTTTGCTAAATTCTTTGCAGATAAAGTATCTATCATCCGGGCTGGAATCCCCACAGTGACACCAAAGGAGTTCCAACAGACCAAGCCTACCAGTTTAAGACACTTGCCTTCATGGGACATCTTTGACCAAGTGGATGTACAATACATTGCTGGAATTTCCAGACTGTTGCGTCCCTCCTCCTGTGATCTGGACCCTGCCCCATCCAAGCTTCTTTTAGGGTGTATAGAAATAATCGGCCCTGCATTTGCAAAAATAGTTCAATGCTCTTTGCAGACAGGCGTTTTTCCCGAACCACTAAAGGAAGCAATAGTCAGACCACTTCTTAAAAAATCTAATTTAGACCCTGACTGCATGACCAACTACAGGCCAGTATCAAATCTTCCTTTTCTAGGAAAGGTTATTGAGAAAGTGGTTGCAACTCAACTAGAGACCCACCTCCATGACATTTATGATCCATTCCAGTCGGGATTCAGGAGAAGACATAGCACAGAAACAGCTCTGGTATGTGTGCTCAATGATCTTCTAAATGCAAGGGATAGAGGAGACTGTTCAATCCTAATCCTTCTGGACCTCTCTGCAGCATTTGACACCATTGACCATGGGATTCTAATTGAGCGCCTGAAGAATTTCTGTGGCCTGGGTGGCACAGTCCTTAGCTGGTTCAAATCATTTCTCGCTGGCAGGTCACAGAGTTGCATCGGGAGTATACTCTTCACCACCAGTGCCGTTGTCTTGTGGTGTCCCACAGGGCTCTATACTATCTCCCATGCTTTTTGCAGTATACATGCTTCCACTTGGTGACATAATCAGACGTCACGGTCTGGTCTACCACTGCTATGCAGATGATACCCAACTGTACCTGTCCTTTGCTCCAGGCACCGTTAACACAATAACAACCTTAAATGGCTGCCTAGCTGAGCTCCAGGAGTGGATGAGTGCCAGTTGGCTGAGACTGAACCCAGATAAAACAGAAGTCCTGATGATAAATCACAGGACAAGACGGCAGCATAGCCAACTGACAGGTCTTAAGCTGGGGGGCACAGCACTAAAAAACTCTGATCATGTGCGGAATCTTGGTGTTGTCCTGGATAATGGCCTGACACTTAAACATCAGGTGTCAGCCACAATCAAATCCTCATTCTTTCATCTGAGAAACATAGCCAGAATCAAGCATTTAATTCCCTCAGAAGACCTTCCTAAAGTCATAAATGCATTTATATCATCACGACTAGACTACTGCAATGCTCTCTACCTGGGTCTTCCAGCAAAAGAATTGCACCGCTTGCAGCTGGTACAAAATGCAGCCACCAGACTATTAACTAACCAGCCCCGCTCCTGCTACATAACTCCCATTCTCTACTCCCTTCACTGGCTACCTGTAAAATGGCGAATCGTTTTCAAGATTGGCTTACTCACTTTCAAGGCCCTACATGACCAGGGCCCAAGGTACCTGCAACAGCTGCTGATCCCTTACTGTCCTACTCGATTACTACGATCCACTGAAGAAGGACTACTAACAGTACCCAGAATCTCCCTGAATTCATCTGGGGGTCGAGCTTTCAACTTTGCTGCTCCAACTCTGTGGAACTCTCTTCCTCGCACAGTGCGAGAAGCGCCCACTATAGAATCCTTTAAAAATAGACTAAAGACATACTTATTTACTCAAGCATTTCACTGACATCTACTGTTAAGCTTGTTTTGTATTTCGAGCTGTAAAGACAATGTGTGAAGCACTTTGAGTCCTATTGGGAGAAAAGTGCTATATAAATATCATTATTATTATAGTATAGATCCACACATACAGTAAATGTGGTAAAAGAAGCTGGTACACTGGGCATTTGCAGCAGCTCTGCTCTGTCCCTTACACTGCATGGTGTGGTAGCAGCGCTATTGATCATATTATATACCAGCTATTGTCATAATTTAAGGCAATTGCCAAAAGGAGGGGGGTTCCTGGGCAACCGGAAACCCCCGTGTTTGCCTATGACCATAAACTAATGGATATATCTACAGATGGATCATGCAGTGTGTTCTCCATACACACTGCTTGATCCGTCGGGACTAACCTCCTTAATGGGCATGAACCCACCTATTGAGCGGTCAATCACAGGCAGCTCCTGGCAGATTGCACAAAAAGAATGATGCCGCGATATGCCAAACCGGTCCTCGAGATCTACCAATGGTCCACGTTTCCCAAATCACCTATTTGGTGCACAGCTGTAGTCATTAATCACATTTCCCAGACCACCTAGCTGGTGCACAGGTGCAGTAACTACTGTCTCATTGTCAAACATGCTGCAGTAATTTCTACTATAGATCCACAGGTTGCCTGACATACATGAAATGTTTGTAGATCTTAAGGACAGGTTTGGCCACCCCTGCACTAGGGCATCGGCACCCTTCTGCTATACAGACTGACATCTACTGTCTATACATGATTGATGGTGGCTTGCTGCTCAGAGGGATTTTTTCCAGTCCACTTCTGGCGGATTATTTATACAAATATCTATCTGCCACTGATGATGTTCCCCTGTAATTATCTATGGGCTAAACCTGCCATCACAGTTGTGATATACTAGGTTGACAAGCAGTTTTCACATTTTTATGGTGTTGACACAAGGACGTGGACCCCCAATTAGTGTACTACATCCCCTCTCATGGCTCACTGTGCTTGGCACACTTTACCATTCCCAATCAGTGTCCAAATGGACAATGAAGTATATAATAATATTAATAAACGAATAAGAAAACTAAAAAAAAAAAAAATTACCCCAAAACATGTCGACCGTTTGACCATATGCATGTTGACCTATTTGCTGCCGACCTACCATCGGGCTCCCCTGCCACCGCTGAGGTTCCTGCATAATTCTATATGGATGGTGTTTGCTGTAGATGAGGTTCCTTTGTAATTATAGAGCAGACCTGACATCACTGAGGTTCCCAGGTAATAATACATGGATGGTGTCTGCCATCACTGGGATTCCCATGAAGTTCCACTGTAAATATACATGGATAGGGCTACTATTGGTTCCACTGTAATTGCACATGGGTATGGCTGCCATTTTTTGGCTCTCCAGCAATTATACATGGGTAAGACTTTGCCATCGCTGATGTGTTGATGAGGTCAAGGCTGGAGATCAGTTTGTCATGCTGACTGAGTTAAAATAACAGTCTGGAAGCTTTAAAAAATAAGTGTGGTGCTTTGAAAGCATTGTCCTTCCTCTGTTAACCATGGTTACCTGCACGTCATCATTGCTTTACACAAAAAAGGCTTCACAGGCAAAGATAATTATACATGGATTGGGCCTGCCAATGCATAGGTTCCCTTTCATTTATAAATGTGTAGAATTGCCATTGCTGAAGGACTCCCACAATACAAACTATAGGCCGGTACGTCCAATGGTATGCTAGGACTAAACCAGAGCATGACATTGATGCTATGAGATTAGAACTCTAGATTATAATGTCATCAGAATGATCACTTTTACAGAGTTTCTCAGACAGTTTAATATTTGCAGACAAAAGCGGAATCCCCTTCCAACGTCAATGAAATTAAAATATTTTATTGGCAAAACCAAACCGTTACCAGGTACACTTTATTCTTTATGTCAAAATGTCATGCTCCTATAGCCAGTATGGGCTAATATATGTGATCAATAAAACCGGCAGATCTGTACCGGCGGCTACGACAGCGTTGCCATGGCAGAATCTCTTCTGCGGTCCACTTCTCAGGATTTGCGTATTTCCTAGAAATACCCAGCACACCACGTCGGCGGATGGTTTGCGTCGTAGCCACCGACACAGAACTGATTATATCAAAATGAAAAATACATGGTGTCGTTTATTGTCTTCCTTTTTTTTTTGTTTACTTTTTTTTAATATATATCATTTTTTTTTACTATTTTGGTTTAGCATTAACTGTAAAAAAAAAAAAAAACCTAAAATAAATGAAAATAAAAAAACAGCATCGTGATTATAAATATATTAACAGATAAAATGACATCTCGATTGTAACAAACACAAAAGGAAAAAAAAATATTTTGCAGAGAATCGCGCAAAGCACAATACGTGGATTTATACAACGCGGGAAGAGGAGGGGGGGGGGGGACATCAGAATACTTTGGTGAGGGGGGGACGGTGACATAAAAAAAAAAATTATAATAAATAAATAAATACAAACAATGCAGAATGAATGGAAATACAAATGACCTACATGCAAAGTGTGATCGTAGAATTGATTCTTTTTCCTAAACGTGACCATGATAGGGTAGTGGGTGGGGTAACTTTCAGTACATCCAAAGAGGAGACGCTTCTGGGGTGGTTAATTCTTTACGAGACCATTATAATGCCTCTTTGGTATGCTATAGGCACAGGATTTTCGTGAAGGCTAACAGCCGCCAAGCGGTCAAAATCCAGATAAAGGCGCCTGCAGGTCAAGTGGGGCTGGAGTGCAATTCCTGCTCCAAACTATAGGATAAATGTAAACGTGATCACGAATTAAAGGGGTTGCATCATCGTTCTATAGTTCATACCCAACAGTTTGCAGCGGTCGCTCTTTCCACTGCTGTATAACGCTGTGTTTCCTCCACAGAGCCGTAGTATAGCGACAACTGAAGGATATGAAACCTTGATCCTCAAGGCACACTCACAGTCCAGGTTTTTTGGATATCTAGGCCAGGAGTCCTCAAACTATTTTGCTCTGGGACCCCATCAGACAATAAAAATAATGACAGGACCCCAGCAAGTTACTGCACAAGGCCCTCTCCTCACATGTGTAGTCAGCAGACAGCATATACATGGCAGCATTGTGGAGGCACAAAATGATGGGAGGAGTCTAAAATCACAGACAACTCAACAGATTTTTCAGACTCCTGGAATCACTGACGGAGATTAGAAAAGTCATCAGCCTGATGGTCAGCAACATGGAGTCGTGACCCCATGCTGAGAAGGCCGGGACCCACTTTGGGGTCCGGACCCACAGTTTGAGAACCGCTGATCTAGGCAATAGCACAGATGGATAAATCAAAACACCTGAGGCACTAATTAGGTCACCTGTGCTCAAGCATGACTAGCCTCGGACTTGTTAGTGTGCCTTGAGGATCGTCCTTGGGAAACACTGCTATAAAAAGTATTCATGGCGATACATAACCGCTAATTAAACAAAAACTTCTATAGACAGATTTTACGACGCAACCCCTTTAAATGTGAACAGTAATTTGCTTAATGGCGGGTGTTTCTAGGAAGGGACGAGCCAACGGCTGAGAAGGTTTAGGGGTGGGCGGATGGGTGGCGAATAGGATTTCCTGAGAAATTAAATATTCACATGGGGCTGGCACCTGCTTTACAGATAGAAGAGACGCTGGTAACCTTAGCAACGGTCCTCGTCTGCTCCGTGACAAAGCTGGCGCACTGTGAATGGACAGCAGGCTCCTCCTACGGCGCCAAAACCAAGGTGACTGTAGAACATGGACGACTTAAAACAATGGTGGGGGACGGGTGTACTTGTAAAAATGACGACCACGTAAAGCAAAACGTGAAGTGTGTGGCTGTACGGTAGGTACTCTGCTCCGTTAAGCTGGTTTATCCAATATCAATTATGAACGCAAACAGTCCATCATTAAAATTACAGAATCTCTCATTAAATATGCCTCTATTCTCAGTGGAATACATCATCCTTATATATACATATGCAATGTACTATTTAGATTAAACTCTGCTTTTGTAGTAAAATACGTTATTGATGACACGTGGAGAGGAGGGCCATGGGTGGGACAGCGGGCCTAACATTCAATGGACACGCACTGGACGTGTTCTCCCGCGAGCGGACAGGGGACACAGTGCTGATCCTCAAAGAGTCTTTAAGGAATTTACTGGGCGCAGCATGAACCCCTCCCGCCCCCAGTCTCCCCCCCAAATAAATGGTTTAATCCTATGTGCGCCATTTTGAGCTCATTTCTGCCCTTTGCGGCTAAAGGATTTCATTGCAACGAAACCACTTGTAAACCATAGTGAAAGCAACCAATCCTACTATCGGGCGCTTCTGTCCGCCAACGCGTTGCCCTGCGAGGCAATGTGGCGCTGCGATGGTAGACAACCCATCCTTATCCTGGCCAATCCCGAGAAGCTGGAGATCAGGCAGGCGTGGGGGGGCGGGGTGCAGAGAGCAGCGGGAGGGGCAAGAAGTTCAAGCATCCCAGCTGACGTGGTCCGAGCTCTCTAGCGAACTGCTCTTGGTTTTGTGAGGGGACACCGGGCTTGGGGGGCTGCTGAGGTTAGAGCTGTTGGAGGCCGTTGAATGTCTTGGAGAGTCTGAGTCCTGGCGGGTGACAAAAAGAAAAAAAAATAGGTTAAATATGGAAGGGTTCCACATCTGTAATGCTTACATTACATCTCCATGATGCGCCTACGTAGCATATTAACACAATTATGGATAGCAGCTATCTACCACAAAATGTGCCCATCCTTATGGAGCTGGGCTCGGCCTACATTTCCTCTCAGTGTCCCCAGAGGTGAATTTGCAAATATGTAGCAGATTTTTTTTTAAAGGGCCACGGAACAGCAGTACTACCAGGGCAGCGGTACAGTAGCTGTAATGGCCTAGAGCAGTGGTTCTCAAACTCGGTCCTCAGTACCCCACATAGTTCACGTTTTCCAGTTCACTCGACAGGTGCACTCATTACTGACTGACACATTTTAAAAGGTGGAGCTAATTATTTCACTTGATTCTGTGAGGAGACCTGCAAAACATGCAAAATGGGAAGGATGTATTAACATACATCGCCACCCCCGGCGCGATGCTAGTGCATTTGTACTAACATATGCGTCTAGCATCGCGGTGCGGTGACGGAGGCCCCACACGATACCTGTGATGTGGTGTGCGGGGGGGGGGGGGGGGGGGTTTGTCTCCGTCACCTCCTTGGCTATGCGGCATCCCCTCCTCCCACCTGCAGCCGGAAGGACTTCCCCGGCTGGCTGTGACATGCTGCTGGGGGAGGAGGAGCAGCACGGAGGATGGGGAGGGAGCGTAGGGAGGCTGAGGGCAGATGGCGATAGAAGCCCATAGGCTTCTACAGGGTATCGCCACCTTTCCTGCCCTTCGGTGACATGGCAGCCGGGTTTAAGTACATATGAACGGGGGTTTTACCACATTTTTGGCTTAGTACATCCCGCCCTGTGCGAGGTCCTGAGGACCAACTTCGAGAACCTGTAGCCTAGCCACAGCATTCCATGCACTGTGCATGCCTACAGTAGGTCTGAAACCCACTCAGGATCAGCTCATGTTTTGGAATTTCATGGTTTGATTATTTTCTGTCCACCATTTTGTACATACTGTACACTACTGTATAGTCCCTGGGACTTGGCGGGAAATATATGCCTAGTACAGCTTCGTAAAGGTGAGATGAGCTCCACATACTGTACTTTTTCGAAACTGAGACCTTGGGGCTGATTGAGCGACCAAGTAGCAGATTAACAAAATGGTGGCTGCTACCCGGCTTACAGCAGTATGTGCAGTACAATGGATACAGTGTATTTTTTTACAATACTATATGTACCGGCCTCCTACAGTACAGATACTTCAGAACATACAGTTTCTGACAGTGTGCTTTCTCCTGTGCTTTATGTGTATTCACTCTCCATACTGAAGCTCCATACTCTACGCTTTGCCATCTGACCACATTGGACGCTAAACCGCTATCTAAATGTACTGTAAGGTGGAAAAAAAACTGCCAGTTAGTGGCATCTGGTGTGCACTGCGCATGTCTCCGCTCTGCTGCATTTGGTGTGAATTGCACATGTATCTGCTCCGCTCCGCGGTAGCATTACAGTTGCGTCTTGTATGGTTATTCACTGTCAAAATGGCTACCAGAATGAGGAGATGCAGCAGAGCCAAGCTCCTCATTCTGGTGAGATGACAGGACAGGGCCCTTCTCACAAACACGCCTACATCAGGGCCTGCTGTGAAATATGGCAGCAGCTGGGACAGGACCGTTCTGTGGAAAGCAAAGGCGACTGGTGAATAGCGATGGCGCTTCACACATACTGTACAGCATCTATCACGGTACTGTACTATTCATTAGTGGAGCACTCGCCACCCAACTGTAAAGCAGTGCAATTACATGATTTCTCAATAGTTCATCTTGGGCGCCATCAAGCAACATTTTTCACGGCCCAATGGCGAAAGCAGAATGTTGGGAAAACAAGCATGAGCATTGTCATGGACCCACCAAGGAGATAATTACAATGAGATCAATAATCAGTAGCTGATTGGTGGAGAGGAAACACAAAGCATGTTAGGGAGCAATTTACTGTCAACTCAAATCCCAGCTTCAGTCAGAGTTCAAGCCTTCAGGAACATTATAGAGCCATACAGAGCAGCAGGAGAGCCTCTCTACCATATCCATGAGTAGGTTCCCAAAGAAAGGTCAATAAGCACTTCCACATCTAATGTGCCATATAGTGCTCATTATTTGGATGACAGTGCAGTTGAACAGGCAAGAGACACATGACAGGAAGTAGTTCTCACCTCACGCTCGTAGTTTCCTGCTGGCACATCGCTTCCTTGGTCAAGTCCCCCAGAAGATAAAGACCCATCAGATGGTGAGGTCTTTGGCTGTCGTTTTGCCCCATAGCTGCCCCCGGAGAAATCTCGCCGTAAAGCACTGCCGTTCTGCGAAGACCCTGCAAAGCAAGGTAGGTTAGATGCGAAGGTGCTGCGGGCACAGTGATGCCCATCATCCATACATTCCCTACAGCATGTCCACCAGTGGCGACAGGCCAGCCATATGTCTCTGATGCAGAAAGAAGTGGAGGCCACCATCCAACCATGGTCTAGGCCTGCATCATTGATTTATAGGTTACTGGAGCGCCGTGACTTACGTGCAGCCAACCCACTGCTGGCACTCATAGACCGTCCTGGCTCCCCGCGAGACTTGGTGATTGATGGAATACTGACAGATCCACTGAACATCGTCCGACTGTCCTGGTGCCGGGGGTTCTGTAAAAGGCACATAATGGACAGGTTACATGTCAGTGTGTATCACTTACAATCCAACCAGGTGAGGTACAGTACGACAGGAACTACAAACCGCTGCTACTCAGTAAACACACCGTGACATAACTTTTATAGGCATGACAGACAAAACACGAGAGGATACTAGGCCCAAGATCCGAGTCAGCCCAGGACAAACGAAGGCTGCAACATCCCCGCTGCCGATTACAGCAAGACCAACATCACTCCACTCCAACACAGCAGCACACAATGGATTCAATGCTGGCGATGTGTAATGAGGACACCAGGACAGGAGAAAAAAGAATAAATTCACTTGGGAAAAAGCAGATGGAAAGCTTGGCTTTTAGGCTGCAGAGGCAGTCATTTTGGGAGTTGGACCTGGTGCTCATCAGAATGGGGGTATTATTCACTCGGAAAGAGTCATGCTATTGACTATTCAAATAACTCAAAATATTCACCCAAAATCGGTTTCAATCTAATTACTGGCAATAATGACAAAATTAATATTAATAAGGTTATTAAAATTAAAAGACAGAAAAAAAATCTAAAAAATGGAATAATTGGTAAAAAATTTTTACCAATTATTAAATTTTTTAGATTTTTTCTATTTTCTTCTTTTTACTGTGTATCGGCCGGTACTTGTATGTTTATACATTCATTAAATGTTCTAAGAAATATTTATGTTTTTTTATATATTTGACTAATATAAAATGTTTTATTAATTACTCTCCACTCGACTGTCTTAATTTTAATAACCTTGTTAATGTCATTATTGCCAGTATTTAGATTGAAACCTATTTTGGGTGAATATTTTGAGTGGTTCCCAGCGCAACTTCTTTGTCACTCTCTTGTCTTGTTTTTAGGGATTGGTAATCCCTTTGTAGTTAGCAGCTGGAACCCCGTTACACTAGGGTTACATTAGCGCTCAGTTTTTTTCTTGTTGTCTGTATTCAAATAACTGAATTTCACAATCTTTGGTTCAGCTCACAAAATGTCCACCTCATAAGATCTCAGCAGTGCCGCCGATGGCCATAAAATGTCTCTCTCCGCTGTGTATGGATGTAAATGCTTCATGATGATACAGTAGGAATATCATTATCTACAATGTATTGGTGGTAACTTCTCAAATTAAATACATATTAATGCCTGGTTAGGAACCTGTTTTAAATCACCTCAGGAATAAGAGGACTTGAAGTGTTTTACATTGCAAATGTGCTCTACAATCCACGCGTATGGTGAGGGGTACAAATTTTTATAATGATGACGTGAATAGATTCTACCACAGCTGAGAGATAGATGGAGGGTTGGTGAACGACAGAGCAAGCGATAGGCTTGAGAAGCGGTGACGTGAAGCCAGGCACACCACACAGGTTAGTACAGCGCAGGGCCTCAGCTGTGCATACCCTGTGAGAGCCAGGGGTGGAGCTGGGAGACGGGGAGGAGTAGGAGGAAGAGGCGGGGTGTGCGGGATCGGAGGAGAGGAAGTTTTCAGCAGAGTTTACAGTCATGTGATACACGTGCTCAAAGTTGCTCGGAGTGGATATCAGGCTGGAGTTATGTCGGAGAGGGGATGAATAAGGGGACCTAGGCTAGTAAAGAGACAGAAAGGAAGAAGATACAGTCAGGGAGCGGCTACGTCGTTATCAGCAATACCTTGTCTGTGATAATCCAACTTCAGGATTATTGCCGGAATGGAGGCGGCCTTCTATGTCAGGCCAGCTTATAATGTCGGTTAAAAATTTTAAAAAAATCTAGCGGACGTCAAACAATCCCCCCCCCCCCCATTTAAAGATCCGCTGGTCTCACACCATATATACGTAGCAGACACAGAAGGAGGCGTCCCTAGTGACACACCTACTAAAGGCGCTTGCCCTGTTACCGGTCGTTTGTTACTTCACCCAGTCACCGGACGGAACCTTTTTTATGTTTTTACAAAAATCCAAAAACAGAAATAGCTGCATTTTATTATAACAATTGAGGCCAGCACCCTCCTTAACTGTCTGACAATTAGTCCAGTTGGTGCCGCAATAGTCTGAGAAATTGGTTCGGTTGGTGCCTCAATAGTCTGAGAAATTGGTTCGGTTCACAAAATGGCACCATGTGCAGTGTGGGGAAATTAGGTTACCGCATGCTCAAGAATACATCATAATACCAAGTGTTACTATATTACTGCAAGTTTTCACTGCTACCTAAAATTAACTGGGACAAAGCTGGGTTTTGCTGTGGTCTAATAATGGAAAAAAAAACCTGAGGTAAATATTATCATATTATTAATAATTAATTTTACCCTATAGCTGCAATAAAATCTTACACATGAGCTTTTTTTGATTTTAGCGGATCAGAGTTGCTGTATTCAAGTTTTCCCCCTTTTCTATAAGCCTGTGGCAGAGATGAGGCATGAATCCGTACACTGCCAGCTACTAAGCCAGATGTATCAAGCTTTAAAAAGTGATAAAGTGGAGAGTGACAAACAACCAACCAATCAGCTCCAACCTGTAATTTTTCAAACCCGCCATGCAACATGGCAGGCAGGATCTGATTGGCTGGCGGTCTATCACTTATCGGAGCAGATAAAACTTTTTACACTAGATTTACTGACTATTATAAGGTCAGCAATACCATTAAATGTGTGTGTGCTTTATACCTAGCTCCCAGAATTAAAAACCTTATTTTACCCACCACTATGGTATAAGAGAAATATCTAAAGCTTTCTAGAGGAGTACTGTGGAATTGCAGAGACTACTGATAAATGTTTTTTGCAAGTACTGATCTTAACCTTCCAAGTGGACTTTCTTTCCCTTAGCGCCCTCTAGTGGATCCACGATTGCTTTATAAAATTTATAAAGGGCCACTTATATAAAAGGACCACTAAATGAAAAATATCTAATAACAACACTTGATACATGCAATAGGCAGGAATATATGAATCTGTTAGAATGGAAAACATTAACCTATGACCTTAATGGATGACCCTCAGTTTGAAATCTCTGATAACGGAGAACAATAGAATGTCTTCTCTAGAATGTGGAACCTGCCAATGTACAGGTTTAATACGGATATGTACATGTCTTATATGCAGCAGTCCGCTATTAGTCACCCCATAATCCTATACTGATTCATGACAGAAGCCGTAACAATGGTCCGACATGCACCCGGCTATCTCTCACCATGGGTAGGTCTTTTAGGATTTGGATGCCATCGCCAGGACCCATATGTGCTATGTGGTTGAAGTTTGTCGGGTTAGAGATCAGTTTGTTTCTCATTTCTGGGTCTCGTAACATCTCCCTGTAAGACAGAAATGTTGGTGAAGTTGCGGTGAGGCATGGCGGCTTAACAACAACATGGCCGGTTCGGCACAAATTCAACATTATAATCGGGGGAGTGCCGAGAGAGGGGTGGGGTGGGCACCCGGACACGGCTATTGTTTAAGAATCCCAGGAGTGCAGGGAAGCATAATCGTGGCACTCTTCCCCCTTATCTGTGTGCACACCCACTTGTGACCACTCGTCGTTATTAGGTCTTGTTTAATCAATGCTCCCACTTCCCTGGTTTCTGAATACATTCATGGGCAAAGTCTACTATAATTTATCAACAGCAAGTCTCCACACAGTACTGGAAACCAGACCATATCCCCTGAGCAGTAAGACCAGGACTATCACACATGCCGCAATCTTCAAATAGAGCGAAACGCGTCAATTACACAAATGAAACTCTTAAGTGATAGCGGAGCACTTACCTCCTCTGCTGCATCCTCTCCTCCTCCGGAACGCGGAAGGAGTACCGCCGCTTATTGTTGATATTCCTAACCATCTGCTTCCGGCTGTTGTCCGACGTCTCTGGAACAACTAGCTCGTCGCCTTCTGAAATGCAATGATAATCCACATTATCCACTTACACATTTGTACTTGATTTATTATGCTCTCATCCGCACACCCAGAGTAGTAATGATCCCCTGCTATCTGCACTCAGTACAGTGTTACACGTGGAGACGCGTTTTACCTTTCTGCTATCATTACAATAGAGATAGTAAGCCAGCGTAGCATTGGGATTATACAGTCGGCAATTATTACAGATGTCACTGGTTAAGAGGCTAAAAACCAGTTACTTGTCACTGGGATTCCCAGCAGATCTCTGCTGCATACATAATCCCAAGTGTAAGGTGACCCTTGTTACCTGTAACGCGTTTAGCCGATATTCAGTAGGGATTAGTAACACCCCAGAATGCACTTGCTGCATTGCCACCATGAAACGGGTCACTCTCAAAGCTGGTAATAACACGGGCATGGCAGGGGCACATTTGGGTGCAAAAGCGCCAATGAAGGCGCCATGCTCCTACCCTCATTCTGCTGCATGGGAAGGCCTGCCATGCAAGTCTTAGAGGGGACTTCAACCTGAGAAAGGAATGTGGTAAGAAATTAGATAATTGAAACCAATCAATCTTATCCACATGTGTATTTGTATATATTTGAATAAAAGCGAGCACCACACATCTGAAAGAATATATAAATTATTTGAAATTTATTAGCTAAAATTAAATTAGTTAGAAATAAATAAATAAATATAAAATCACCATGCACAATATATGTATATATGTATATATGTATAATGATTTAAATAATAATGCAACAAGGCAACTCCTCTGAAAGAATTCAGGGAGATAGTAATCGATTGATAAAACCAGCTCCGGAGTGGTACATCACCTGCAGGGTTAGATTCAGTAAGAAAGACCTTTTTGAGTGAATCAACAGAAAACGTTTTCTGATCACAGCTGACCACCGAGCGGGTTGTAGCGAGAGCCTGCACCCGGGACATCCTCCTAGGCTACTGCAGGGATTTGGAGACCTATATGCAAAGAGGTACTGCTACAATTTAATATAAGGGTTGGAACACTTTTCTCAATGACTGTGGATATTCCAACCAATAGATTAACAGTGGATTTTGCTATCTATATCCCTTTATCAAGGGAATAAAAGGAACTGTACCAATATTAATTACTTCATATCATCTACCCTGTTTTATACGGAGAACGTTTTCTGTTGATTCACTCAAAAAGGTCTTACTAAATCTAAACCTGCAGGTGACGTACCACTCCGGAGCTGGTTTTATCAATTGATTACTACAGTATCTCCCTGAATTCTTTAAGAGGAGTTGCCCTGTTGCATTATTATTGAAAACATTCTACATATATTGTGCAAGTTGATTTTATGTTTATTTATTTTTAACTAATTTAATTTTAGCTAATAAATTTCAAATAATCATTTATATATTCTTTCAGATGTGTGGTGCTCTCTTTTATTCATATATATATATATATACAAATACATATGTGTATAAAATTGATTGGTTTCAATTATCTAATTTCTTACCATCTTCTTCTGGGAGCAGCCTATGCGAACACTTGATTGTCACGCCCGATTGTTTTCTTATTATGAGAAAGGAATGTACATGGGGCTACAACTAAAGTATCACTGCAAGTTCCTTTTCTTATAGTTCCGAAACTGGCCATGCACTAGTGCGAATTGGCCACTTTACACCCGATTCCGACAGAACGGGTCGAAAAATCGGGTGAAAAGTGGCCAAATTGCATGTGTTTGTCCTTAGGGCCCTAACTTAGATCTGATCGCAAATTTGTTCTCAAAATGGGCAGGTGGGGCAGATGTAACGTGTGCAGAGAGAGTTAGATTTGTGCAAGTTATTTTGCTTCTGTGCAGGGTAAATACTGGCTGCATTATTTTTACCCTGCAATTTAGTGTTTAGTTTCAACACACCTGACCCAAATCTAAATCTCTCTGCACATGTTACATCTGCCCCACCTGCAGTGCACATGGTTTTGCCCATTTTGAGAACAAATTTGTACTGCGATCAGATCTGAATAAGGGCCTAGATCCAATCTGATGCGCGATCCCGTGTGCATCGTATCAGAGAGCTGACGCGCTGCACGGCTGACCTCCGATCCGGACAGCAGCGGAGAGTGGGAACGCATACGGAGAAGTCGCATCGTGTATGGGGGGGGAAGCTTTACAGTTTTATTCATTATCTTCCTAACTTCTAAGTTACAGCTCGTTGGAGCTTCAGTTGTATCTGTGTTAAGTCCTGGGGGGGGGGGGAGAAGGAACACTAAGTCTATACAGGTTGAGTATCCCGTATCCGAGTATCCGTTATCCGAATTATTCCGAAAACCATACATTCCAGAAAGTGAAAAAAAAAACATTTTTTTTTCTAAAAACTCACTGGGGACATATGTAACAGCACTACTGAGTACATGATATGTAACTGGCACTATATATGTACAAGACAATGATTGCTTAGCATTCAAATTCAATATCTGAGATAGTACACAAATTTTGTTTCATGTTTTCAAACCTTGTTTTTTGAACAAATAAAATATATTTGTGTGTATTTTATGTGGTAATAAAATATATTTGTGTGTATTTTATGTGTTTATACAGCATACATGCAAGATACTTCAAAATACATAATTGAAATATTAAAATATTCCGAAATACGGAATAATCCGTTATCCAAAATTCTCCTGGTCCCGAGCATTTTGGATACGGGATACTCAACCTGTATTCCCATATCACAAATCTTATTATACTGGTAATATCACCTTGGCTGGTGTAGGAAGCACCCCCAAAACATCCCTCAGACCCTTGGCCAACGTCAAATTGCCATCACGCAGCAGTGTTGTACGAGTGCAATAGAACTGAATTGCAATCCCAGTAAAGCCCAGTACAGACCAGCGAGCAGTAACAGTCACTTACCAGCCATTTTATTTTTGAAATATATAAGTCGTATGGTTTCCAACCCCAGAAGATTGAGTGACCCCTCCGTATTCAGTGGCCGCACCTGCAGGGGGGAAAGAGATAAAGAGAGCTCAGGGAAGAAGAAAAGCCTGGATTATGTCCCATAAAGCAGAGTCATGTGATCTGTGGAACTACAACGCTCAGCAAGCTATCGAGCCGGCGGAGAATGCTGGGACTTGTGGCTCCACTACTGCAAGAAGCCATAGCTCATGTCAGTACAAGGAATTAACCGTCCTTTGTACTCGCAGGAATAAAACAGTTTACATATCAGAGGAGAATCGGGGGGGGTTCCCACTATCCCAATATTTGGGCAGGCATTAGACATCTCCCAGATCTGGTGACCATGACATCACCGGTCAGCGTCACATTTTACCTTCTTAAGTGGAACGGTCTGAATCCACTCCATGGAATTAATGTCGTAGATGTCGACAGCATTCTCGCTGTATACTGACAGGTAAGGGGCATTGTAGCCTGCAAGCGGAAAAAGAACTGAGATTATCGAAATCATCACCTCATTAGGTAGATAGGCTAGAAAATATTTTAATATATGGCTATTTTTTCTCTCTCCAATAATGAGTGTGAGGAACATAACCTGTTACATAGAAAAAGATAGAACCCAATGGACGATGTTATCACATAATATAATCAGAAGTCTTGTCCGTGGTTGTTATGGTTACAGCATCGCTGTCCTATGCACCACTACTATGACTGCTATATAGTCCCAGGAGGAACCACACCCGGCACAGCATTAGTAATACCACAACAGCAGCAGTGAGAGCCACGCCCATTAATAACCCCGACTGCAACGGCGAGAGTCACGCCCAGTAATACTCCAACCGCAGTGGTAATAGCCACCCCCAGTAATAATCCAACAGCAGCGGTAATGCCATGCCCAGTAATACTCCAACAGCAGTGGTAATAGCCACGCCCAGTAATACTCCAACAGCAGCGGTAATAGCCATGCCCAGTAATACTCCAACAGCAGCGGTAATAGCCATGCCCAGTAATAATCCAACATCAGCGGTAATAGCCATGCCCAGTAATAATCCAACATCAGCGGTAATAGCCACGCCCAGTAATACTCCAACAGCAGCGGTAATAGCCATGCCCAGTAATACTCCAACAGCAGCGGTAATAGCCATGCCCAGTAATACTCCAACAGCAGTGGTAATAGCCACGCCCAGTAATAATCCAACAGCAGTGGTAATAGCCATGCCCAGTAATACTCCAACCGCAGCGGTAATAGCCATGCCCAGTAATACTCCAACAGCAGCGGTAATAGCCATGCCCAGTAATACTCCAACAGCAGCGGTAATAGCCATGCCCAGTAATACTCCAACAGCAGTGGTAATAGCCATGCCCAGTAATACTCCAACAGCAGCGGTAATAGCCATGCCCAGTAATACTCCAACAGCAGCGGTAATAGCCATGCCCAGTAATACTCCAACAGCAGTGGTAATAGCCATGCCCAGTAATACTCCAACAGCAGCGGTAATAGCCATGCCCAGTAATACTCCAACATCAGCGGTAATAGCCACCCCCAGTAATAATCCAACAGCAGCGGTAATAGCCACGCCCCGTCATACCCCAACAGCAGTGGTGAGAGCGGTACCAAGTAATAGCCACGCCCAGTAATACTCCAACAGCAGCGGTAATAGCCATGCCCAGTAATACTCCAACAGCAGCGGTAATAGCCATGCCCCCCCCAAACACACACACCTGCTACATTCCTGGATGATGATATAGTCAACATTGGGCATTCCAAGGGGGGTCGGTAATGATGCGTGGAGTGATACTGAGCATGTGCATTACACAACTTTCTAATGTCCGGTGTACATGGAACGTAATACCCAGTAACGTCACTTGTCCCCTCTTGATGCCGCTGCTTACGTCATACATTGCAGTTGATCATTGCTGGTGACGCACCTGTTACTTGTTATGATACAACAGCGGGGAATGCGGCTCAGAGAAAGATCAGTAGTGATAGGTCCTGGGTCAGTAAATGACCATGCTTCTTATCCACCAATCACCGCTCATTAGTGATCAGTAGCCACTAACTGTGCTAGTTTCCTACCATGCCGGCAGACATGTCAGTAGGTATACCAGGTTACCATCCCCCTACAAATCGCTCTCTCCTCCCTCATACATTGATAGAAGACCGCTACAAATCACATAATATAAAGAAAAACACCAACCCCCGGTTTTGGTCACTGCACCACCTTGAACCTGGTCGGCAGGTGGCAATGGGAAGAGCCACCAGTTAGGCTACAGCGGTTATACCACTTGGGTTTTCTCTGGTATGCGGTCGAATGTTCAACAGTAAAGAGGTAGTCATTAGGTCGTCCACTATTGGTCGACATGCATTAGGTCAACATATTCAAAAGGTTGACATGGACAAAGGTCGACATGATTTTTTTTTTCTTCAACTGACTTGTTCATACTTTACCAACCCAGTGGGCACAGGGAGAGAATATAATAGCGTGCCCAGCGCAGCGAGGATATGGGGATGTGGTACACTTATATACGTCGTCTATGTCAACATAGACCCAACAAAACGTGAAAAACTTGTGTCAACCTTTCGACTGTCGACCAATAGTGGTTGACCTAGGCACTGTCAACCATTCGACCCATACTCCTCTTCTCTGTATTCTGCGAGGCGAGGATACAGAAAGGTAGGTATATAACAGATATGGGAAGGGAGTGCCAATAGCAATAATGGTGCCTATAGAGTATACATACACATATCTGGGGCATACAGCTGACAAAATGCTAACATACAGAAAATGTGTCCGCGTTCATTCTAGCACCCGGCACCTGTCACAACCCTTTTCTGCCTGCGGTGTTGCGCTCTGCTCTGGTGCATCTAGCACACTCTGGTCTGTATCTTCCTCTTTCCTGTCTGGGGTAATGATCTCTGCTCTGGTGCTTCTAGCACATTCTGGTCTGTATCTTCCTCTTTCCTGTCTGGGGTAATGATCTCTGCTCTGGTGCTTCTAGCACACTCTGGTCTGTATCTTCCTCTTTCCTGTCTGGAGTAATGATCTCTGCTCTGGTGCTTCTAGCACACTCTGGTCTGTATCTTCCTCTTTCCTGTCTGGGGAAATGATTGTTGCTCTGGTGCTTCTAGCACATTCTGGTCTGTATCTTCCTCTTTCCTGTCTGGGGTAATGATCTCTGCTCTGGTGCTTCTAGCACACTCTGGTCTGTATCTTCCTCTTTCCTGTCTGGAGTAATGATCTCTGCTCTGGTGCTTCTAGCACACTCTGGTCTGTATCTTCCTCTTTCCTGTCTGGAGTAATGATCTCTGCTCTGGTGCTTCTAGCACACTCTGGTCTGTATCTTCCTCTTTCCTGTCTGGAGTAATGATCTCTGCTCTGGTGCTTCTAGCACACTCTGGTCTGTATCTTCCTCTTTCCTGTCTGGGGAAATGATTGTTGCTCTGGTGCTTCTAGCACATTCTGGTCTGTATCTTCCTCTTTCCTGTCTGGGGTAATGATCTCTGCTCTGGTGCTTCTAGCACATTCTGGTCTGTATCTTCTTCTTTCCTGTCTGGGGTAATGATCTCTGCTCTGGTGCTTCTAGCACACTCTGGTCTGTATCTTCCTCTTTCCTGTCTGGGGTAATGATCTCTGCTCTGGTGCTTCTAGCACACTCTGGTCTGTATCTTCCTTTTTCCTGTCTGGGGTAATGATCTCTGCTCTGGTGCTTCTAGCACACTTTGGTCTGTATCTTCCTCTTTTCTGCCTGGGGTGTCTCTCTCTGCGCTGGTGCTTCTAGCACACTCTGGTCTGTTGCTCTCTCCTCTGGTGCTTCTAGCACACTCTGGTATGTATCTTTCTCTTTCCTGCCTGGGGTTTCGTTATCTGTTCTGGTGCTTCTAGCACATTTTGGTCTGTATCTTCCTCTTTCCTGCATGGAGGTGACGCTCTCTGCTCTGGTGCTTCTAGCACACTCTGGTCCGCATCCTCTTTCCTGCCTGGAGCACCACCTCAGGCCGGAAGGAGGAACTGCAGGGGTTGAGACAGGTGCATGGTGCTAGAATGACCACTAGGTCTCTGATCCATCGCAGAGTAACTGAGTTAAGTACAGCAATGGTCACGGCAATATAACATTCACGTATTACAGGAATAGAACCCCCGAAATATACACGAGATTATTAGAACATCTCACCTCTGATTTAATACAATCAGCTTCCTCTAGTTATTCTGAACTAGGGATATGATCCCACACACTACCTACCCAAATTATTAAAAACATAAGGGAGAAGCACAGGAGGCGTGGAGACCTCCTGAGCTATCGGCAGCTACAGGAACTTACAGCATGACGACGGGACCGCCGGCCACATCAACTCCTGTTGCCGTGACCTCCGACCTTGGCAATCAACATAAATCCCAACGCTGCTAAAACACAGCAGATATTCCTTATTTGAGATTTCCACAGCGCAAATGGCGTCCGTGGGTTGTTGCGTGATGAAAGACAGCGTGTGGTCATCAGCGTGGAGGAGGCTGTAGGGACTCCCTTCTGCATGTAGAGGATACCGGATAAATCCCGACTGGTAGCCCACACAGAGCCGCTCGTTAAATATGGCCATCCACTGGACGTTGCCCGGAACCTGGATCTCCTTGATCTTTTTGTGGCGCGTCTTGCTTTGGTTCAGTTCGTAGCAGAGAACCTGCCTCTTCATTGACACGCACAGACAGGTAAGTGCCCCGTGCCTCACCTGGCCGGACACTATGCCCTGGCAGCCTTTCGTCTCCGCCAGCTTGAAGAACTCAGTCTCTCTCCCATCCAGGGAGGCCATAGGGTAGAGGCGGACGTGGCGGTTCCGCCCCGATATTACAGCTATTAACAGCTCGTTGGGAATGAGCTCCACCTGGTGGACCTTCTTGTTGTCCCCGACTCTAATGATTTCTGTAGAAAGACAACAGGGGGGGGATGTTACAGTATAAAGAAGATGCATGATAGAGGAACCAGCTGCGATTATTATCCCCCAATCCCGCGTCCTCCTGTGTGGTATGACGCTCAGACAGTTAGGATTCCGACCGTCATTAGAATCTTGACTGCCAGGACTCCGACAGGAGGGTGTGCGCTATGAAGCTCGCTGTGCTCGCCACGCTGCGGGCTCAGAGGCTTGCTATGCCAACAACAAATTCTATTCTCCCTCTATGGGGGTCATGGACCCTCACAAGGGAAAATAGCCGTCAGTCTCGATCCCGACTGTCGGATTCCAATGTTGGACTAATAACCACTGGAATCCCAACTGTCGGGAGTGTCATACGGCACCCCGGGTCCTCCACCGTTACCTGCTCATTTGTCTCCTGTTCAGCTGCTTTACAAAGCGGTGTAAAACCGAGCAGAGAGAGGAGGCGTTGAGTGCATGTGGCTCCTGATTGGATGCAGCTTCTTTCCAATCAGTTTCCACATATAACACACATGCCCACACCTCTTGGGATTTCTCAAAAGAGGAGACCAACACCACGCTGATGTTGGTTAATGGTCTCCTCTAATGACCTCCAATGTAGGCCATTAAGCTCCAGAGTCTGCAGCCACCACGTCAACACCCCCATTAGATGCCTCCTCTCCTTGTATCTCTTTAGTCACATCCTGATCAACGCCCAGTACGTTCAAGAGTATGTGTGGCTCAAATGTTGGGAATGAGCTCCACCTGGTGGACAGTCTTGTTGTCCACGACCCTAATGATATGCATTTTAGTACTTGGTGAATGACGTTACACTATGCGTCCCATCAGGTGCTGCTGGATACTTACCATCTTTGGTGACATGCACAACAAACAGTCCTTCTTCATTTCCCAAGGCGATTCTTTCATGATCTGTACAGGAATAGAAGCAATTGGTGGTTACAAACGCTGACAATGGGACATGGAGAAAGTGGCGGTTATTCACTGCGGCTGCGCACTGGGATGGCGCAGCATTCGTTGTGAAACTAGTAAGCAGATTCCTGCTAATCCCTGTGGTGATATCGGTTTGTCCCAGCTCCATAACGATATGTTGAGTGATTGCCGGTGGTACTCGCACAGCCTGCGCAGCCGGTAAGCCAGAGCCTCTGTCATTAGATACTGACTTAACCTGCGCCGTCCTCTGCTCGCGCCTGTTGTAGCAGAGATGTGGGGCAGCCTCAGTGACGCTGCAGTGGGATTATAGTAATCCACCAACAGGTCATGTTTTCAGGATTTCTTCAATAATGCACAGGTGACTTAGTCAATTTGGCTGCCTCAATAATTAACACACTGGTTCACAAAGACAATCCTGAAAACATGGACCACTGGATCACTTGAGAACTGGAGTCGCAAATGGAGGTACGTGCTTTTATACCTTGCAAAGTGAAAGAGGTGAATACGTGACGTAAATGCCTAGCTCAGTTGCTGGGTGCCAGGCTTACAGTCTTCTAGGTAACAGTGAATGTGTGCGGCAAGCAGTGGGAGTCTAGAGGACTTCATCAATACACTGGTAGAAGTGGAGACGTACACAGATATATAATGGAGACAGAATTGCTCCACTTTTTACATTTAGGAACTACTCACCGAGGATGGCGGCTGACTGGGTGTTCTTGATGAGCGGCAGCGTGCTGTCATAGGCCTCTTTCGGCACATAGACGGATCGGTCCTTCAGCTTGTTCTTCTTCAGGATCCGGTGCAGCTCGTTCAGCACGCCCACCCACTTGCTCTTGTCGCTCTCGCTGTCCGCCAAGAGCAAGATAGAGCACTTATTGCTGGATGCGGACAGCTGAGAGGCCGTCACCTGGGAGAGAATGGAGAGCGGAGCAGGTGAGGGGTCATACAGTGCGCAGAGATCACACGTTTCCAAACAACGCATTCACTGGCATTTTGCGGTCTTTGTGCCGGAATCGTCATACACACCCTCAGTGCCCCGGCCGGACGTCACTTACTCTGAAGATGCAGGGAATATCCTTGCGATTTGCGTGGATGACGTCAGACGCCAGGACCGAGCTCACTGCAAACTCCTCATCCCTGTAACAGAAAACCAGCTCAGGAATGCACACTCTCACAAGAGTCCATGCCACCAGGGGTATAACAGTGGCTTTCTGGGCTATGTACCTCATATCGATCACCTGGCTGACCACACACGAGGGCTGCGAGGCCTTTCCCTCCGGCATGTCATAAAGGAAGATTTTGAAGTCACACACTACCGCCAGCGCTCGCTGCCAGCCCTTCTTCACTCCGGCGGGCTTGGGCACCTGGGGAGAAATGCGTACGTCAGATTGATACCTGGTAATCGCCCCTCACTGAGGGCCAGATACGCTAAGCTTCAAAAAGTGATAAATTGGAGAGTGGTAAACAGCCAGCCAATCAGCTCCTAACTGCCATGGCGATGAATGGGCTTGAACAAATGACAGTAAGGAGCTGATTGGCTGGTTGTTTATTACTCTCCAGTTGATCACTATTGAAGCTTGATATAAATGGCCCTGAGTATACAGGGTATAACGCAGAGTTCTGGGCAATCTATGGCTCTCCGGCTGTATTGGAACTACAATTCCCAGCATGGCCAGAGGAATGAAGCAGCAGGAGAGGCAGAGGCTGCTATTACCAGGTGCTCATTTACAGCGTGCGGGAGTGGTCAGTCTCACTATCATGTTACAATATCCTTACCCGAACATGGCCTTCATACGCCGTCCCAATTCCCTTCTGGGGGTCAATGCCCAGTGGTCCCTTAGTCTGCTCGGGGGGGATGGGGCAGACCGAGGGGGCCTTATCCGCACAAGTTACATGGCAAGAGAAGCCGCACACTGCAAAGACAAATCGTTCACATCATTAGGGAATGGGTCCAGTGAGGGTGCAATACCGATATAATTTAATGTACACTGAGCGGGTGCTGCACCCCTGAGCAGCACAGTGTTGGCACACTGATTGGGTGCTGCACCTCAGCGCAGAAAAGTGTATGTATGCTGAGTAATTGCTGCAGCCCTGCACAGCAGTGTATGTATGCTGAGTGGGTGCTGTACCCCTGCGCAGCACAGTTCATACACTGAATGGGTGCTGAACCTCTACGCAGCACAGTGTAGGTACGCTGCACCCCTGCACAGCACAGTGTATGTATGCCGAGTGGGTGCTGCACCCCTGTGCAGCAATGTTGGTACACTGAACGAGTGCTGCACCTCTGCGCAGCACAGTGTATATATGCTGAGTGGGTGCTGCACCCCTGCACAGCACAGTACATACACTGAATGGGTGCTAAACATCTACGCAGCACAGTGTAGGTACACTGCACTCCTGCGCAGCACAGTGTATATACATTGAGTGGGGGGCTGCACCTCTGCGCAGCACAGTGTAGGTACGGTGCACCCCTGCGCAGCAGTGTATGTACACCGAACGGGTACTGCACCCCTGCGCAGCACTGTATGTATGCTGAGTGATTGCTGCACCCCTGCGCAGCACAGCAGTGTATGTATGCTGAGTGATTGCTGCACCCCTGCGCAGCACAGTTCATACACTGAACGGGTGCTGCACCTCTGCGCAGTACAGTGTAGGTACACTGAGCGGGTGCTGCACAGGGTATGTACACTGAGCGGGTGCTGCACAGGGTATGTTCACTGAGCGGGTGCTGCACAGGGTATGTACACTGAGCGGGTGCTGCAGCCCTGTGCAGCAGAATTACAGCACAATGTCCATGGTCACAAGGAGCTTGCAGGACGTAACGGTGCGATTGCTATATGGTCTCAGCCACAGACTATACCACTCTCCTTTAGAACTAATATCAGGCCAATGACTGGGGTATTCAACGTTCATCTCTCCAGCTGCTGCACATCCCAGCATGCCTGGATACAGTTTACTATTAGGACATTTAGTAGGTTGTTAAATATACTCTATCATTAGCGCTACTATCTCTCATTTATTCTACTATTAAGACATGCTGAACGTGTGGCAGGGCAGGCCGTTATGTGTAGTTCTACAGGATAACCACTGAGATGCCACCCACTGAGATGCCACCCACTGAGATGCCACCTCACTGCTCCTAGGATCTCAGTAACACAATAACCCTATACTGCAATAGCATGGCCTGTGAGCAGCGAGGAGTAACCAATAGGATGGCCTGTGAGCAGCGAGGAGTAACCAATAGGACGGCCTGTGAGCAGCGAGGAGTAACCAATAGGATGGCCTGTGAGCAGCGAGGAGTAACCAATAGGACGGCCTGTGAGCAGCGAGGAGTAACCAATAGGACGGCCTGTGAGCAGCGAGTAGTAACCAATAGGACGGCCTGTGAGCAGCGAGGAGTAACCAATAGGACGGCCTGTGAGCAGCGAGGAGTAACCAATAGGACGGCCTGTGAGCAGCGAGGAGCAACCAATAGGACGGCCTGTGAGCAGCGAGGAGTAACCAATAGGACGGCCTGTGAGCAGCGAGGAGTAACCAATAGGACGGTCTATGAGTAGCGAGGGTGCGCAGTTATACTCACCCTCACATGTACACCCCTGCCGGATCAGCCCCACCATCAGAGAGGTGCACTGATTACATTTTGTTGGCGTGCTGAAGGACTTGACCACAAACTGGTGCGCTTTGGGCTAGAAAAGACAAAAGATTTAATGTATTGTCTCAGTACTGCACAGGTGCATAACGTAATTTTCTATGGCAAAACTTAATGGCTGTCAGTCAGTCGGACAGCAGAGCCGGGCCGGCCCGTCAGTCGGGCAGCAGAGCCAATAGGACAGACACAGAAGGTAAAGGGCATGATTGAAATAACTGGTGCATCCTGTGTGTTACCTTGAGGACTGAGGAGCCTGAGCTGAGGTATGAAGCTCTGATTGTCGGGGTCTGCGCTGAGCGAGGAGGGTGATCAGCAGTCTGTAAGGAAAAGGTAGTAGACACATGTGCCTGTGTTATCCGGATCCCTAATAGATCTAACGTGCCAATATCTAACGTCCACAATGTACAACAATGTCTTCTATTTCATACTAGCCACATACTCCTAGACTAGATAACGTGGTTCCTCTAGGCCGGCCACCAACACGTCAGCCACGTACCTACATACTATACTAGTTCACTATGACATGGATCCACCAAGATGGACACTGGCCATACTATACTAGCCACGTGCCCTTACAATACACTATCCTAGCCCACACCATTCAATTATGTGATTCCACTAAGTCGCCAACCACACATATTATACCAGCCACGTGCCATTACACATACACTATACTAATCCATATCATCAATTACGTGGTTCTTATAAGCTGGCCACCCACACCTACTATACCAGCCACGTGTCATTACACATACATTATACCACTACACCAATCACGTAGTTCCTATAAGCTTTCCTTCCACACCTACTATACCGGCCACGTGCCTTTACACATACATTATACTACCACACCAATCACATGGTTCCTATAAGCTGGCCACCCACACCTACTATACCAGCGACGTGCCCTTACACATACATTATACCACTACACCAATCACGTGGTTCCTATAAGCTTTCCTTCCACACCTACTATACCAGCCACGTGCCTTTACACATACATTATACTACCACACCAATCACATGGTTCCTATAAGCTGGCCACCCACACCTACTATACCAGCGACGTGCCCTTACACATACATTATACTACCACACCAATCACATGGTTCCTATAAGCTGGCCATCCACACCTACTATACCAGCGACGTGCCTTTACACATACATTATACTACCACACCAATCACATGGTTCCTATAAGCTGGCCACCCACACCTACTATACCAGCCACGTGTCCTTACACATACATTATACTACTACACCAATCACGTGGTTCCTATAAGCTTTCCTTCCACACCTACTATACCGGCCACGTGCCCTTACACATATATTATACCACTACAACAATCACATGGTTCCTATAAGCTGGCCACCCACACCTACTATACCAGCCACGTGCCCTTACACATACATTATACCACTACACCAATCACGTGGTTCCTATAAGCTGGCCATCCACACCTACTATACCAGCCACGTGCCCTTACACATACATTATGCCACTACACCGATCACATGGTTCCTATAAGCTGGCCACCCACACCTACTATACCAGCCACATGCCCTTACACATACATTATACTACCACACCAATCACATGGTTTCTATAGGCTGGCCACCCACACCTACTATACCAGCCACGTGTCCTTACACATACATTATACCACTACACCAATCATGTGGTTCCTATAAGCTGGCCACCCACACCTACTATACCAGCCACGTGCCCTTACACATACATTATACCACTACACAGATCACATGGTTCCTATAAGCTGGCCACCCACACCTACTATACCAGCCACGTGCCTTTACACATACATTATACCACTACACCAATCATGTGGTTCCTATAAGCTGGCCACCCACACCTACTATACCAGCCACGTGCCCTTACACATACATTATACCACTACACCGATCACATGGTTCCTATAAGCTGGCCACCCACACCTACTATACCAGCCACGTGCCTTTGCACATACATTATACCACTACACCAATCATGTGGTTCCTATAAGCTGGCCACCCACACCTACTATACCAGCCACGTGTCCTTACACATACATTATACCACTACACCAATCATGTGGTTCCTATAAGCTGGCCATCCACACCTACTATACCAGCCCCATGCCCTTACACATACATTATGCCACTACACCGATCATGTGGTTCCTATAAGCTGGCCACCCACACCTACTATACCAGCCACGTGCCTTTACACATACATTATACTACCACACCAATCACATGGTTCCTATAAGCTGGCCACCCACACCTACTATACCAGCCACGTGCCCCTACACATACATTATACCACTACACCGATCACATGGTTCCTATAAGCTGGCCATCCACATCTACTATACCAGCCACATGCCCTTACACATACATTATACCACTACACCAATCATGTGGTTCCTATAAGCTGGCCATCCACGTGCCTTTACACATACATTATACTACCACACCAATCACATGGTTCCTATAAGCTGGCCACCCACACCTACTATACCAGCCACGTGCCCCTACACATACATTATACCACTACACCGATCACATGGTTCCTATAAGCTGGCCATCCACATCTACTATACCAGCCACATGCCCTTACACATACATTATACCACTACACCAATCATGTGGTTCCTATAAGCTGGCCATCCACGTGCCTTTACACATACATTATACTACCACACCAATCACATGGTTCCTATAAGCTGGCCACCCACACCTACTATACCAGCCACGTGCCCTTACACATACATTATACCACTACACCAATCACGTGGTTCCTATAAGCTGGCCACCCACACCTACTATACCAGCCACGTGCCCTTACACATACATTATACCACTACACCGATCACATGGTTCCTATAAGCTGGCCATCCACACCTACTATACCAGCCACGTGCCCTTACACATACATTATACCACTACACCAATCACGTGGTTCCTATAAGCTGGCCACCCACACCTACTATACCAGCCACGTGCCCTTACACATACATTATACCACTACACCGATCACATGGTTCCTATAAGCTGGCCATCCACACCTACTATACCAGCCACGTGCCTTTACACATACATTATACTACCACACCAATCACATGGTTCCTATAAGCTGGCCACCCACACCTACTATACCAGCGACGTGCCCTTACACATACATTATACCACTACACCAATCACGTGGTTCCTATAAGCTGGCCACCCACACCTACTATACCAGCGACGTGCCCTTACACATATATTATACCACTACACCAATCACGTGGTTCATATAAGTTGGCCACCCACACCTACTATACCAGCCACGTGTCCTTACACATACATTATACCACTACACCGATCACATGGTTCCTATAAGCTGGCCACCCACACCTACTATACCAGCCACGTGCCCTTACACATACATTATACCACTACACCGATCACATGGTTCCTATAAGCTGGCCACCCACACCTATTATACCAGCCATGTGCCGTACACATACATTATACCACTACCCCAATCACGTGGTTCATATAAGCTGGCCACCCACACCTACGATACCAGCCACGTGTCCTTACACATATATTATACCACTACACCAATCACATGGTTCCTATAAGCTGGCCATCCACACCTACTATACCAGCCACGTGCCCTAACACATACATTATACCACTACACCGATCACGTGGTTCCTATAAGCTGGCCACCCACACCTACTATACCAGCCATGTGACCCTAAACATGCCCACATGATAAATCACGTGGTTCCACTATGCCGGCTACCCACACACATTATACTACACATACACTATACTAGCCGCCACCTGACTGCCCACGTGTGTGTGTATACTGTAACCAACAAGAAGGATTTATTCTGGAGAAAACAGGATACAACAATAATACTCCTTCATTGCCACCAGAGAGCAGCAGAGTAACCATTCCATTATAACCAAATACAAATATAACAAAATCTAAACAGGCAATAAAGGCCTGTCCACATGGTATTACACCATGAGGAGCACTGCAACTGAGGAGGGGAGTAGGTACCTCACTGGGCTCGATGTCGCTCATGGTTGACGGAGACCTGGAGCGCGATATGACCTGAGATTTCACGTCCTCGTCGCGTGAAGGGGTGTTGGACAGGGTAAAATTGTCCACGGAATCCATCTGGAAACACAGAAAGGGAACAGGTTGCTCAATACCAAGATATGCTGGTGACCCTGCCCCTAATTCTAAGGGATGAATGCAACTCAGGTAGAACGAGCGGCCTAACTCTCCCAAATTATAGAATGGGTGACCCTGGTGGGGGGTTGGGAGAAGCTCCTGCATTACTTAGGGGTGCTCCCCGGCTGTGTACACGCAACACTAACAGCAAAACCAACTCAACCAGCGACTGTAAGTGGTTTAGAGAAAGCAGCACTGTGGCCGCACTCTGTGGCCTGGTTAGCGGTGTTAATAAGGGGACACGGGTTAGCCTCCCGCTACAGGTAGGAATGGTTGGCATGGGAAATAGTATGGAGGAGTATTATGATAACACAAGGACAACGTATTTTGTATGGAAGGGGCCCGATATAAACCAGTAAATGTACAAACCAGCTCTACGGCCACTCTGGCCAGTGAGCAGCTGTCAGGAGAAGGACCAGTGGGTCCTGAGATCCCCTGCAAAAACTATCCTCCGCCTAAGGATTCTCTGGGCTTAGGCAGTGGGGACGATGCATCGATGTACAACCAACTCCCTCGCTTCAGAGCCACGCTCGTTGGTCATTCAAACATATTTGAATGGGTGGGGCTAGGGATGGACGTCAAAATGTTTCACTAGCATCAATGTTTTTGTTTCGATGGTAGTAGTTTTACCATTCGATGGTGGCATTCCATTGATTGTCGCCATGGTGTTCTGATGGTCCCACTGACGAGCCACACAACAGTGCTTCTGTGCATATGTGGCCAGGATGAAGATGTGTGCGCATGCACAAAAATGGCTTTTTTTGTTTATGCGACAATCATATACATTTTTTTGCTATCAAATTCTTTTGACCTGATCTCACAGTAATCACTAGGAGGTGAGGCTCTGCTGGACCTGATCTCACAGTAAGCACTAGGAGGTGTAGCTCTGCCGGACCTGATCTCACAGTAATCACTAGGAGGTGTAGCTCTGCCGGACCTGATCTCACAGTAATCACTAGGAGGTGGAGCTCTGCCGGACCTGATCTCACAGTAATCACTAGGAGGTGGGGCTCTACCGGACCTGATCTCACGGTAATTACTAGGAGATAAGGCTCTGCTAGACTTGATCTCACAATAATCACTAGGAGGTGGGACTCTGCTGGACTTGATCTCGCGGTAATCACTAGAGGTTGGGCTCTGCCGGACCTGATCTCCTACGGTTATCACTAGGAGGTGGGTCTCTGCTGGACTTGATCTCACAGTAATCACTAGGAGATGGGGCTCTACTGGACTTGATCTCACAGTAATAACTAGGAGGTGGAGCTCTGCCGGACCTGATCTCACAGTAATCACTAGGAGGTGGGGCTCTGCTGGACTTGATCTCCCGGTAATCACTAGGAGGTAGGGCTCTGCCGGACTTGATCTCACAGTAATCACTAGGAGGTGGGACTCTGCTGGACTTGATCTCACGGTAATCACTAGAGGTTGGGCTCTGCCGGACCTGATCTCCTACGGTTATCACTAGGAGGTGGGACTCTGCTGGACTTGATCTCACAGTAATCACTAGGAGATGGGGCTCTACTGGACTTGATCTCACAGTAATAACTAGGAGGTGTAGCTCTGCCGGACCTGATCTCACAGTAATCACTAGGTTGTGGAGCTCTGCTGGACTTGATCTCACGGTAATCACTAGGAGGTAAGGCTCTGCCGGACTTGATCTCACAGTAATCACTAGGAGGTGGGACTCTGCTGGACTTGATCTCACGGTAATCACTATAGGTTGGGCTCTGCCGGACCTGATCTCCTACGGTTATCACTAGGAGGTGGGACTCTGCTGGACTTGATCTCACAGTAATCACTAGGAGATGGGGCTCTGCTGGACTTGATCTCACAGTAATCACTAGGAGGTGGGGCTCTGCTGGACTTGATCTCACAGTAATCACTAGGAGGTGGGGCTCTGCTGGACTTGATCTCACAGTAATCACTAGGAGATGGGGCTCTACTGGACTTGATCTCACAGTAATAACTAGGAGGTGTAGCTCTGCCGGACCTGATCTCACAGTAATCACTAGGTTGTGGAGCTCTGCTGGACTTGATCTCACGGTAATCACTAGGAGGTAAGGCTCTGCCGGACTTGATCTCACAGTAATCACTAGGAGGTGGGACTCTGCTGGACTTGATCTCACGGTAATCACTATAGGTTGGGCTCTGCCGGACCTGATCTCCTACGGTTATCACTAGGAGGTGGGACTCTGCTGGACTTGATCTCACAGTAATCACTAGGAGATGGGGCTCTGCTGGACTTGATCTCACAGTAATCACTAGGAGGTGGGGCTCTGCTGGACTTGATCTCAAGGCAGTGGTAACTGAGGTCCTAAGTTAAAGCCCTTCAGCAGACCAGAAGACAGACCTGTTCCCATACAAGGGTGGGTCTCCCCACAGTGCCTTAGTATCAATTGCAAAACTTGTTTTTTTTATATTTATATTAATTTCCAACATTGCTCAGTAAAATGTTGATATTCCCATCTGCGAGTGTAGATATACTGTATTTATATACTACAGAATTCTGGTTACTCCCTCATCAGCAAAGCACTCACGCCCCAAAATCTAATAATCTCACCCCCTTGCCATGTTCTATGATAAATTGCACTTTTGCCCAACATTCTAATTAGTGATCAGATCTTACCAACGATTGCTGTACATATGCTTTTCTCAAAAACATCCGGAACCCCCCCCCCCCCCCCATTAGCCAATCATTTCTTCTGATTTCTGATGTAAAAATAATCCAATATCTTGGGAGTAAGCTCCTCTTGTAGAGACCACGTAGAACAATAATGTAATTCTAAACCTACACTGTGCAAATGATGGCTACCACAATGCTAACCCCGTGGCCCCCAGTGTTATTATGGCCAGGATTCTAGGGGACATGAAGCTCAGAGAGCATGCAGCGGCAGCAATGGCAGAAGAAGCCTGAAATGAGTGTAAACCAAAGACATTTATACCACAGGCAGAAAAGGGGGAGCACACATAGCAAGGCAGCCTCTTACACGTCTGCCTTTACTGGCAGGATTGCAGGACGGAGATCGCTTCAGGAGAGAGGAGAACAGGTTACACACTGGCTGCTCAGAGACAGACACAGAAATGCACAGTATCACAGACAGCCTGCAGGGGGCAGTGCGGACACACCACTCTGAGAAGACTCACACTGAACGGATTTTATTTAAAACTACCACGTACCACTGCAGGGCATTATAAAGTGACAGTACACCAGAGGTCCCAAAACGTGGCCCTCAAGGCACCCCAACAGTCCAGGTTTTACGTATATCCATGGCTCAGCACAGACCGTCAAATCAAATTGAATGAGGTGCTCATTAAATCGCCTGAACCGTTGGGGTGCCTCGAGGACCACGTTTTGGAACCTGTGCAGTACACACAATAATCTGGATATAATAAAGCATCCAATAATAATTGGGATATTCAACCTGATTTCATTCTGCACATTTAGAAATGTTCCTGATTGGGAACTAGGAATTTATTTTTGTCATTGACCTACAGACATGGGGCAGACTTTCCTGCAAATATGGCATGATGCGCACACCATTTCCAGAACAAAAGTAGCTCCTCTGGCATAATTAAAACTCCTATACCAAGCCTGGCCAACCTGCGACTCCCCCAGCTGTTATAAAACTACACATCCCAGCATGCCCTGCCACCGTTTTAACATTACCGAACAGCAATACTGTGGCAGGGCATGCTGGGACGTGTAGTTTCACAACAGCTGGCGAATCACATGTTGGCAAGACCGGTCCTAGGCTATTACATAAGGATCTGAGCATTGCTATGTCTTACGCCCTTATTATTAATAGCCCGCGAGTTGCAGGTACGATCGCGGTGAGTTCGCGGTAAAGCCAAACTGGTTTTATCTTAAAAATTACTGGTGCTCTAGAATACTTAGGGGGGGGGATTCAATCTAGGATCACGGCTGTCGATCCCTGTTGACAGCCGTGATTCTGGCCCTTTTGCGGTCAGCCCAACAGCTGAACAACAGGCGGGATTCAATGTCTCGTCTGGCGATTGGCGCAAAGGGGGCGTGGCCACGAAAACAGCCGGGGATTGGCGATCTGCGCCCGGGATCGCGACAATCCATCGGCCATTATCGGCAGAACGGGCCCGATAGCTTCTACAGGCGTGCCCGTTCTGCCGTGATCCCGCTTCAACGCTGTCCCTAAAGACAGCATTGAATAAGAAGCCGCCACTATTTCCCCCATCGGAAATATCGGCGGCGCATTGAATACCCCCCTTAATGTGTTGCTGGAATCGCCCTCCTGCCTCCAACTCGCAGGCTATTGAATAAGTGATTAAAATCCATTTTAAAACTGAAATATAAAGTAAAGGCTAAACTTCTACATAAACGTTTCCTCTGGAAATATGGTACTTGTTTCCTATCTGGGCGCCCACTAAGTTAATTGCGCACCATGCTATTCTCCGTAGAGAAATCTGATCGCATCGCATCGTACACATACACGATATTGAACGATGCGATGCGATCCGATTTCCCATAGGAAACAATGTTAAATGGATCAATTTACCCAAATCAGCATAGGGAAGAATGGTAAATGGGCCAGAAACCCCAAAAAAACCCACAGAGCAGTGGAATGTCCCCCCAAAAGTAGTTGACGCCATCCCGCCATCAACGTGAACCCGAAGCGTGGCGAGCGCAGCGAGCCCGCGAGGGGCGGCGGTACGCGTCCTCCGACCTTTTCATGCCCTACTATCCACTAGGGTGTGGAGTGAGAATAGAATAGTGTGGCGAGCGCAGCGAGCCACCGAGCCCGAAGCGTGGCGAGCGCAGCGAGCCCCGCGAGGGGCCGCGGATACCTTCACAGGTAAACGCGTCCCTTCGCGGGCTTCCCAGGTGTCTGCGTCGCCATGGACACCTGGGAAGCCCGCGAGGGGACGCGTATAACTGTGAAGGTATCCGCGTCCCCTCGCGGGGCTCGCTGCGCTCGCCACGCTTCGGGCTCGGTGGCTCGCTGCGCTCGCCACACTATTCTATTCTCACTCCACGCCCTAGTGGATAGTAGGGCATGAAAAGGTCGGAGGACGCGTACCGCCGCCCCTCGCGGGCTCGCTGCGCTCGCCACGCTTCGGGTTCACGTTGATGGCGGGGTGGCGTCAACTACTTTTGGGGGGACATTTCAATGTTCAGGGGTGTTTTTGGCCCATTTACTATTGTTCCTATGATAATTTGGCTAAATTGAGCCATTTCACATTGTTTCCTATGGGAAATCGAATCGGATCGCATCGCATCGTTCAATATCGTGTATGTGTACGATGCGATCCGATTTCATTACGGTGCCGTACGTAGAAAACCTGGGCGCCCAGATAGGAAACAAGTACCGGAAATATTATACGGGAGGATCATAGAACTACAGTACAACAAGAGCTGATGAGGATATCAAACATTGCATTTTATAATGAGAACACAGCAACTAAGCCAATACAAACGGGCAAATCAGCACATTAGCGGACAAAACAGATATTCAGCAGGACTACAACACCTACTGGCCAGGGGACTACTCTTCCTATAAACATGAATACACAGAGAAATGTAGGGGGTGATGTAGGCCCATCTCCTTAATCTCTTTCTACAGACCGAGGACCAATAAGTGTCTCTTAATTACTGGCAATGTGGATGATTGTCTTTAGAGTTGAATTCCATATACTGTATACATATTATAATATGCAGTATATCCAGCGGCACTCCTAGGATTTCTCAATGGTCATTCCCGACAACGGCTTAAAAACAAACAGAAATGTTACATTGCATTGAGCACTCGCTTCAGTGCATTCTTCATCTAAACATTCTAAGAGTGCCACTCGATATATTGCATATTCATTCTGCCTTCTGAGGGCGCTGGTAAAGCAACTTTGCCTACGATTTGGTCTAAGTGCCAGACTAATCTTTTCCATTGACCTGTCCATGTAAGATCACCCCACAAGTATAATGAGAAAACCATCTCCAATGGAAATGAGCAGCTTAGAATGGTCTGTCACTAGTAGAGGCTTCACTTATGGAGATCTTCCAATCTGCGGTTTTAACATCGTCTCCCAGAATCGCGTCATCTGTGATCCCTGAATCTAGAGTGTGATGTCATCGCTGGACTAGTAGAAGTGCAGCAATGACCCAGTTCTTGAGTTAAAGCCCTTGTTGGGGAAACTGGAAAACAATCACCTGCAATGGTGACCAGAAGATAGGCCTCTTTCCCTAACCAAGGAGGACACCACAACAAGGGCTTCAGACCGTCTTTGACAAGGTTGAGAACTTTCGGTTGCGTGCTCATTGAAAATTGCCATAATTACAGGCATGTCCAAACTACGGCCCTCGAGCTGTTGTGAAATTACACATCCCAGCATGCCTTGCCACAGTTTTAGCAGTCCCTAATAGCAAAACTGTGGCAAGGCATGATGGGACTTGTAGTTTCACAACAGCTGGAGGGCCATAGTTTGGACATGCCTGCACTATACCATAAGGGTATTCCTCTCAAATCCTGAGACATGGACGAATGCTGACGGCAGTTCTATACCTTCAGATTTAGACAGAAATGTTATGAGAGTCGACAAATCTGGTGCCCACTGGCCAGATTGCCCCCTATATGGGCACCGTAAGTCACGTCATTCTTCTGCCAGTGCCAATACTGCACAATGGGAAAGCACTTACCTCAAACTGATCCAGCACAGAGGTAGGTGCATTCAGAAACGCTAAGAATGAGTTCTGGGATTCTTGATGTTTGACACCTAAGGAAAGGAGAAGGGGGCACCAAATAAATATATGTAGCAGAGATCCTGGCACAAGTCCCTGGTACTGGAGTACATGCAGCATATCAGTCCCAGTCTACATATCTTGGCCATGGTGGTTATGTCAGTAATTCCGTGATCTGCTTCTATCTCAGGGGAAATCCACTTTCATTTACTCACTTACACGCCTCAGTTAGTGGTGGGCATACTGCAATGCCATGTAGCCTTGTACACTAAACCCTTATCCAATGATGTAGATCAGGTGTGACGTATACTCAGAGCTGCAGAGGCCTGGATGATCCCAGATCAGGAATCTCAGTCTATTTCGCCCAATGAACCGCTCCAAAGAAGTCCCCATGCACTAATCACCTAGCACCGAATGTTATCGCCGCCTACCCCACTATTACCTTTTTCTGATCTGAATTCCTCAGTTTCCCATTTCAGCTTCTCCACCTCTGTGACAAGTTCCTGGTTCCTCTTCTCAGACTCCTGGAGTTTGCTGATAATGTAAATGAAACGCGTAAGGTGCTGAGATTCTTCTGGTCTATATTCCAGTATTATTCCTCATTTATTGTGAACATTGGAAGATAAAGGGGGGGAAGTCAGCCCTGGGATACACTACACAATGCTACACTGCACAATACCGCCACAGGGATACACCGCACAATACACTGCCACTGGGATGCGCTGCACAATATATTGCCCCTAGGATACACTGCACAATACCGCCACAGGGATACACCGCACAATACACTGCCACTGGGATAAACTGTACAATATCTTGCCACTGGGATACGCTGCACAAGATACTGCCACTGGGATACGCCGCACAAGATACTGCCACTGGTATACGCCGCACAAGATACTGCCACTGGGATACGCCGCACAAAATACTGCCACTGGCATACGCCGCACAAGATACTGCCACTGGCATACGCTGCACAAGATACTGCCACTGGCATACGCTGCACAAGGTACTGCCACTGGCATACGCTGCACAAGGTACTGCCACTGGCATACGCTGCACAAGATACTGCCACTGGCATACGCTGCACAAGGTACTGCCACTGGGATACGCTGCACAAGATACTGCCACTGGGATATGCTGCACAAGATACTGCCACTGGGATACGCTGCACAAGATACTGCCACTGGCATACGCTGCACAAGATACTGCCACTGGGATACGCTGCACAAGATACTACCACTGGGATACGCTGCACAAGATACTGCCACTGGGATACGCTGCACAAGATACTGCCACTGGCATACGCTGCACAAGATACTGCCACTGGGATACGCTGCACAAGATACTGCCACTGGGATACGCTGCACAAGATACTGCCACTGGGATACGCTGCACAAGATACTGCCACTGGGATACGCTGCACAAGATACTGCCACTGGGATACGCTGCACAAGATACTGCCACTGTGATACGCCGCACAAGATACTGCCACAGGGATAAATGGCACAATACGTGCTACACTACTGATACATCGGGCACACACTACACTGGGGCCCACTTGTTTATAACACAATATTTAAACAGAACTACAGCGACCAATGAGATGCTGCCTCATCTGCACTAGCTAAAAATGAACAGGTTTCCCGGCTCAGTGCAATTTACACCTGACTGTAGTAAATGAGATTATAAACAGAATAAATGGCCCCTACCAGCCGGAACCAGTCTCTCTGTTATATGAATCATCCTGGTAGTAAACATTATTAGCTATTAGGAGTCGGTCGATTTATCTTCATCAGTCAAAATTCCAGCAAAGTGCGACTGTCGGCATTTTCAGATTATTATTATTATACACAATTTCCTTCACTGTGTTTCCTACCCAAGATAAGTACAGTAATCATAATTATTTCACCTCATTTCACTCACAATAAACATGTTCCAAGAGTTTACAGTAGGCGATAGTGTGAAGAATGAAGCGACCACTAGATGGCGTCATTAACCGTAGTAGATGCAGATAAATTAACAGTTTGGTTTGTATCACAAACTCTCTCATTAATCTGCTAGTAACATTCACAGATACAGGACTAGTAACATTTAAGGATCCTTACTTAGAGCACTAGAGAGTACTCTATGGCTTGTAATAAAGAGGAATTTGGGTAATAGGCAGCTCAGCCATTTTTTGGAGAAAGAAAAAAATGAGTTACATATTTTGATGCCACCAGGTGGCGCTACTCTAATACAAATCACTTGAACAGCAATACAACTGCTCAGTGTGTCCTCCACTGGGGTCAACAACAAACAACAGTTTCCATTCGAAAAACAGTATTCTCTATAGAAAAACATAACAAGTGGAAGTGGAATAGACAGCATAAGATGTCTAATGGTCATAGCTAAAAAAACACCCACATGTAAAAGTTGCACGAGGTGAGGTGTGATAATCGGGGTGGCCACACGTCTGAATGTGGTGATGAAAGCTATTCTTGACATCTTGGCCACCCCACACATATCGGACCAAATACCCAAGGGTGCAAGAACAGGATGAAGTCGTTTAGCTGGCCATTGGTTTAGGTAAATTCTAATCTCTGTCGGCGGTAGGGAAGGATGAGGGAAGTACGTACCATTCAGTAGCAATAATGGCTGCCTTTGCCTTGTTCAGTTCCTCCTGGATGTTTTGCTTGGCTCGGATTTCAGCATCCAGAGCGGACTGAAGTTCCAGCCTGGCCGACATGTCCAGCTTTGCAAAACGGCGCATTTTCCAAGGCATGTCCTGCAACACGAGCAGCAAGAATTACTGCAAGGCTCTTACACATGCTGTGATACATGTTACTCTGTGCCCGCTCATCCGGTACTGTAGGTACACAGTGTGGTCTGTGTGTGATGCCACTGCCCCCTTAGCCTGGTAGTTACTCTGTGCCCGCTCATCCGGTACTGTGGGTACACAGTGTGGTCTAGGTGTGATGCCACTGCCCCCTTACCCTGGTAGTTACTCTATGCCCGCTCATCCGATACTGTGGGTACACAGTGTGGTCTGTGTGCGATGACACTGCCCCATAGCATGGTAGTTACTCTGTGCCCGCTCATCCGGTACTGTGGGTATACAGTGTGGTCTGTGTGTGATGCCACTGCCCCCTTACCCTGGTAGTTACTCTGTGCCCGCTCATCCGGTACTGTGGGTATAGAATGTGGTCTATGTGTGATGCCACTGCCCCCTTACCCTGGTAGTTACTCTGTGCCCGCTCATCAGGTACTGTGGGTATGCAGTGTGGTCCGTGTGTGATGCCACTGCCCCCTTACCATGGTAGTTACTCTGTGCCCGCTCATCCAAGTACTATGGGTATACAGTGTGGTCTGTGTGTGATGCCACTGCCCCCTTACCATGGTAGTTACTATGTGCCCACTTATCCAAGTACTGTGGGTATACAGTGCGGTCTGTGTGTGATACCACTGCCCCCTTACCATGGTAGTTACTCTGTGCCCGCTCATCCAAATACTGTGGGTATACAGGGGTAGATACATGAAGCAGTGATAAGGGAAGAGAAGTGATAAAATGCCTGGTACTGTATCACCGGCCAATCAGCTCCTGACTGTCCCTTTTTAAACCCAGCCTGTAACTTAACAGTCAGGAGCTGATTGGCCGGTGATAAAGTACCAGGCACTTTATCACTTCTCCCTTATCACTGCTTCATACATCTACCCCACAGTGTGGTCTGTGTTTTATGCCACTGCCCGCCTGCTATGGTAGTCACTCTGTGCCCGCTTGACCAGGGACTGTGGGTATACAGTGTATGATGCCTCCAGCTCCTGTGGGTGATGCCACCCCTCGCCTTTGCCAGCCGGCAGCTCACTGCTGCATCTTAGGCTTAGTAGCAGGCTACCGTGGCTGTCACAGGTTTCTTACCGTGGATCTGGCACCGAGGCTGGAATTCCTTAGAGTCTCCAGTTCCTCCGTCATCTTGGATGCCAGGGCCTGGAGATAACCTCGGGCGTCCTTCTCATCGCTCACCCTGACAGGAACACAAAATAAAACGGTGAGAACATTCTGGACGTCATACTAACAAGTGAGTTATATCAGCGTCACGCGTCTCCTGCTCAGTTCCATTCAGTCCATGAAGCAAAAACTCAGCGCCTGCGGCTCGTCACAACGCTGCTCGCCCGGTGGTCTCAGGATGATGGCCGGAGGAGGGAGGAATGCTTGGATGGTACAAATATACAAATACTGGAATGCAGCCACCATTATTCCCATGTCATGTTACAATGTTGACATCTAATATGGACACCGTAATGTCTACATTTTTACTTTGGACAATCTGTGTCTCTGGCCTGGTGGCTGGGAAAGAGTTAATGGCTGGAGCTGCTTGTAAATCCCAGCTTGGCCGCCGTCCAGATACAGAGACTCTTCTATTCCTGACTGTCCGTGGCGAGGATGAGGGGACGGAGGGAACTTTACAAAACTTTTCCCAAATAAGGACAATGATGCTGGGCTGTGAGCAAGGGCCACGTTCCCATAAACAGCCGACATTTACTGCCGCAGCGGAGCAGCATAGTGAGAGACGCCTGCACAGCCAGCAATTTATGTCAACATACACGAAGTACACTGCAAAATACAGCACACAGGCTATGCATACTCTCAAGGGGAAATAGGCGGACACACGTGTAATAACTCGCAGCAAATAGCTTTGATGACTGATGGTCAAGATAATGGAGCAAATGTTGGTTGCTGCACATTTCCATATAAATCACTGCACTCACTCACACTCTCTCTCGCACATTTCCATATAAATCACTGCACTCACTCACACTCTCTCTCACACACACACACACACATAAAAGGATTAAACACTTTTTTGAATGACTTATAAACATAGATGTATGCCCTGTTTCGGAAGCCGTAGGCAGGGATGGGCTTCATGTACAGAAAGGGATCACTGATCCCTACTGTATATATATGCATCTATCATACAGTATATTGGTATATCTATGGGATATGGTCATATTGTCTACAGCATTTAGGTCTACAAGCATTAGGTCTACACCACTAGGTTGACCTGCATTTAGGTCGACATGACTGAAGGTCGACAGGGTCATTAGGTAGACTTTTATAAGGTCGACAGGGTCATTAGGTCGACATGGGGAAGGTCGACAGGCAAAAGGTCGACATGGGGTCATTTGACTGTTTTATGAGTCGACATGTGCCGACAGGCGGTATTTCATGCCCTACCATCCACTAGGGCATGGTGGGAGAATAAAATAGTGTGCCGAGCGTAGCGAGGCACCGTGCTCGAAGCATGGCGAGCGCAGCGAGGGGACGCGGTGCTATGTTGACTGTGTCAACGCCTCAAAAAAAAAAAATGTCGACTTTTTCACTGTCGACCTAATGACCCTGTCGACCTAATGACCCTGTCGACCTAACCCATGTCGACCTTCAGTCAGTCGGTCGACCTAATGGTGTAGACCTAATGCTTGTAGACCTAAATGCAGTCTGACGAATGATCCCATTCCATATCTATCTATGGCAGGGGTACCCAAAGTTTTTGAATCACGGCACCCCAATGCATCAGAAATGTTTTTGCAGCACCCCTAGTCTAAAGGTTTCTTATTGAGAAGGTCAGGACAAATATTAAGTTAAATAACTGCGAGGAGTGACAGGCGCATGCGCTGTACAAACATGTGTACTGCACATGCGGCCAGCTTCTATGGGCTGCTTGGGCAACAGCCCATAGAAGCAATCTTGGTCCCGGTACCTGTTCAATACAAATGACAGGCACCGGGACCAGCACGTGCAATCGCCGTTTTTGCATGGCAGCCCGCACAAAGGCGTCCCGGAGGGAGGGAACACCTTTGTGACGCCAGTGCAGTGTCACAGACTGCATCTGGCTTCACTACAGTGGTAGATTTTACCTGGGGGGGGGCTTCAGAAACTTGAATTGGTCCTGGACCACCAACCCAGGGCACCCCTGCAAGTCACCTAAGGCACCCAGTTTGGGAACCACTGATCTATGAGCTAGATTCAGAGTGAGTCGTAGTTTAGCGAGAATTCGATAAACTACAAATCCTGTCGCTAGCAAGCGGAAAGGGGGGGGGGGGGGGTGGAGGCCACCCCAGTAAAGTACTTGCACGGTACTGGCTGTGAAGCCAAAATGCACCATGGTGTGATGAAATAGAATAGTAAAGGGTGGTGTACCACACTCACAGGTAAATACACAGACTTGCACATAAAGGGTTCTTTAAATCCTTGATCTTCAACTCATAAGAGAAAGACGCATATAATTTACCATGGAGATATATTATCAGCTTAGAAGGAAGCTCGTACCGTACTCACACAGCTAATGGTGATGACCATCATGTAGAGGTTTCTTTGGTAATGTTCCTATCCAGGTCTACTGAGAGATCTCTTCTAAACTGAGGTCCCTCAGCTCACTGCTACCGCTCTAAGCGCAGGTCATTACCATTAAACGTGTGAGTGCGCCTTTCTCTCACAAGGTGGGGATCAAGGATTTAAAGAAACCTTTACGCGCACGTCTGTGTCTTAAGGTGCCCAAACACAGGCCTGGTTTGGCCTGTTTTCATCCGAATCCCACGTAACAGCCCAATATAGCGGATGAAAACTGACCCTGGAGATCTTACGTGTAGCACATAAGATAAGTTAGAATCGGATCATCAGCGGCACATCAGGAACACCTACGATGTATCACATCCGATTTTCCTTGAACTTTCCTGGCAGTTCCCTGAGAGTTCTTTCACATGCGATAAAATCGTATGTGATTTATAACATGTACAAAATGGCACATCAAGCGCCAAGTCACATGCCGGGAGAGTTTTTTACTTTGTAAATCCATTTGTTGTAACCGTTATTTACCTGTGAGTGGGGTACGCCCCCCTTTACTATTATATTTAATCACACAGTGGTGAATTTTGGAGTAATACATACTACACTATATTTGCTCCCTTTTAGGAGAACACTTGTCCAAATCAACCCACATAATGGGACAGATATGAAATTCACATCACAGACTACTGAATTTATGTAATGTTTTGAGTACGGACATGTTTGGGGTGACAGAGGCTGTGTGCGACATTGCACAGCTGCTACGACCCTCCCCCCTAAATTGATACAGAAATGTCTGCGTTGTCCAGACCGCTCACCCAAAACGATGTGTTGCCGCCCCTGGATAGCACAGAAACTGCCATCTAGCCTGTGACATGGCAGTTAGGAGCCGATTGGTTGGTATTTTATTTATGTGCACTTTATCGCTCTACAAGGGTTAGAACAAAGACCCCTGCGCTTTGATCCGTCCTGGCCTAGGATTCTGAATAATACCAATTAATATTCTTTATGTAACAAATGTGGTTAGACACAGGGCCGCCTCAGTAGCAGACCGCCATTCTCGGGTCTGATCGCAGGAGAAAATTACATTTCCCAGAGGAGACGGGATAACGATTACATAACTTCCTCCTAATATTTGGCATAAAGCAACGTGTTACTATGAGGACGCATAACGTGTGTATACAGTAATCCCAATGAGACAACGTACATGATGACACAGAGGATAGAATCTGCCGGCTACATGTCAGCGTCACACATGATCATACCCGGCTGACTGGTAAAACAATTATGGGTCAATCATTTCCCCCAGAGAACATATAAAAGCTGGAAGCAGGAATTACCAGCCCCCGGGGGACCGTTCTCACGGACTCAGTCTGAGGGTTACTGCAGGGTCAGAACTTCCCATACACAAGGATCCGCCGCCAGCATTCCTGTGCCCCAATTCCAATCTCCCTGCATATTTTAGAAGAATTCCAAATCTTCTGCTTCTGCTGCTGAAATAGTCATCAAATTCTGCTACTATTATGGGGTTATAGCATAAATGATAGATTGACTCCAGGTCGACCAATAATGGTCGACAGTGGGTAGGTTGATACCTTTACATGGTCGACATATAAAAGGTCGACACAAGCAAAACGTTGACACCTGAAAAGGTCGATACGAGTTTTTCTTGTTTTGTTTTTTTGTGTATATGTCAACATAAGTGTATTATATAAGTGTACCGCTTACACTCGCCGCGCACAGCACACTATTATAGTCTGTCTCTATGTCCACTTGGATGGTAAAGAATGAACCAAGTCGATCCAAACCAAAAAAACACACACACAAAAAAAAAAAAACTTGTGTCAACATTTTCAGCGGCAACCATGTCGACATTGATTATGTCGACATACCACTGTCAATCTAGAGTCAATCTATCATGAGTCCAGATACCTATTATCTAGCCTGGGGTAATTACTGCTATATAATTATGGTGCCGAGAGGCTTTCTGCAACGTAATTCCTGAATGGGGTTCTTCCACCTTCATCCAACTTGCACCAACTGGCTTATATGTGATCTCCAATGCTGACACACTGCCCTCTCTGCCACAGCTATCAGAAATCAGGAGGTTACAGATACTGGTCACCAAGGTACGTGACCAACAGCTGCCTCGGCATTTAGGGCCTGATTCAGCATGAGCGCATTTGGTCTGTAGATCGATGGTGTGGGTGCGCGCTTGCGTATCGGCGAAAATACGCAAACCCACTGTGCCAATGCCTTGGGCGACTATCACAGTCGCCGAGGTGTTTGAGCAAAGGGGGGCGGACAAGGGGGCTGGTGCATGAGGACGACCACCGTTTTCTGGGCGTGCCCGCAAAAACGGTGGGTGTCCATGTGAAAGCAGGCGGGTTGAAGTCTGCAGGGGCCACCCGCCCCATCTTTGTCCAGGTCATAGATAAAAGTGAGCCTAGAATGACTTATTTGCCAACGGGGGGAAAAAAATAATTTGATGATCGGTGACCATCGAATCATTTTCCCCGAACACTCGCTTGCAAATGGTTGTGTGAGCGTACGCATACATTCTAATGGGGATTTGCGGGGGAGGCGAGCGTTCCTTCGTATCGTTGGTATGTACGCTGCATAATTAATGCTACTGAATCAGGCCCTTACTGTAGCAAAAGCAATATACAACTCTACTTATGATACACGCATGCCTGAAAAGCACAGAAAGAACCCACCAGCTGTTCAAAATGCAGATTATTGCAACAACAGATCATCGCTCCCTACTGTGGTCCCATGGTAATAAGCACCGCAGCGGACACTGTAATACCAACCATTGGATGATTTCTGTGATCTGCGCCTCCCAGTGCGCCACTGACTCCTTCTTGTCGGCCAAGTCCCTCATCTCCTCTTCCAGCTGCCGGTTGTTGACGCTCTGCCTCTCAAGCGTGGCGGTGAGCTGGAATCAAACGCAGGTCAGTACAGTACTCCTAATACTAACTTATCCAGCATACTAAAATCACTATAAGCCTTGGTACAAGGACAACGTACGTCTGCAGGAGCAGGAATAATAATAGGAAGCACAGACATGTGTAGTTACAACGTGGAATTGGAAAGCAGAGGACTGTGGGTAATAGGAAGCACAGACATGTGTAGTTACAACGTGGAATTGGAAAGCAGAGGACTGTGGGTAATAGGAAGCACAGACTGTCCATGTGTAGTTACAATGTGTAATGGGAAAGCAGAGGACTGTGGGTAATAGAAGCCCAGACTGTCCATGTGTAGTTACAACATGTAATGGGAAAGCAGAGGACTGTGGGTAATAGGAAGCACAGACTGTCCATGTGTAGTTACACTGTGTAATGGGAAAGCAGAGGACTGTGGGTAATAGGAAGCACAGACTGTCCATGTGTAGTTACACTGTGTAATGGGAAAGCAGAGGACTGTGGATAATAGGAAGCACAGACTGTCCATGTGTAGTTACATGTAATGGGAAATCAGAGGACTGTGGGTAATAGGAAGCACAGACTGTCCATGTGTAGTTACAACATGTAATGGGAAAGCAGAGGACTGTGGGTAATAGGAAGCACAGACTGTCCATGTGTAGTTACACTGTGTAATGGGAAATCAGAGGACTGTGGGTAATAGGAAGCACAGACTGTCCATGTGTAGTTACAACGTGTAATGGGAAAGCAGAGGACTGTGGGTAATAGGAAGCACAGACTGTCCATGTGTAGTTACAACATGTAATGGGAAAGCAGAGGACTGTGGATAATAGGAAGCCCAGACTGTCCATGTGTAGTTACACTGTGTAATGGGAAAGCAGAGGACTGTGGGTAATAGGAAGCACAGACTGTCCATGTGTAGTTACACTGTGTAATGGGAAATCAGAGGACTGTGGGTAATAGGAAGCACAGACTGTCCATGTGTAGTTACAATATGTAATGGGAAAGCAGAGGACTGTGGGTAATAGGAAGCCCAGACTGTCCATGTGTAGTTACAATGTGGAATTGGAAAGCAGAGGACTGTGGGTAATAGGAAGCACAGACTGTCCATGTGTAGTTACAACGTGTAATGGGAAATCAGAGGACTGTGGGTAATAGGAAGCACAGACTGTCCATGTGTAGTTACACTGTGTAATGGGAAAGCAGAGGACTGTGGGTAATAGGAAGCACAGACTGTCCATGTGTAGTTACAACGTGTAATGGGAAAGCAGAGGACTGTGGGTAATAGGAAGCACAGACTGTCCATGTGTAGTTACAATATGTAATGGGAAAGCAGAGGACTGTGGGTAATAGGAAGCACAGACTGTCCATGTGTAGTTACACTGTGTAATGGGAAAGCAGAGGACTGTGGGTAATAGGAAGCACAGACTGTCCATGTGTAGTTACACTGTGTAATGGGAAAGCAGAGGACTGTGGGTAATAGGAAGCACAGACTGTCCATGTGTAGTTACACTGTGTAATGGGAAAGCAGAGGACTGTGGGTAATAGGAAGCACAGACTGTGCATGTGTAGTTACAACGTGTAATGGGAAAGCAGAGGACTGTGGGTAATAGGAAGCACAGACTGTCCATGTGTAGTTACAACGTGTAATGGGAAAGCAGAGGACTGTGGGTAATAGGAAGCACAGACTGTCCATGTGCAGTTACACTGTGTAATGGGAAATCAGAGGACTGTGGGTAATAGGAAGCCCAGACTGTCCATGTGTAGTTACAACGTGTAATGGGAAAGCAGAGGACTGTGGGTAATAGGAAGCACAGACTGTCCATGTGTAGTTACAACGTGTAATGGGAAAGCAGAGGACTGTGGGTAGTAGGAAGCACAGACTGTCCATGTGTAGTTACAACATGTAATGGGAAAGCAGAGGACTGTGGGTAATAGGAAGCACAGACTGTCCATGTGTAGTTACAATGTGGAATTGGAAATCAGAGGACTGTGGGTAATAGGAAGCACAGACTGTCCATGTGTAGTTACAACATGTAATGGGAAAGCAGAGGACTGTGGGTAATAGGAAGCACAGACTGTCCATGTGTAGTTACAATGTGGAATTGGAAATCAGAGGACTGTGGGTAATAGGAAGCACAGACTGTCCATGTGTAGTTACAACGTGTAATGGGAAAGCAGAGGACTGTGGGTAATAGGAAGCACAGACTGTCCATGTGTAGTTACAACATGTAATGGGAAAGCAGAGGACTGTGGGTAATAGGAAGCACAGACTGTCCATGTGTAGTTACACTGTGTAATGGGAAAGCAGAGGACTGTGGGTAATAGGAAGCACAGACTGTCCATGTGTAGTTACAACATGTAATGGGAAAGCAGAGGACTGTGGGTAATAGGAAGCACAGACTGTCCATGTGTAGTTACACTGTGTAATGGGAAATCAGAGGACTGTGGGTAATAGGAAGCACAGACTGTCCATGTGTAGTTACAACGTGTAATGGGAAAGCAGAGGACTGTGGGTAATAGGAAGCACAGACTGTCCATGTGTAGTTACACTGTGTAATGGGAAAGCAGAGGACTGTGGGTAATAGGAAGCACAGACTGTCCATGTGTAGTTACAACGTGTAATGGGAAATCAGAGGATTGTGGGTAATAGGAAGCCCAGACTGTCCATGTGTAGTTACACTGTGTAATGGGAAAGCAGAGGACTGTGGGTAATAGGAAGCACAGACTGTCCATGTGTAGTTACAACGTGTAATGGGAAAGCAGAGGACTGTGGGTAATAGGAAGCACAGACTGTCCATGTGTAGTTACAATATGTATTGGGAAATCAGAGGATTGTGGGTAATAGGAAGCACAGACTGTCCATGTGTAGTTACAACATGTAATGGGAAAGCAGAGGACTGTGGGTAATAGGAAGCACAGACTGTCCATGTGTAGTTACACTGTGTAATGGGAAAGCAGAGGACTGTGGGTAATAGGAAGCACAGACTGTCCATGTGTAGTTACAACGTGTAATGGGAAAGCAGAGGACTGTGGGTAATAGGAAGCACAGACTGTCCATGTGTAGTTACACTGTGTAATGGGAAAGCAGAGGACTGTGGGTAATAGGAAGCACAGACTGTCCATGTGTAGTTACAACGTGTAATGGGAAATCAGAGGACTGTGGGTAATAGGAAGCACAGACTGTCCATGTGTAGTTACACTGTGTAATGGGAAAGCAGAGGACTGTGGGTAATAGGAAGCACAGACTGTCCATGTGTAGTTACAACGTGTAATGGGAAATCAGAGGATTGTGGGTAATAGGAAGCCCAGACTGTCCATGTGTAGTTACAACGTGTAATGGGAAAGCAGAGGACTGTGGGTAATAGGAAGCACAGACTGTCCATGTGTAGTTACACTGTGTAATGGGAAATCAGAGGATTGTGGGTAATAGGAAGCACAGACCGTCCATGTGTAGTTACATGTAATGGGAAAGTAGAGGACTGTGGGTAATAGGAAGCACAGACTGTCCATGTGTAGTTACAACGTGTAATGGGAAAGCAGAGGACTGTGGGTAATAGGAAGCACAGACTGTCCATGTGTAGTTACAACATGTAATGGGAAAGCAGAGGACTGTGGGTAATAGGAAGCACAGACTGTCCATGTGTAGTTACACTGTGTAATGGGAAAGCAGAGGACTGTGGGTAATAGGAAGCACAGACTGTCCATGTGTAGTTACAACGTGTAAAGGGAAAGCAGAGGACTGTGGGTAATAGGAAGCACAGACTGTCCATGTGTAGTTACAACGTGTAATGGGAAAGCAGAGGACTGTGGGTAATAGGAAGCACAGACTGTCCATGTGTGGTTACAACGTGTAATGAGAAAGCAGAGGACTGTGGGTAATAGGAAGCACAGACTGTCCATGTGTAGTTACAACGTGTAATGGGATGTTGGGAATAAAAATGATTAAATAATAATAGATTAATTACAACAAATAGACTGTATTAAATATAAAAGAACATCCTACCTTGCTATCTTGTATGTGTAACATGTTATATGTTACGTAACAGACAGGAAAGTTGTTTTTTCTATATAAAACGTGACACCAGGAGCTGCTTAATCCGAATTAGAAAGAGCGCTGGTTTGGGAGCGTAAGGGGTAAATTGACTAAGATGGGAGTTCTATTGAACACGAGTTGCCCATAGCAACCATCAGATTCTATCTAATATCTTCTAGAAGGTGCTAAATAAATAAGTAGAATCTGATTGGTTGCTATGGGCAACATTCCATCTCCTATAGAATTCCCATCAAAGTAAATTTACCCCCTTAGCAAAACCTACATTTTTTTTAAATCCAATTATCAAACTCCAAAATGTAGTATTTTGGTGTAAGAAATGTAAGTCTATTCTTTGTAATTATGAGATAGTAAGATCCCTCAATACTACTGCAAATAGGGCCCGCGGTACCGGATGCAGCTTCTGGCTCCTCACTGCCATCTGTAGATGAAGGACTATAAGCAGTACCTAGAATCTCCCGTAAATCGTCTGGGGGGTGGAGCTTCCAGCTTTGTGGCTACGAGCATGCCCCTTGTTAAGCACTTCTCATACGCAGCTGTGTCGCTGTGCTGGAGACAGCAACACTGCAGCATGTACCCGCCCAGTGATCAGGGAACAAAAAGGATCCAAATTATACAATTAAGAACATAAAATAATAAACTTAACTCCACCTCTGATACTAATGTAGAGCGAATACGTCAGCTGCACACAACAGGCACATCAAGCACAAGGATAGAATGGTATGTAGGAGGCACGAGGGACAGGATGTCTAACACGGCTTATGACGCTAACGTGACAAACTCAGTTTTATTTGGTTTAATGACGTTATCTGCAATAACCACTGGATGGGGGCAGAGGGGAGACCCGGTACCTTGTCGAGTTCACTTGAGATCCTCCTGTTCTCCTCTGACAGAAGAGCCCGCTCACGCTCAAACTTCTGCTTCACCTCCGCCTCAAATTCTTCCCTCTCACTTTGGCTGAGGATAAAAGAAAATGTGGGAGGTTATTCCATGTGTCTATTACGGTTGTTATAGGCAACACGCGAACAACTTAGGGGACCGCTCACACTCGTTCTTTTATTTCGAAAATTCAAAAAGACCTATTGTAGATGTGCGGAAAAAACAGCTTGTTGAATTACAGCAATCAGCACTGCACAGAGTGTTTCAGCAGCCCTGAATACAGATGTTTTCCCATACATCTATGGTCCATGCGATACTAGTCGCATTATACATAACTCGGTAGCGCTCGGTGTCTTTTTTCTTTTTTTTGCGACTTTTTCCATAAATTAGCATCTTACCTCCAAATTGGATGCACAAGCATCTTCTGCTGATTAAAAAAAATGCGGTAGCACGTGACTGCCGCTGTATCTGCATGAGAAATGGTGTGGCTGTGATCACCGCCAGAAACCTTTATATAGTGTTCGGTCACAGGCAACCTAACCCCAGCAAGGGGGCGACTGCCCCAATCATACCCCCTGTATCTGCCTCTGGGCCTAATGCAAAAGCAAGAACAATGATTGATGGCGTTGGTCCAAGTGTGATAATGTGCAAGAGTTTGTAGAAAACTAAAGAAAACCCATGATAAAATTCTATAATGAATTTGTTTCAAATGTTTTAAAAATAAAATGTTGATGGGGCTTTTGAGAGGACACACAAGCATCTTCAGCTGATGAAAATGATATGCAGCATGACAGGTGACAGTTATGGAAGGAAATATGGCAGCGAGCATCAAGCACCCTCTAAATGATTTTCTGCACCAGCAGAACTGTCGCACCTTTCTAGTAATGGGTAGGCTGGATGGTTCTATCATCTACAATGCATACAAATACCGGTCTGGTTTAGCTCTGCTTTAAAGACGGCTTCAATTACGTACATTATGTACTATTCTGCACTGTGGACTTGAAGCGGGATATCCTTCACAAGGAAGCAGCGCCTTCCCTTTCAATGCATCATGAGGCATTTGAGGGTTTGTTTAGACATAAATCTCCCCAGTTAAAATAATGTGATCCTTTGTGGATTTACAGCCCCAGCTCTCAGAAGGATACTTCGCCTTTTTAGGGTTGATCATCAAGATGCACAAACAAGGGCGGCTAATTCTGGATTTACAGCCACTGACATCTGCAGTCACGGCTGGCACGAGTCGCTGGTGTAACACACAGATCCTGGGGGCAGCTCAACACCGCAAGACGGTACCCAGAGGGCAGGACAGACGTACAGAACTGGCACTGCCATGGGGAGTGGGTGAGGATATTCTACTGGTGCTATTACTGACATAAGGGACAATTTGTGATTATGATTTAATGTGGAAGTTATTTAAAAAGAACACGCGTGTGTATTTCTCTTTATTTAGGTACAGACGTGTGCGGTGGTCCCTATTACTCTGCGCAGGGACAAGGCTAGAATACAAGTAATAAATCCTAGCACTGCAATGCGTGATGCCGGTTCCGCTTTCGCAAGTACACGGACATGTTGGTGGTACAGAAATACTCTGTGCTGCTGCTAACACTCCAATATGCTGTTTAGAAAAGGTCGGTTCTAGATGCCCATTATCCCTCTCCTGCTCATCAGCACATCCCAGGTTTGAAGACAAACAATAGGTGCGGCGAACATCAAGAAATACATGTAATAAAAACATAAATCGGCTACAACACTGCGGTTCAGTCACGGACAAGAACACTAAGTTACAACAGCTGGAATGCTCAGAAATGGGAGTACTCTTTTTTAACAGAGTAACCAATCAGGACACACCAACTAAGCCGTTACCTCTCTCTGCGGGTCTTCTCCAACTTGTCCTTCAGAATCAAGATCTCCTTTTTGAGGGTGAGCTGCTGGCTCTCGGTGTCGCGCAGTTCCTTCTTCAGGTTCTTGATCTCGGAGGTGTGCAGCGCCTCCCGCTTGGACAGCTCCTCCTCGTAGAACACGCTCTTCTTCTCCATGTCCGTCTTCAGCTTGTTGATCTCCTGCTGCTGCGTGGAGCTGCTGAATCCCGGGGAACGGCCAACGTGCTTTTGCTGGGAGGGACGTGGAACGAAAAGGTGTCACACGTCAGCTACTTAGTAGGGGCTGGTGCAGTGCAAGAAGGGGCCATCTGGCAAAGCTAGGGCCACACAATACTCAAAGACACGTGGTTCCCTGTGACGGGAGCATGTGGCACTCTTAGAGGATTGTTTATATTTGAAGATCGGATGTTGCTTTGGACCTCCAATCAGATTCTATATATTATCCTCCAGAAGGTGCTAAATAAGAAGTAGATTCTGATTGGTTGCTATGGGCAACAGCCCATTTTCAATAGGAAGGCCATCTCACATTTCCCAGACATCCTAGCTGGTGCACAGGTGCAGTCATTACTAACTCACATTTCCTAGACCACCTAGCTGGTGCACAGGTGCAATCATTACTAACTCACATTTCCTAGACCACCTAGCTGGTGCACAGGTGCAGTCATTACTGTCACATTACCAGATCACCTAGCTGGTGCCCAGCTGTAGTCATTACTAACTGTCACATTTCCTAGACCACCGAGCTGGTGCACAGGTGCAGTCATTACTGTCACATTACCAGATCACCTAGCTGGTGCCCAGCTGTAGTCATTACTAACTGTCACATTTCCCAGACCACCTAGCTGGTGCACAGGTGCAGTCATTACTGTCACATTACCAGATCACCTAGCTGGTGCCCAGCTGTAGTCATTACTAACTGTCACATTTCCTAGACCACCGAGCTGGTGCACAGGTGCAGTCATTACTGTCACATTACCAGATCACCTAGCTGGTGCCCAGCTGTAGTCATTACTAACTGTCACATTTCCCAGACCACCTAGCTGGTGCACAGGTGCAGTCATTACTGTCACATTACCAGATCACCTAGCTGGTGCCCAGCTGTAGTCATTACTAACTGTCACATTTCCTAGACCACCGAGCTGGTGCACAGGTGCAGTCATTACTGTCACATTACCAGATCACCTAGCTGGTGCCCAGCTGTAGTCATTACTAACTGTCACATTTCCCAGACCACCTAGCTGGTGCACAGGTGCAGTCATTACTGTCACATTACCAGATCACCTAGCTGGTGCCCAGCTGTAGTCATTACTAACTGTCACATTTCCCAGACCACCTAGCTGGTGCACAGGTGCAGTCATTACTGTCACATTACCAGATCACCTAGCTGGTGCCCAGCTGTAGTCATTACTAACTGTCACATTTCCCAGACCACCTAGCTGGTGCACAGGTGCAGTCATTACTGTCACATTACCAGATCACCTAGCTGGTGCCCAGCTGTAGTCATTACTAACTGTCACATTTCCCAGACCACCTAGCTGGTGCACAGGTGCAGTCATTACTGTCACATTACCAGATCACCTAGCTGGTGCACAGCTGTAGTCATTACTAACTGTCACATTTTCAAACATGCTGCATTCATTCCTACTATAGATCCACGGGTGGCCTGATACACATGGACTGATGGTAGATCTTGAGGACAGGTTTGGACACCCCTGCAGTACACACAGATTAGCTGAGATATCATACCCATCGAGTGATTACGAAATGTATAGGGATGTCTGTTTTAAGACAGACAGGTGCATCCTAATTAGAACCTAATTACAATCTTAATAAGGTGGGTGGTATTGCCCAGACTTGCTGCACCCACTACTAGCTGAGTTGCCCTGGAATCTCACGCTGTGTGGGCTTAACCACAATTACCCGCTAGTGGATCTCATGGCGCCGGGCATCTCGCTCTGCATGGCGTATTGAAGCTAGATATGTGAGGACATATTTTTGCATCAATAATTCGTAATATATAAATAATAATAATTAAATACTCGTTAATACAGCAGGATAGCTATCTCCTATAACAGTCACGTGACGCAGTAACGGGAATCACGGGGAAGGGAGTGTCCAGGTCATATGAAGGGGGTAAGGGTCAGTGTTGACATGTGCTACACACAGTGCAAGCAGCCACTTTATGGGCGGAGCCTTTTTATGTCACTACGAAGCGCGATCCTGCCAATGGGACACACAAGATTATGGTCACCCAAAGGTTGGCTCAGAAGCAAATAGTGTCCAGACTGTGGGGGTGCATGTGTGTGTTACAGAGGAGACAAAGTGGAGGTTGCGGTGATTTTATGAACGGAGAGGATACGGTAATACTCACTCACACTCTTCCCCGCAGCTGTTCTGCATTAAGCATGGAGAGCCCAGCCGGCCGGCCTGTACTTTTACTACTAAAGATTTACCTCCATATAAAATCTTTATTGCTGGGCCTGCTCAGTGTAAATGCCTGGAAAGCCGATGTGTGTACAGTAACACAGGGACTTCCTATCTGTCAGCGGGGAAGTATCACCGGGCTCTTTGTGCCTGATGGGTCCCGAGTGATGTCCCATAAATGTTCCGCAGCCGACACAATATTGGCCCCTGATCTACCTGTTCTCCTGCATTGTAGTCCGTCACGTTGGAAGCAATGGCTGTTATGTAACACACTGACATAGATCTCTAATAGAGGATCACACAGCAGACCATTCCCATACACCACACAGCGCACCTGATCTCTAGCCTTACCCCCGACGGACTAGCTGCCAAACATGCCAGGGGGGACTACGGAGAGAGAAATGCAACTGTGATAAAAGGAGCCCCCAACACACTTACCTTCAGCCCCTCCAGCTCACTCTCCAATTGCTTGGCGTATTGCTCGCTGCGCTCTCGCAGTTTCCGGTCCTTTGAGGCTTCAGCCGTCGCAGCTTCCGCCTGAGCTTCAATCTGAAAGGTGCCCAAGAAATGCAAATCAGTCCCATCCGGAGATATGGTCAGCAGTCCCTGTGTTATACAGGAGCACTAGGAGATATGGTCAGCAGAGTCCTTGTGTTATACAGGAGCACTAGAGATATGGTCAACACAGTCCCTGTGTTATACAGGAGCACTAGAGATATGGTCAGCAGAGTCCCTGTGTTATACAGGAGCACTAGAAATATGTTCAGCACAGTCCCTGTGTTATACAGGAGCACTAGGAGATACGGTCAGCACAGTCCCTGTGTTATACAGGAGCACTAGGAGATACGGTCAGCACAGTCCCTGTGTTATACAGGAGCACTAGAGATATGTTCAACACAGTCCCTGTGTTATACAGGAGCACTAGGAGGCATGGTCAGCAAAGTCCCTGTGTTATACAGGAGCACTAGGAGATACGGTCAGCAGAGTCCCTGTGTTATACAGGAGCACTAGGAGATACGGTCAGCAGAGTCCCTGTGTTATACAGGAGCACTAGAGATATGGTCAGCACAGTCCCTGTGTTATACAGGAGCACTAGAGATATGGTCAGCACAGTCCCTGTGTTATACAGGAGCACTAGAGATATGTTCAACACAGTCCCTGTGTTATACAGGAGCACTAGAGATATGGTCAGCAAAGTCCCTGTGCTATACAGGAGCACTAGGAGATACGGTCAGCAGAGTCCCTGTGTTATACAGGAGCACTAGAGATATGGTCAGCACAGTCCCTGTGTTATACAGGAGCACTAGGAGATACGTCAGCACAGTCCCTGTGTTATACAGGAGCACTAGAGATATGGTCAGCACAGTCCCTGTGTTATACAGGAGCACTAGGAGATACGGTCAGCACAGTCCCTGTGTTATACAGGAGCACTAGGAGATACGGTCAGCACAGTCCCTGTGTTATACAGGAGCACTAGGAGATACGGTCAGCACAGTCCCTGTGTTATACAGGAGCACTAGGAGATACGTCAGCACAGTCCCTGTGTTATACAGGAGCACTAGAGATACGGTCAGCACAGTCCCTGTGTTATACAGGAGCACTAGGAGATACGGTCAGCACAGTCCCTGTGTTATACAGGAGCACTAGGAGATACATCAGCACAGTCCCTGTGTTATACAGGAGCACTAGGAGATACATCAGCACAGTCCCTGATTATACAGGAGCAGTTGGGCACGGAGAGTACAGTCCCTGTGTTATACAGGAGCAGTTGGGCACGGAGAGTACAGTCCCTGTGTTATACAGGAGCAGTTGGGCACGGAGAGTACAGTCCCTGTGTTATACAGGAGCAGTTGGGCACGGAGAGTACAGTCCCTGTGTTATACAGGAGCAGTTGGGCACGGAGAGTACAGTCCCTGTGTTATACAGGAGCAGCTGGGCACGGAGAGTACAGTCCCTGTGTTATACAGGAGCAGTTGGGCATGGAGAGTACAGTCCCTGTGTTATACAGGAGCAGTTGGGCACGGAGAGTACAGTCCCTGTGTTATACAGGAGCAGTTGGGCACGGAGAGTACAGTCCCTGTGTTATACAGGAGCAGTTGGGCACGGAGAGTACAGTCCCTGTGTTATACAGGAGCAGTTGGGCACGGAGAGTACAGTCCCTGTGTTATACAGGAGCAGTTGGGCACGGAGAGTACAGTCCCTGTGTTATACAGGAGCAGTTGGGCACGGAGAGTACAGTCCCTGTGTTATACAGGAGCAGCTGGGCACGGAGAGTACAGTCCCTGTGTTATACAGGAGCAGTTGGGCACGGAGAGTACAGTCCCTGTGTTATACAGGAGCAGTTGGGCATGGAGAGTACAGTCCCTGTGTTATACAGGAGCAGTTGGGCATGGAGAGTACAGTCCCTGTGTTATACAGGAGCAGTTGGGCACGGAGAGTATAGTCCCTGTGTTATACAGGAGCAGTTGGGCACGGAGAGTACAGTCCCTGTGTTATACAGGAGCAGTTGGGCACGGAGAGTACAGTCCCTGTGTTATACAGGAGCAGTTGGGCACGGAGAGTACAGTCCCTGTGTTATACAGGAGCAGTTGGGCATGGAGAGTACAGTCCCTGTGTTATACAGGAGCAGTTGGGCACGGAGAGTACAGTCCCTGTGTTATACAGGAGCAGTTGGGTACGGAGAGTACAGTCCCTGTGTTATACAGGAGAAGTTGGGCACGGAGAGTACAGTCCCTGTGTTATACAGGAGCAGTTGGGCACGGAGAGTACAGTCCCTGTGTTATACAGGAGCAGTTGGGCACGGAGAGTACAGTCCCTGTGTTATACAGGAGCAGTTGGGCACGGAGAGTACAGTCCCTGTGTTATACAGGAGCAGTAGGGCACGGAGAGTACAGTCCCTGTGTTATACAGGAGCAGTTGGGCACGGAGAGTACAGTCCCTGTGTTATATATTAGGGGTACGGATATCACCCACCTCCTTTTTGGCCCTCTCCGCTCTGCGCAGTTCCTGCCGCAGCGCCTCCACCTTCTGCCCCACACTCTCCATCTCCTCTTCCTTGTCGCGGAGCTGACGCACAAACTTCTGCTTGTGAGAACGTAGCTCAGTGAGACGCTCATTCATCTCCTTCATCTCCTGCAGGGTCTGCTTCTGCTGGCTCTGGGCTTCCTTCAGATCTTTGGTTTGGGACTTTAACTTCTCGTTCGACTCCACCAGATCCTAAAAACACGGCCAATAAGAGTGGCGTTAATTCTGAAGAGTGTGACCCTTGGAAATACAAGTGCAACCTCATTCCCGCCTCAATGAACATCAGTCCACACTGAAGTGTTCATCTAAAATAATTAGAAAACACATTTATATATATATATATATATATATATATATATATATATATATATATATATATATATATATCTGTATTTATTATTAACACACGATACACATAGTTTGGGGCGTCTCGGGGAGGTCTCACCTTGCTCAGTTCCTCTTTCTCCTGTTTCAGAACTTTCATCTGTTTTTCAAAGGTCTTGATTTGTCTTGAGAAGTCCTCAATGTCTTGTTGCGTGACACCGCTCTTGTCCAGCTGCTGGTTGAGCTGGCCGGTGCCTACGGGAAGGACAAGAATCCCATAAATCAGGCTGAGACGGATACATACGGGCATATAGGCACATTTAGGGCACAATTCACACCCATTACGCAGGGTGAACACTGTATACATGAGTGGGGTCTCCTTGCGAACGGACCACGAAAAGGCTAGCCTTGCTGCTTGCAAGGCTATTTACAGGTGCTAGGCATTCGGGGCATAAAACTGGACATTTTACAGGAGTGCCCCACCAAACGCAGGCGCTGCGAGCAGGGGGAAATCATTAGATTGTAAGTGAATTCCGCGCCCCCGAGCACATTCACAGCTGTGCACAGGGGCCGGGGACTCAGCGGGGGGGCATTAACCTGTGCACTGGGCTCCAAATACTCACAGCCCAGCAAGCAGATCTGAATCAGGCCTTTAATTCCCTGCGCACAGTATCGGAGAAAGTGCTCCCGAATTACATTAAATTCAGCATCATGCAAACTAACAATACTCAGTGGGTATAGGTAGCAGGAATCTGACAAGCAGTGATGTGTATCACAGAGCTGACCAATATAAATCAATGTACTGTATGTCTACCACTGGACACTGCCCAGAGGGCCCCACTGCACCATTATATCAGTGGGTATAGGTAGCAGGAATCTGACAAGCAGTGATGTGTATCACAGAGCTGACCAATATAAATCAATGTACTGTATTGTCTACCACTGGACACTGCCCAGAGGGCCCCACCGCACCATTATACCAGTGGGTATAGGTAGGGGTGCCGGACGGGTTCCCGACAGTCGGGATAATGACTATCGGGATCCCAACTGTCGGAGTCCTGTACCACACCCATAGGTAGCAGGACTCTGACACTCAGTGATATGTATATTACTAACCGCCACAAGTCTATGTATGTCTATCACTGGACACTGCTGGCCCCACTGCACCATAGGTAGCAGGAATCTGACAAGTAGTGATGTGTATATACTGACTGACACAAGTCTATGTATGTCTATCACTGGACACTGCTGGCCCCACTGCACCATAGGTAGCAGGAATCTGACAAGTAGTGATGTGTATATACTGACCGACACAAGTCTATGTATGTCTATCACTGGACACTGCTGGCCCCACTGCACCATAGGTAGCAGGAATCTGACAAGTAGTGATGTGTATATACTGACCGACACAAGTCTATGTATGTCTATCACTGGACACTGCTGGCCCCACTGTACCATAGGTAGCAGGAATCTGACAAGTAGTGATGTGTATATACTGACCGACACAAGTCTATGCATGTCTATCACTGGACACTGCAGAGGGCCCCACTGCACCATAGGTAGCAGGAATCTGACAAGCAGTGATGTGTATATACTGACCGACACAAGTCTATGCATGTCTATCACTGGACACTGCAGAGGGCCCCACTGCACCATAGGTAGCAGGAATCTGACAAGCAGTGATGTGTATATACTGACCGCCACAAGTCTATGTATGTCTATCACTGGACACTGCTGGCCCCACTGTACCATAGGTAGCAGGAATCTGACAAGTAGTGATGTGTATATACTGACCGATACAAGTCTATGTATGTCTATCACTGGACACTGCTGGCCCCACTGCACCATAGGTAGCAGGAATCTGACAAGCAGTAATGTGTATATACTGACCGACACAAGTCTATGTATGTCTATCACTGGACACTGCTGGCCCCACTGTACCATAGGTAGCAGGAATCTGACAAGTAGTGATGTGTATATACTGACCGATACAAGTCTATGTATGTCTATCACTGGACACTGCTGGCCCCACTGCACCATAGGTAGCAGGAATCTGACAAGCAGTAATGTGTATATACTGACCGACATAAGCCTATCGCTGCACACTGCAACGTGCAGTACAACCAGGTGTTTTCTGTTACTAGCTGAATGTACAACAATAAGGTTTTATGTGTCAATGACGGGTGCACCATAGCTAGCCCCCTATAGAATACCAGGAATGTCTCACCATCTGTACACAGTTATATGCCCTTCCAATATCCCCCCTCCCCGCTGGCTGATGTCTTCCCCCGGCGTCTCACGCATCATGGAGAGAGATAAATTCTGCTTTGCCTGAAGGATAACTTGTCCCTTCATTTTCTATTTTATCTCTCATTAGCGTACACATTACCATACTGTACTAATACCCTAATTCACAGACGAACGGAATGCAGTCACAATTCCATCTATGTGCCACCGGAAGTCCGCGCCAACATCTGCAAAATTCAGAGTCTGGCACGCGCAATCGATGCCACCAGCTGTCATCGCTGACACCAGCCCCATCCCTGGTGCAGGAGATCCCATTGCAACTGAACAGATCTCTGCAAACGCTCAGGACAGGGTGCAGATCTGCACACACACACACACACACACTTGTCCGAAGGTCACATCACCGCCCCGCTGGCACGCGGGATCACCCCTCCAGTCATTAGTGAGAAGTAACAGAGACGTACAATGGCTCATTAGCACTTTATAATGTACACGCAGTCTGCTAAGCATGCGCACTTTGCTTAGACAACATCAAAAAACCTGCTTGAACCATCCATACTGGCAATTGTGAAAAACTCAGAATCGGGGTGTAAAGGTGCCCATACACGGTACAATTATTGTATACAATATTGCATCGCATCTCATTGCATCGCACAGGTTTTGCAATGCAATGAGATCTAGTACAAAAAGTATGTGACGCGCGTACTTTTTGTACTAGATCTCATCTCATTGCATTGCATTGCAAAACCTGTACGATGCAATGAGATGAGATGCGATATTGTATACAATAATTGTAGCGTGTATGGGCACCTTAAGTCTGTTTTTGGCAGGTTAAACGGATGGACCTTAAACATTTGGGAGATGCGACTTCTCTAGAGGAGGCAATGACGCAATGCCATTGAGCAGTGTTTCTTTTCAGGAACTGACCCAATTCTTTCACCTCTCATGTTGAACTCCCCAATTATTATTTTACCACAACTCAGACTCTTTATGCCCAATAAGAACAGTGGCAGAACCATTTAGGAACAAAATCAGGATTTCTACATAAAGATCCGATGACACGATGAGACGTAGCTATTTCACGATCTCCAGAAGACTGGCAACACTGTCTCTCCGTTATCCAATCGAAACAAGGTCGTCTAGTAAATTCCTGCTCGCAAGTTGGGCCGCATGCAGACCTGGTCGCACGGAGAGCGATTATCGATACACTGCACATGCATACTGTTCACAGTACACATGCGTGAGGCCCTGCTGCGATGAAATCCTGCAACTTGTTCTGTGCGCACGCCGGTCGCAAGGTGAAAATCAGCCTTTTAGTAGGAGAAGAAAAATGCAGGTGTGTCTAGGAAACCGCTGTGAGTGTCCAGGGAAGCGCTGGGTATGCCTGAGCGAATTAGGGGAGGGCGTGTGATGTCAGCTCCTTGCCGGATATGACTTTATCCATCCCACCGCTGAGTAAGTCTCTGGCTACACGGCACCTGCGATGACTGGTGCCCAGAGTAAAGGTCATATGATGGTGAGTTTTGGACATATTCGCTCAGCTGCAAATACATATGTAGCCGTACACATCCATTTGCAGAGTCGTCTCATTATTTCGCAAGCTGGGATTTCACTTGTGCTTAACTGAACGCTACCACCATTGTTCTTGTGAAGCAATGATGATGGTTTCTTGATTTGGCAGTATCCTCATAAATGATCAGAAAACAAGATGGCCGCTTACGCCGGGATGTGGCTACACTAATGGCCACGACAAACCTGCCCACGTGACGTGTCAGGAGAGACTGGAATGGCTTTAGCACATCTGTGGCGGCTAGCTGTGATCCGGTAGCAGGCCGTTATCACTTCATGCACCACATAACTCCTGTGGGTCTGGTGTTTAGGCCGATACATTCCAGACGGTAACTGCAGCGTGTGGTGGAGGAAGTGGGCGCAGGTGTCTGTGTGTTTATACACAGATCATGTGTGCGATTAGAACCATATGTCTCTGCTAGTCTGTGCTCACAACGGTAAGCAACTGCTCCTTCAGTGCAGGATAAAAGTCTCCGTCTCCGCTTGTTTTCCTCAGGAACAGGTCATTCCTTTGGAAAATAATCCGGGGTCTGGAACAGGATTCTGTCGCAGGCCCAGGTTAACAGTCTGTGATCCGTTTAGGATTGTCGCTATTTGGATATTAGGCAACGGCCCAATATCTTATTACTTGCACCTGTGAGAACTTCTACAATGTACCCTATATACAGTACCATCGGCCCAAGGGGTCACACGTAGTGAACCAAATTCGGCCCTTGCCCCCAATAGTCATGGTTTGTGCATGCACGTTTCTGCACATGTGCAAACCCGGACTGTGAGCGGACTCGGCGGTTTACACTGTCGTCGGGCCATTTGCAGCGTGGGAGGGAGGGAGGGACAGGGGCAGCGCCAGGCGTTCCCATGGGTACCTGGGAGGGCCAATGGCTGCCGGGGGTGGGTGACTGATGTCACATGACATCTGACTCCAGCACAGTCTTTGTCACGGTGGCCCCAAATATAAGTCAGTTTAGATCTGCAGGTGATCTGCAGCGTTAGCCTTTGATATATAGGATGAACTGTATTATTAAATAGTTTTTACAGTATTGTATTACACTATAGTATATTACGTTGTCATAGGGATTATAGCCATGCATTGTCCATGCAGTTTTGTCTTGTCTACTAATGAGCTTGTTGTAAAACTACAACGCAGTTCTAGGTCCAATCTCTTGTAACCTGCAGCCCAATTCTACGAGCGCTAAATGCCTGAACGCGGATGAATCAGGCTGTGCGGCGAGCAGAACATATCATTACCGCTGATATGGAAGAAAGAGGGACTTGACAGTGCAATAAATATGAATGTGCTTGGAATGCGGCCCGCAGTGGCTAATCAATCTCAAATGTGACAGGAATACAGCGCCATTGTGCGAGCAGCACTTTGCGGGTCGTAATTCAATGACACAAGGACGTATTAGCGCGGCGGGGTAGGGGATGGTATAAGGTCCTGCGTCCGGAGGGCTGTCTGTAAGTTTACATTCCTTAGCCAAGAGAAATGTGTTCTCTGCGCTTGAACCTCGCGGCTGTTGTCGTTCACACAATTGGCACAGAGCAGGATTCCTAAAGGTTTCCTCCTGTGTTACTGAGAGAACAGAAGTACTCCTTTCTCCCGGTGTATTGGAAACACATGTCTGGAGCGCTTCTTGTTTTACAGCAAAGCCATCGCCGTGACTCATTGCAAAGAAATCTCCCACAGCAGCAGCTTGTGTATAACTGGGGCGGATTCAGGCGCAGTTATTGTATCACCATATTTTCTACTAGTTTGTAATCCGTTATTTGAACATGTGGTGTACTGTAGGGATCCTGGTGTATCAGGGGCAGCTAATGCCACAGGCCGCGCAGCACAGAGGGGGAACGCCACAGGTTGTGCAGCACAGAGGGGGAGCGCCGCAGGCCGCGCAGCACAGAGGGGGAAAGCCACAGGTCGTGCAGCACAGAGAGGGAATGCCACAGGCTGCGCAGCACAGAGGGGGAACGCCACAGGCTGCGCAGCACAGAGGGGGACGCCACAGGCCACGCAGCACAGAGGGGGGAACGCCACAGGCCGCGCAGCACAGAGGGGGGAACACCACAGGCCGCGCAGCACAGAGGGGGGAACGCCACAGGCTGCACTGCACAGAGGAGGAACGCCACAGGCCGCGCAGCACAGAGGGGGAACGCCACAGGTCGTGCAGCACAGAGGGGGAACGCCACAGGTCGTGCAGCACAGAGGGGGGACGCCACAGGCCACGCAGCACAGAGGGGGGAACGCCACAGGCCGCGCAGCACAGAGGGGGGAACACCACAGGCCGCGCAGCACAGAGGGGGGAACGCCACAGGCTGCACTGCACAGAGGAGGAACGCCACAGGCCGCGCAGAATGCCACAGGCCGCGCAGCACAGAGGAGGAACGCCACAGGCCGCGCAGAATGCTACAGGCCGCGCAGCACAGAGGGGGAACGCCACGCAGCATAGAGGGGGTACGCCACACACACCACGCAGCACAGAGGGGGTACCCCACACGCTATGCAGCACAGAGGGGGTACCCCACACGCTATGCAGCGCAGAGGGGGTACCCCACACGCCACGCAGCACAGAGGGGGTACCCCACACACCACGCAGCACAGAGGGGGTACCCCACACACCACGCAGCACAGAGGGGGTACCCCACACACCCGGTACCCCACATACCATGCAGCACAGAGGGGGTACGCCACAGGCCACGCAGCACAGAGGGGGTACCCCACACGCCACACAGCACAGAGGGGGTACCACACACACACACCACAGAAGGGGTACCCCACACACCACGCAGCACAGAGGGGGTACCCCACACGCAACGCAGCACGGAGGGGGTACCCCACACTCCACACAGCACAGGTGAACAAAAACATATGGAAGCCCATTAGCGAGAATTGTTCTATCCCATCACCTCACTATAATAAAACAACAGAAACTGATCAGAAAATATATTTTCCGCATTTTATCATCATAGACTTTCCACATTCCCCAACACTTACTACACATGGAGAATCTCCGTATAACGCTGGCTGGCTGGGAGCGGGGCAGGGCCCCTGGATAATGGGCTCTTCTATCACCACCTGCGTCCAGGATTTATTGTAAAACTTCACAAAGAAACACAGATGATGTCTATTCCGCAGCGCAAATCACTAATCCGGCAGCGTCTGGGCAATAACACACCCCAACCACACTGCAGCTTACACAGGGGCAGTCACTACTCCGGCAGCGTCTGGGCAATAACACACCCCAACCACACTGCAGCTTACACAGGGGCAGTCACTACTCCGGCAGCGTCTGGGCAATAACACACCCAACCACACTGCAGCTTACACAGGGGCAGTCACTACTCCGGCAGCGTCTGGGCAATAACACACCCCAACCACACTGCAGCTTACACAGGGGCAGTCACTACTCCGGCAGCGTCTGGGCAATAACACACCCCAACCACACTGCAGCTTACACAGGGGCAGTCACTACTCCGGCAGCGTCTGGGCAATAACACACCCAACCACGCTGCACAGAGCGGCTTACACAGGGGCAGTCACTACTCCGGCAGCATCTGGCCAATAACACACCCAACCACGCTGCACAGAGCAGCTCACACAGGGGCAGTCACTACTCCGGCAGCATCTGGCCAATAACACACCCAACCACACTGCAGCTTACACAGGGGCAGTCACTACTCCGGCAGCGTCTGGGCAATAACACACCCCAACCACACTGCAGCTTACACAGGGGCAGTCACTACTCCGGCAGCATCTGGGCAATAACACACCCCAACCACACTGCAGCTTACACAGGGGCAGTCACTACTCCGGCAGCATCTGGGCAATAACACACCCCAACCACGCTGCACAGAGCGGCTCACACAGGGGCAGTCACTACTCCGGCAGCGTCTGGGCAATAACACACCCCAACCACACTGCAGCTTACACAGGGGCAGTCACTACTCCGGCAGCGTCTGGGCAATAACACACCCAACCACGCTGCACAGAGCGGCTTACACAGGGGCAGTCACTACTCCGGCAGCATCTGGCCAATAACACACCCAACCACACTGCAGCTTACACAGGGGCAGTCACTACTCCGGCAGCGTCTGGGCAATAACACACCCCAACCACACTGCACAGAGCGGCTCACACAGGGGCAGTCACTACTCCGGCAGCATCTGGGCAATAACACACCCAACCACACTGCAGCTTACACAGGGGCAGTCACTACTCCGGCAGCGTCTGGGCAATAACACACCCCAACCACGCTGCACAGAGCGGCTCACACAGGGGCAGTCACTACTCCGGCAGCATCTGGGCAATAACACACCCCAACCACGCTGCACAGAGCGGCTCACACAGGGGCAGTCACTACTCCGGCAGCGTCTGGCCAATAACACACCCCAACCACACTGCATAGAGCGGCTTACACAGGGGCAGTCACTACTCCGGCAGCGTCTGGGCAATAACACACCCCAACCACACTGCACAGAGCGGCTCACACAGGGGCAGTCACTACTCCGGCAGCATCTGGGCAATAACACACCCCAACCACGCTGCACAGAGCAGCTCACACAGGGGCAGTCACTACTCCGGCAGCATCTGGGCAATAACACACCCCAACCACGCTGCACAGAGCAGCTCACACAGGGGCAGTCACTACTCCGGCAGCATCTGGGCAATAACACACCCCAACCACGCTGCACAGAGCGGCTCACACAGGGGCAGTCACTACTCCGGCAGCATCTGGGCAATAACACACCCCAACCACACTGCATAGAGCGGCTTACACAGGGGCAGTCACTACTCCGGCAGCGTCTGGGCAATAACACACCCCAACCACACTGCACAGAGCGGCTCACACAGGGGCAGTCACTACTCCGGCAGCATCTGGGCAATAACACACCCCAACCACGCTGCACAGAGCAGCTCACACAGGGGCAGTCACTACTCCGGCAGCATCTGGGCAATAACACACCCCAACCACGCTGCACAGAGCAGCTTACACAGGGGCAGTCACTACTCCGGCAGCATCTGGGCAATAACACACCCCAACCACACTGCATAGAGCGGCTTACACAGGGGCAGTCACTACTACGTCAGCGTCTGGGCAATAACACACCCCAACCACACTGCACAGAGCGGCTTACAAAGGGGCAGTCACTACTCCAGCAGCATCTGGGAAATAACACACCCCAACCACACTGCAGCTTACACAGGGGCAGTCACTACTCCAGCAGCATCTGGGAAATAACACACCCCAACCACCCTGCACAGAGCGGCTCACACAGGGGCAGTCACTACTCCGGCAGTGTCTTGGCAATAACACACCCCAACCACACTGCACACAGAGTGGCTCACACAGGGGCAGTCACTACTACGTCAGCATCTGGGCAGTAACACACCCCAACCACACTGCACAGAGCGGCTCACACAGGGGCAGTCACTACTCTGGCAGCGTCTGGGCAATAACACACCCCAACCACACTGCAGCTTACACAGGGGCAGTCACTACTCCGGCAGCGTCTGGGCAATAACACACCCCAACCACGCTGCACAGAGCGGCTTACACAGGGGCAGTCACTACTATGTCAGCGTCTGGGCAATAACACACCCCAACCACACTGCAGCTTACACAGGGGCAGTCACTAGCAACAACACAATGTAGTATTCACTTTATTGTCTAATCCTGAACTGCAGCATCAACTGAAAACCCAACTATTACAAACACCTAGTACCGTAATGTATTACATACTAGGTATTATAAACAAGGATCCAATCTGCAGAAGGTGACCCCTGAACGTGAACTCGAATTCTCTCCATCCTGATGTTGACAGGCGTTGCCTGCCCGTGCCAACAAACCGCGCTCTCACAGGCTGTGATTCAGTTACGGCCCATACACACTGGGCGACTGAGCTGAAAGATGTCCAGTGTGTACGGACCATTGATGAGCGGCGATGTGCGCTCCCGCATCATTGACGGCCTGGCCGCTCATCTGCTGGTATTACCAGCAGATGAGCGACGGGGTGGATGGCTTTCCATCGCGTCCTGCTGTGGAAAGTCGTCCATCCTGGGGAAAATCACTCAGTGTGGTGCGTAAGCACTTACCGATGTTCCTCCTCATGGTTGTCTATACAAGCAGGGCAAAAACACCCAGTGTGTGTGTATGGACCCAGTGTGTGTATGGACCCAGTGTGTGTATGGACCCAGTGTGTGTATGGACCCAGTGTGTGTATGGACCCAGTGTGTGTATGGACCTTTAGAAAGACATTGGCAATCTTCTGCAAATCCGAGTACAGTTTCCAAAGTTAAGACAATACACATTTGGGGTAATTCTCACTCACTAAGCAGCGAATGTTTGCTGTGCCTGACAAACTCTACGACCGTTGGATCGTTTATCCCATACAATGCCAATAACCCGCTGTTTTTGGGGTGCGTGCTACAGGACTGACTCTTTATACTTTGGAAACAAACAGTTCGCTCTACTAGTACTAACGCTCAAAAATAAAAAGACTTCTGAACAAATAAAACAGGGCCACAACCATAACCCACTCACTTCCACCTTCCTCCCGCAGTGACGGCTGGGATAGCCAGCGTTTCCATGCTGGCATTGTGTGACTATGCCTATTCTCCCTTTGTGATCATTATAACAATCAACGGCACAAGCATTGATCACTGCATGTCCTGTGTGCGTCAGACAGGAGGCGATAACCCAAGGCAATGCTCGTGAGCTGCGCTGGGTCATTCCGGTTCAGCTCCTACAATCCAGGCCGGTTTCCCAATACGGGAATTCCCCGCACACATTGCAGCCAAACCAGCACCTTTTACGGCCTGTCTGCTGCGGTGTGGATGCTCTTCCAACACATCGCACCTGTTAATGATGAACAAATAGTTCCACTGTTCTGAAAACGAGACACTTGGATCGTTCTCTTGCTTTCTCGTGACGGCGCACAATAGGTTAAATGTAAAAAATAAAAAAATGACACGCTGGATATGTTCTTGGTTGCGTCTTAGCGGCTCCCACGTTGCAGTTGTCTGCATATTTCATTACTAAATGATTTAGCATCTAAGTATCTTGTCCCAGTTGGGATTGTTAAATCAAATCAGGTCTTGTGCGAATATCAAGAGACCTGGCACAGATCCTGCGATGAAGAGATTCAGACTACGGAGAACGTCCTACTGATGTGCGCACACTAAACAATTACTCTTGCATAACAATTCTACCAACCGCCCAACAGAAAGTGCCAGTTGCAAATTATTTTAGGGATAGTATAATATATATATACAAGCCTCCCGATGTATCTGTAGATGAATTGATCTGCAGATAGATCTAGAAATGTGTCCGCAACCTTAAGGTGCCCATACACCGGCACATGTGATCCTCCAATCCCCAGACGATTGAGGCGAAACGATGGTGGAAAGAGGATATTTAGCATGTTAAAAAGTGTTATTCAGCAATGCCCGCTGGCATCGGGGAATCAGGATTTTTACGTAGTGACGGTCAGAGGATTGAGCCAAACCTCTGCAGGTTTATGGGCCCCTTTAAATATATTATTATGCACCTTCGCTCACCCCTGTTACTTATACTAAACACAGTTTTATTTTATGGGTTTCGTTCTATCTCTTTTACCAGGAGTTCTGTAGGTACTCTTTACTCAGAACGGCGATTTTGATCGTGGGCATCGTTAGTAAAAAATCGTGGCCATCTCGGGCATTGAATGCACTAAAAAATCAGGTGCGATGCGACCGACGCGATGCCCGCGATTTCCCATAGGGAACAATGTTAAATGTCTCAATTGACCCAATTTTCCTGTTCAATGCCTCAATTGACCCGATTTTTCCATAGGAAACAATGTTAAATGGCCCACAGAGGCCAAATAGGCACCCTGAAGTGTGAAATGGCCCCCACAATTGTTAACGCCACCCCACGATCAACGTGAACCCGAAGCGTGGCGAGCACAGCGAGCCCGCGAGGGGCGGCGGTACGCGTCCTACGACCTTTTCATACCCCCACTATCCACGTCGGCATGGAGTTGAGAATAGAAAGTGTGGCGAGCGCAGCGAGCCACCGAGCCCGAAGCGTGGCGAGCGCAGCGAGCCCCGCGAGGGGACGCGGACAGCTGTGAAGCCCATGAGGGGACGCGGATACCTGTGAAGGTATCCGCGTCCGCTCGCCACGCTTCGGGCTCCGTGGCTCGCTGCGCTCGCCACACTTTCTATTCTCAACTCCACGCCGACGTGGATAGTGGGGGTAAAAAAAGGTCGTAGGACGCGTACCGCCGCCGCTCGCCACGCTTCGGGTTCACGTTGATCGTGGGGTGGCGTTAACAATTGGGGTGGCCATTTCACACTTCAGGGTGCCTATTTGGCCTCTGTGGCCCATTTAACATTGTTTCCTATGGAAAAATCGGGTCAATTGAGGCATTGAACAGGAAAATTGGGTCAATTGAGACATTTAACATTGTTCCCTATGGGAAATCTCGGGCATCTCGTCGGTTGAATCGCACCCGATTTTTTAGTGCATTCAATGCCCGAGATGGCCACGATGGGCGCCCTTCTAGGTAAAGAGTACCGTTCTGTATCATCCAGGAAGAGTCATCGACAGTAACTCAACAGTCAGAATTCAACGTTCCAGCTATTGAGTGTCGGAAAGTCTGTGTATCGGCGAAAACGGACGCAGATTGTCGAAAACCAGACGTGAGTGGCCGTTTCCGACAAAACCGATCCGACCTTAAAAAAAAAAAAACTGATCTGACACCCTTTAATGCTGCCATTAACGGCAGCATTGAATAGGTGAGTGTCGATATTTCCCCTATCAGAAAATATGGGCACATACTGAATACCCCCTAAAGTTGTTTTTTTTGGATGCCAGAGAAGACACAGCTCTGATAAGTGTGCTGGATAGGTTTATGTTAAGGCTATCACTATAAACTATGGGTCCAATTCAGACTTGATCACTTCTGTAGAAATTGGCACAGTGGAATATTATCGACACACTGCGCATGCTTATGACCCGTATTACACATAAACACTAGCAAAGAAATAATGGTACTTTTTGATTCGCTGCTAGCCGTTACCATGTGATTTACAGTAACTGTCCATTTAATGGAAGTGTTAAGAAAAACGCAGGTGTTCCCCCACCAAAAAAAAAAAAAAACGTCACTGTCAGGGAAAGCGCAGGCGTTCCAAAGCCTGTTAGGGCAGTGATGGCTAACCTCGAACTACACATCCCAGCATGCCCTACATCATTTTTACCATGGTCAAATAGCAAAACTGTAGCAGAGCATGCTGGGATGTGTAGTTCAACAACCGCTGGAGTGTCAAGGTTAGCCACCACTGTGTTAGGGGAAGGTGAGTGACATCAGCACCAGGCCGGATATGGCTGTTTTCATCGCAGCCACCGTGTAAATCTTTGGTTACTCTGAGCCCGCGATGACTGGTGCCCGGTGAAAAACTCATTCAATGGCGAGCCTCAAATGAAGGATTTTGGTAATTTCCCCTCGGCTACGGATTCTACGCTAAGTACACATACATTCACACGGCAAACACATTAACCCACAAGGCGGGATTTCACTACAGCTATGTGGCGTCTACCTGTCTACTGGAAGCCGTTAATTCGCTCAGCAGAACAGAGAATATTGGCACTCAAATGGTTAAAAAGTAGAAATAAATATGAAAAATGGAGAGTATACCTTGTGTTTTTAACTGGTCTAGTTCATCCTTTAAAGATTTGATTTCCAAGTCTTTGTTGGCTGTGACGGGTCCGTCTACCGCGGCGTACTGCAGAGCCTGGACAGCCTGTGTGGATTCTACAGAGAGAAAGTTACTGTAGTCAGGGGATATAATGGGCACATTATTAAAGGACCTCAAGATAAAATACTGGGTTGTTTTATCATTGTTGTTCTATAACACATTCATATCAGGCCCCCCCCCCCCAAACCACAGCAGTGACAGGTCCCCGGTCGTGGTACCTTGCAGTTTTCGGCTCAGTTCTACTTTCTCTTGTTCGAGGCGCCGTATCCGCCTCTCATACGCCTCCGTCGCTAAGCTATCTTCTAACGTCCTCTGAACATTGGCATCGAGGTCTGTACTGGATCGTGTCGACGCGTCTCGCAGTGAGCTGGTATCTGAAAGTACACTGACAGAAAACACGGCAAATTCATAAACGACCAAAAACGCTCTAATATATATAGGGTTACCAATCAGGCGCACATGTAGAGTTCACCAATGGTCACATTTTCCAGAGCACAATGGTGATGCATTGTGACTAGCTCAAAGACATTTTGCCACATACCTCTGAAACCAGCTCTTAACTGGCATTTTTTCAAACCCAGCCTGTAACTTGACAGGTAGGAACCGATTGGCTGCTGTGTTATCATCGGACACTTTATCACTTCCTTAGGCTTAATAAATCTGCCCTTATATGTGGTTTGGGATGGGCAGTGGGATTGGCACAGTGGGGAAAGGGGTGTTATGGTGGGCATAGGACATGGCACTATTTTGTTAGGCAGAGGGCAGCGTATGACAGAAATTGGGCGGTATATGGTGGGTATGAGGATCCTTTGACCTCAGCCGAGCCGATACGCCCAATGTTCCCTTTTCCGCCATGCTCGGCGCTTAGTAATAACGGAACGTACTGTGCACATCACATTATTATACCAATACCTACCACCCTCTGACCTATCCTCATGCACTGCAAAAACAGGAGGCGCAAACTCATAATACGGGCGTAGTATGTTCAACGTCTTACCAGTTACTTGTGTAAGTGAACCCAACGAACGGGAGGTGGTGCCCAGAGAATCCAGTGTGAGTTGATGGAGGCATCGTCTCCTACAAAGCACAAAACACAGAACTAAACGGAGGATGCAGTAAATCAAGATCTTATAAATCATTTACAATAATAAATTCTACTTCCAGGGCCACCACAATGGTTTCGTGATAGACAAGGTCTCAGTCGACAGTCAATTAGGTCGACGAGCACAATGTCATTCACTCGGACTGATGGCATAGGCCGTTGGAGACATGCAAGGGGATGGAGCACACAAATTGTGGGTCCACCTGCTCCGGTGTCGACATTGACATAAATTTTTTTTTTTTAAACTCAGGTCAAACTTTTTATGTGTAAGCTTCTGTATACCACGCTCCCCCAGAATACATTGCTTCTCTATATTTATTTATCCACCGTCCAACCCTATCCACGCAGTATACGGTCACTAGGCCAATATTCATTAGGTCGACACATGAAATAGGTTGACATGGCTGAGGTCCACAGGGTTGGAAGGTCGACATGATGAATTTTTCAGGGTTTTTTTCAGCGGACATGTGTCGACAGGCGGTATTTCATGCCCTATCATTCACTACGGCGTGGTGTGAGAATATAATAGTGTACCAAGTGTAGCTAGGCACTGTGCCCGAAGCATGGCCAGCGCAGTGATCTATGCAAGGGGACATGGTACACGTAAATGGTATCCATGTCGACATTCGGGACAAAATACGTGAAAAACTCATGTCAGCCTTTTGACTGTCAACCTTGCCACCCTGTCAACCTTAGTCATGTCGTCGTATTTCAGATGTCGACCGAAGACCGGTTGATCTTCCAATGACCCATTCCCATCCACACTAGCTGGCATTTCTGGTGAGAGGCCGAAACGGAGCGATATATCAATCCAATCCGCCCAATCAGATGACATTCCACAATGTAACGCGTATCGGGCAGCGTGAGCAATCCGCGATGTTGGAATGAATCCCCGTCCCTTCGGCGTGCACCCAGCTTTAGCGGGAAACGTTCAGTTATAGGTGGGGGTCAAACAGGAATATTTTAGAGAACGGGTTGGAGTAGCTCTAGATCAGGGGTAAAGTGGACTTACACAGTTTTTTAAACAATCATCGTCCACATCAAAATTGGACGTGTCGGTCGGGCTGCTGACTTCCGGGATGTAAGGTGCTTCACAGTTCCGAATGTTATCCCAGTCAATACCGACAAAGAACGGGTGATTCTTAAAGTCCTCTATTCCATTTTGACCCAAACGGTGCTCCCGGCTGCAGATCAGCCGCTTTATTAAATCTTTAGCGTTTTCAGAGACGTCAGCCAACTGACACGGGAACTGGAACCGCTCCTGCAAAAAAAATCATTCAATCATTACACCGCTGCATGATAAAAGGTCAATGCAAGTATTAGCTACTTGGGGATGCTTGTGATGGATGGTGCCATGACTAAGGTCCAAGGAGAGACCGAAACATTGGTGATTATGCAGTCGCTTTGAAGAATAAAAATACCTGGTCTCATGGACAACTACACCAAGCTTTGGAGGACAAACCGTGAGTACATTGGATACACATACATACATACATACACACACACGTACATACAGTACACGCATAATATATATATATATTTTTTTTTTTTCAATCCACACCCCTGATTCGCGCTTAATTTAAAGTTATATATGCTACTGAGCACAATACAAGGCAGCCTTATCCACAACATTCCCTGTTGGCACTGGAAGACACGCAGGGTATATAGATGGGTCCGGTATGATATGCCGGCAGTCGGAATCCCGGCGGTCAAAATACCGACGCCAGAATCCCGACCACTGCAATGCCAACAAGGGGGGGCCATGGATCGCCCCCCTTGCGGGCTCGCTACACTCGGCACACTATTTTATTCTCCCTCTATGGGTGTCGTGGACACCCATAGAGGAACAAAGTGGCGGCATTGCGGCGGTCGGGATTCCGACCGCCGGGATATTGACCGCTTCCCATATAGACAATTGGACAGTGGCGCTCTAGGTAGGAGGTCCTCTATACACCTCAACTGGTGTCAAAAGTATTCTATAAACACAAAAGTCCATATCAAAAGTTATTTTTCTTTATTAAAAAGTATGTTTCAATAAAAATGTTGAATGACGATATTTGTTGTGCATTTATGATAAGCCTCAACCAACGCGTTTCGTCCCCTATGGGACTTCTTCAGGGGATTAGTTACAAAGTGTACAAGAAGATAATTAATACATCGGTATGTACATGGAACAAACGTGGTGAGATATCCATTTTTACCTTCTTCAAAACTTTAAGCGCATTACTGGGTGTATTTTAGGAGGTCATAGATTTGCATTTAAACATTGACGGGGAGATGTATCAAACCTTCTGCAGAGGATGTGGGGGATGTTCTCCACCACCCAATCAGAGTCTAGCTATATTATTTATCTAGTACAGAATTAAAATGAACAGGAAAAGAACATATGCGGATTAGCTACTATGGGCACTGTACCCAACTTTCCTCTTCGGGAATGTTTGATGCACCATCCTCTAAGGGAGTCTGATTGTTCAACGGTGGCAACAAGAATGAGGTACCCACCTTGTGGTTCATGATTTTCCCATAAGTCTCCACTAGGGACTCTGCATAGAACGGGGTTTCTCCATACAGCATTTCATACATGCAGACGCCAAGGGACCACCAGTCACACTCCGGTCCGTACTTCCCTTTCCCATCTTCCATAGCTTGGAGGATCTCGGGAGAGATATAGTCTGGGGTTCCAACAGCCACCGAAGACTGGACCTAGAGAGAGGACATTTGTCAGTGCAGTGCGGAGACTGGGAGGAGACGAGTCCTGATAGAGAAGTTGTACTGTGCTTCGTCTAGACATTTGTACCGTTGGTACCCGGTGCATTCTGGAAGCGCAGACAAGGCCCAATGACCGTGCAAAAGCATCTGAGCAGGCCCCCGGCATTGTCATTACTTTTTGGTGTGTGAACCTAAAAGTGCTCTGCGTGCAAAGGCAGGCGCGGTGGAGGAAAACAAGGTGCGCCAATTATCCATGCACCATTGGCTCAGACTAATAATCGCCTAACCATTTACTCAAATCTAGATCGGTCATATCACAGCTGATGCCCTCCAATCGTGGAACCCTAAGCTCCTGTAGAACAAGCCACTGTCATGTGCCTGGTACGTTTTACAACTTCACTCTAGGCCCTTTGTTTTATTTTGTTGAAGCTTAAAAAAAAGACCACAGTAGCAGCAACACAACGAAAGCACAAGTAATACTAACATCATTAGGCTCGGTAATTGGAGAATAAGCCACAAGTTCCTAGCAAAAGTAAAATAAATAAAATAATCATTATTTATCTCAATTCAGGAGTCAAAAGAATTAATAAGATCAAGAAATATTGACATTCTTTTTTTTGTTGATCATGTTGGGGGGTTATACAACGGACGTTTCACCATAACGGACGTTTCACCATAACGGACGTTTCACCGTAACGACGTACGTTGTACCCTGTGTGTAAAGTGGGGCATACATCTCAGCAATGATTTCCCATTCTGCCGATACCAATCGAAACCACTGCTCAGTGGCCATAGAGGATTGGTAATCTGTACGAAAATACAGCATATTAAAAATCTCATCTCAATATGTTTGATTTTCCTGACCCAGGCATTGGGAGAACAGGGCATTGCCCAGACAGCTGCCTGATGTACGAGTCCCATTTGTCGTCGTAAGTTACAACTGTACAAACAATATCTTTTAAGTTTCACACCAATAAGGTGTAATGGAAATCTCATATGCAATATTACCGCTTGGTAAAATGTTAAATATATGCTGCTATACGCAAGTCCAGCTATAAACACAGAGATAACTTACTGTTCCATCTTCCATCAGCTTTAGACAGGAGCCAAAATCAGCCAATCGGATGTGTCCGTTCATGTCGAGAAGGATGTTATCTGGCTTTATGTCTCTGGAAGAAGGGGAAGAAGCACAGACTTAGGTTCATAATAATATAGATTAGGTTTATAATAAGAAGAATTACATTTATTAGTCCAACGACCAGTGCAAGGCTGATGGCATGTTATCAATCAGAAGCTGAAAAAACATACATGTAATGTACCATACCATATACATGTATAAATCAGATTTTGGTGAGTGTTGGGGTTCTTCCATGGGGGGTATCCTAAGTAGCAGTGATCCCTCAGGAAGGATCTTTGGGGAGGTGTCAGAAGCCCAAGATAATAATTATGAACTATTAAACTCAACCTTTGAAATGGTCTCCACACGCGATCCATAAACCAGACAACGGATGTGTTCAGTCTAGTATAACCTCACTCCACTCACAGCCATCCCCATGTCTAGTATAACCTCACTCCACTCACAGCCATCCCCATGTCTAGTATAACCTCACTCCACTCACAGCCATCCCCATGTCTAGTATAACCTCACTCCACTCACAGCCATCCCCATGTCCAGTACAGTCCTCACTCCACTCATAGCCATCCCCATGTCCAGTACAGTCCTCACTCCACTCACAGCCATCCCCATGTCCAGTACAGTCCTCACTCCACTCATAGCCATCCCCATGTCCAGTACAGTCCTCACTCCACTCATAGCCATCCCCATGTCCAGTATAGTCCTCACTCCACTCACAGCCATCCCCATGTCCAGTACAGTCCTCACTCCACTCACAGCCATCCTCATGTCCAACACAGTCCTCACACCACTCACAGCCATCCCCATGTCCAGTACAGTCCTCACTCCACTCACAGCCATCCCCATGTCCAGTACAGTCCTCACTCCACTTACAGCTATCCTCATTCCAGTACAGTCCTTACTCCACTCACGGTCATCCCCATGCCCAGCACAGTCCTCACTCCACTCACAGCTATCCCCATGTCTAGTATAACCTCACTCCACTCATAGCCATCCCCATGTCCAGTATAGTCCTCACTCCACTCACAGCCATCCCCATGTCTAGTATAACCTCACTCCACTCATAGCCATCCCCATGTCCAGTATAGTCCTCACTCCACTCACAGCCATCCCCATGTCCAGTACAGTCCTTACTCCACTCACAGCCATCCCCATGTCCAGTATAGTCCTCACTCCACTCACAGCCATCCCCATGTCCAGTATAGTCCTCACTCCACTCACAGCCATCCCCATGTCCAGCATAGTGCTCACTCCACTCACAGCCATCCCCATGTCTAGTATAACCTCACTCCACTCATAGCCATCCCCATGTCCAGTATAGTCCTCACTCCACTCACAGCTATCCTCATTCCAGCATAGTGCTCACTCCACTCACAGCCATCCCCATGTCCAGTACAGTCCTTACTCCACTCACAGCTATACCCATGTCCAACAAAGTCCTCACTCCACTCACAGCCATCCCCATGTCCAGTACAGTCCTCACTCCACTCACAGCCATCCCCATGTCCAGTACAGTCCTCACTCCACTCACAGCTATCCCCATGTCCAGTACAGTCCTCACTCCACTTACAGCTATCCTCATTCCAGCACAGTCCTCACTCCACTCACAGCCATCCCCATGCCCAGCACAGTCCTCACTCCACTCACAGCTATCCCCATGTCCAGCACAGTCCTCACAGCCATCCCCACATCCAGCACAGTCCTCATTCCACTCACAGCTATCCTCATTCCAGCACAGTCCTCACTCCACTCACAGCTATCCCCATGTCCAGCACAGTCAAATCTCCACTCACAGCCATCCCCATGTCCATCACAGTCAAAACTCCACTCACAGCTATCCCTATGTCCAGCACAGTCCTCACAGCCATCCCCACATCCAGCACTGTCCTCACTCCACTCACAGCTATCCCCACATCCAGCACAGTCCTCACTCCACTCACAGCTATCCCCACATCCAGCACAGTCCTTACTCCACTCACAGCTATCCCCACATCCAGCACAGTCCTCACTCCACTCACAGCTATCCCCATGTCCAGCACAGTCCAAACTCCACTCACAGCTATCCCCACTTCCAGCCCAACCATAGTCATGGTTGCAGATTTCCAGTTTATATTAGGAACTACACTAGAACAGAGGTAGGTAACACTCAGGGTTCTCCAACCTACATGTTCAAGCGGGCCTTGCTTAACCTAGAACCAGGGAAAGCCACCCTGCTGTTTTATGACTACAAGCTCATACATCTGCCTTGGGACTTCTAGGATAACATCAGTGGTTACCAGCTGGACACATCTACTGGAACTTCGGAGAATAGGGCAGAGGCCAAAATGCAGATTTATTGGGGTTAATGAACTATTTCTAGAAGAAATGTTATGGATACTCATAAAATGAAATGTCCACCGTCTGCAATACTGACATGCCGCATAATGTTATGCCTGGGAATTTCTAGGCATTTTCTTCCTTTTGGCATAAAGCAGAGCTGAATCACCAGATCACTAAATCACTTCTGCAGCAGTGTCCAAGCCAAGCTCAGGGTAAAATGGTAAATTTAAAGAAACAGTGCCCACAGGATGAAGGGACAGGGCAAACGTCACCATACCGGGCAGGGGCAGCATACACTACCCGTTGCGGCTGACTTGCACCTAACAAACCATCGGATCTATAGAATATGGTGAACGATGGCAAACCTATCATTGATGGTAGGTCTATAAATCGCCGGATAGGGATGATAATTCTATAATGTTTGCCCAGCATAAGAGAGTAGACTAATACAACAAAGGAAAAATCCAGAATTTGCGCCACAGCGCCACCTACTGTTACCTCCAGTACTGTCCTCCTCAAGCAATACACATCCTACAGCTGAGCTATATACATAATATACTGTATATACACAATTATCCAGCAAACAGCAACCAAAAAATCATCCAGTTCTAGCCAATCACAACACTTGGTTCTCGTTCAGAGTCCACCGCCGTAGCCACCAAGTTTAGCAGTAGTTGAATATTTTAATGCTCTCATTGGCAATCAACCGTCATAACATGTGAACGTCTCATAAGTCTCATTGATGTTCTAATTCTCTGATTGGCCACAAGTGGTACTATGACTCTGTGAATGTCCAAATGATGTGACTGGCTTCAAGTCCAACTACCCCTGTGAATGTCATGGATTGGCTGAAGATTGATCAAGCTGTAGGTACCTCCTAATGTTCTGATTGGCTATGGACATCGTTAGGCTAGTAAAAGCCGCAAATACTACACTCACAGAAACAAACTGAAAACAACTACACAGTTCCCATGGTCATAGTGAAAAGCGCTGTATTTTAGGATCTGTATGTAAAATAGTAACAGGGTTCCGTGAAACATGAGGCTGGTAATGGGATACAGCGGCCAGGAAGGTGAGAGAGGATTTACTGGCGATGTGGCCTCCTGTCATGTGATCTGGGGATTCCCTTAGCACCCGATACGCTCCTGGGACCGGCAGCCCTGTAAGGGCAGGTGGGTGATATTATTCTGTAGCCCCTTTACTCTCCTATGAAGTCTGCTTTGTCGGACACACCTGCACCAAACCGGTTATAATGGAGAATTGGCCTCAGTGTACGAATAGCACATATCAGAGAACATCTGCCACACGCACTAACAGGCCTCAATTTGGATGTATGTATGAGTGTGGTATATTAGGCCGACACAAAAAGGTTGACACACACAAGAGTGACAGTGAAAAACGGTTGACGCGGAAAAAGTCGAGACATAAAAAGATCAACATGCGCGTTTTGCACTTTTTATGGTGTCACCATCTGTACTTGAGCACGTGGACCCCCCCCCCCCCCCCCCCCCAATTGTTGTAGCAGGTCCGATCGCCATGCTTCGGGTCTGGTGCCTCGCTATGTGTTCCGTTTCCAACCGAAGCCCACGTGGACGGTAAAGTATAAAACCGTACAATTTAAAAATGAAAAAAATTCCTTCCCTCAAAACTAAATGCTGACCTTTATTTATTCTGTCGGCCGTGGACGTGTCAACATTTTGACAGTGTCAACCATATGGTGTAGACCTATCAACCGGATCCCAAATCCGACTTGAATATAGGTGAAATGTTTTCCCATGTTCTATGGAAGAAGGGAAAACATTTCCCTTGTTCCATACACAAAGGTTCCACATTTAGGAGGAAATGTACTAAGATGGGAGTTCTATTTCCCATGGGATGTTGCTAAGGGCAACCAATAAGAACCTACTTATTTATTTAGCACCTTCTAGAATTCCAGAGCCTTGATGGCTAACCTTGACACTCCAGCGGTTGTTGAACTACACATCCCAGCATGCTCTGCATCAGATGGCCAAATAGCAAAACTGAAGCAGAGCATGCTGGGATGTGTAGTTCAACAACAGCTGGGGTGTCAAGGTTAGCCATCAAGGTTCTTGAAGATCATAGATAGTATCTGATAGGTTGCCGATAGCAACATCCCATGAGAAATAGAACTCCCATCTTATCCCCTCAATGTCTATTTATCAGCACAATACTTGCACATAAAGTTATTTGTGGGGGGGGCTGGGGAGCAGTGGTGCAAGTAGAATTTTTTTCTTGGTGGTACTGATAGCCTCCAGCAAAAAAATGGGTGTGGCCATGTGTCATGAGGGGGCGTGGTCACACAAAGCTAGAGGAGAGACTAAATGACAATAGTAGCATGGCATCAGGAGACAAGGAATGAGAAACAGGGAATGACTGGGGGTGGGTTGGCTCTTGCTTGGGGGAGAGCCGGGCAGCTTATGCTTACACTTGTGGAGCCTGCTCTTCATGCTGTCAGCGCCGCTGATACCTGTCAGTGTGACAGGCTAAATCAGCAGTAGCCTTAGCTGCATACAGCACCAATCATAACGCTGGGTGGACGGGCTGCGGATGCATTATATTTAGACTTAAAATAAAACTAGAATTGACAGTGGGTCAGGGGGTAAGTGGTACTGTGTACTTGCAACATATTTCTTACAGGTACTCCGTACCACGCCGTACCCCCTTTACTTGCAACACTGCTGGGGAGATAAATAATTGGCTGCAGGCCCCTCCTGCACAAGGAGGAAGCCCCTGGACCAGCTTTGGCCAGGACAGACCCAGAGACTGCAGAGACTGTGATGCATCGCTCGCTCCCAGCAGGCAGCATGGAAATCAAAGTCTTGAATTTCTGCCTAAGAAAACACGGAGTATTTATAGCTGCCGGGCAGATGGCGTGTACCAGTCATACAGCAAAGCAGCTCAGTATAGCGATTATGTGCACTCATGGCGGCAATGGCCATTGTGGAACACATGCAAGAAAAAAAACAAAAACCTGGGATAGTTTTTCATCAACCCTTTTAATGATTAATTCTAGCAACACTAAATATAGCAATATTCTATTACTGGGACAGGATATCGCCCTGTTATACATCTATCCCGGATACTATAGCGGCGCAATTGCACTGAAATGAGTAATGCTTGGGGGGGGGGGGGGGGGGGGGGTGCTCACGTCTGAAGATCAGGGGATTACATTTCAGATTAGTAGAAGGTTAAACCGAGGAGGGGGGGCACATCAAACCTTGGAGAGTGATAAAGTGGAAAGAAATAAAGCACTAACCGATACAATTAAAATTGCTACAACTGCAGCGTAATAATGTCATATTTCAGGTACAGCCTTACTGCTCAATACATCCTGTGTCATGTGCCTGTGGTTGCTATGGTAGCCCAACACTATAAAATTAGAAATCAAAGGAGGAGAAATTGTAAATATTCAGACTCTTCTTATAGCTGTCACAGCGATTTAGGTTATAAATAAATAATAAGCAAAAGTGGCTACAAGTCTGTAAAAAGACTACAGAGGACTCGGTCACAGTCTGTGTGCGGTTCTACGAGTGTCGAGAGCGCAGGAATGCCGGTCAGTGGAGACAGTGAATTGGCGCTATCAGGGTGATTAGACCAGCTTATCACACGCAGAACAGATCTGTGGCTCCCGGCCAAAGATTAAATAACTAAAGACAAGCACCAGTCCAGCTAATTCATGTCAGAGTGGTCTGGCATGGTGCATTACTGGGCGGTAAGGGCGAGAGGCTTGTAAGCTCCTTAGGAATGCCGCGTCCATCTGTCGGTGCCATCTGTCACGATGGGTTGAGATGGAATCTGAAGCATTTTCAGCTGTTGCTAGGAAAAGATCTAAATGACACCTCAACGTTCCCCTATGTAAAAGGGGGTGCAAATCAGCCACAGGAAATAAGGCCACAATATTGTAGAGCGGCCCCTGTAGATGTGACATAATAGGGCACCGAAGGCTTCTACACGGCTTGGCTTAGAAGGGTTTATTGTCAATTATAAAGGGCCGGAGGAGCCAGGTTTACTGCAGGACAAGGTCCCTGGTCGACCTGCTCAGCAGTAATCCTATAGAGAACCTCCAGCGGACAGTCCGTATGGAAGAGGCGCACTAGCGGCTCGCTGGTCTTTACAGTGGGACGAGAGCACAACAATCTATCAACATTTCCCAATTGGAGAACATGGATTTGCATTTTTTAAATAAAGAATAGACAATAACCACATACGTAGTGAATATTGTCAGTGGTGGATACGGACAATACCTAAGGAGGAGCAATTGTGTAAACTGGGAGACAAATGAGCCTATAACTACATCAATGTTTTCGGTTATGGATTATTAGTGTCTAGCTTCACAGTCAATAGGTCGGCACAAGACCGACACATGAAAAGGTCACTTTTATTATGTCAATGTCGACACCTGAGCACGCGGTCTCCCAATTAGTCTAGCACATTGGGTCGGGTGTCTTGCTCCGCCCGACACACTTTACCGTTCCCAGTCGGAGTCCATGTGGTTGTTGAAGTAAAAAAATCAGAAAGAAAGATTTTTTGAAAAATTGTGAAAAATTCTTGTTGATATTATCATGTCGGCAATTGTCATGTCAACGTTTTTTTGTTGTTGCGACCTTATGTCGACCTTTTGTCAATGACGCCCCAGTGCATGTTGACCTTTTGGTGCCGATCTAATGACGCCTTGACCCATCATCCGGATCACCTACTCTTCCTGCGATAGATACCGGCTGACGTCACACACCCTCCCTGAAAACGTCTGGGCACGGCTGTGTTTTCCCTGCCACTCCCATAAACCACCTGGGAGACACCCACAAAGGCCGGCTTTCTGTCAATCAACTTGCGACCGGTTAGCGATAAAAAAAAAAAGATGCTGGATGTTATCGCTGTTAGGTCTACGCACTACAATCCATACTCATGCAGTCAAATGATAATTGGCCGGCTTGATAATTTGCACAACAGTGACCAGGTCTGAATCAGGCCCTTAGTCAGCTGCTCAAACTAAATAACGATCATAGAAACATATAAATCACACAAGAGGAAGCAGCTCTGCGGCAGACGTTTTACATAGAAAAATAGGAACATTTCATGTGAATTTAAATCTCAGGTCCTCTGGAGTGTCCCATTCTCTTGTAAAGATTTGTTTTGTTCCTTAATGTCTTTCAAGGCAGTTTTCCCTTTCATTTTTTAAAAGAGTTCCTTAAAATCTGTGACCTGTATGTGTCATTCCAGGGAGGGGATATGGTCACTAGGTCGAAAAGCATTAGGTCGACATGCAAGAATGTCAACATGGGGTTAGGTCGACAGGATCGTTAGGATGACAGGGTCATTAAGTTGACAAGGGCACAGTTGACAGTCAAAAGGTCGACATGGGCTTTTTTTTTGAGCCGACAGGCGATATGTCATGTCCCACCATCCACGAGAGCGTGGTGGGAGAATAAAATAGTGTGCTGAGCGTAGCGAGACACCGTGCCCGAAACATGGCGAGTGCAGCGAGCCACGCGGTGCTACGTTTCAGTGTCCATGTTGACTGTGTAGACATTCGGGTAAAAAAAAACCATGTCGACCTAATGCTTGTGTCACCCTAATTGACCCTGTCGACCTTGAATGAAAAATTGGCAGGAATCAGGCCCCTGTGGAACTACAAAACACAGCATGGCCGAACAGTAAATCTGTGACAAAACATGCTGGGATATGTAGTCCCACAGCAGCTGGCAGGTTCCCGGCCATGCCAGGCATATTGAATATAATACTGTAGATTACAATACTTTTTGTGAAGATTAAATAATCCATTATGGAAATATTAACTACACCATACAAGGGAGCTGCTGAAGATACAGCGAGGGGTCTGCAGGCAGCAAATTATTGCTTAAGAAAGGGTTAATTGAAATCCCTGACACTCTCTGGCAGTAGACTGTTAACATTTGCCACAAATTTACCTCAGAATCTTCCAGTATGTAAGAAAATACCATTTAATTGCACGGTATTAACCAATTTTATGAAAACCACACTCGCAATTTTCCAGAGAGGACACGGCAGAATAAAAGTACAAAAGAATGGAAATACTGAGGAGAAATATGTTAATTAACTGTGTTTCGTTAATAAAACGAATTCCACAGAATCTAATAAAAGTGGCTGACATCATACTTCTGGATTTAGGAGCTGTAAATCCTTTAACGGCTGAAGAGACGGTATACCGCCAAGATGGCACCGGCACTAGAAGGTCTGATTATTAAAACAGCTAATGACCTAATTAAAATCACTTAAGATTGCTGCAGCTTTTAAGGCGATTTACAAAAGTCATAACACAGCGCTAATTAAAACACCACGCAGATCAATTAGAGGATTCCGTGACCCAGCTTCAATGCTCTCAGTGTATAACCCTGTAGAATGTGTTCCATGGACAAAAGCCGCCATTTGTTCTTATCCTCTGGACAGGAGGAACTGTAGGGCAAAAATTTTGGTACTTCCTCGTCTTTGCTGCCACCACTTACACTACGAAACCTCCGTAGCGTACGGTGCACCATCCTGGGTCTACGCCACCATCTATTGCCTTTAGTACAGTTGTGGCGAGCAAAGCGAGGTCGTGAGGGGACGATGATGATATTCAGAAAGCGACTAATGTAACTGGCGCAAGCGGTGGCCGCAAAGATGAGGAAGTACCAACATTTCTTATTGTGCAATTCTGAAAAAACAATTAACTTAAGCAAATTGTGGTTATATCTCATCGTTCATTATGTGGAGTGGGATAACATTTTATCACTGGATGCCACCAGCAGTGAATTAGCTATTACAACAGTGATGGCTAAACTTGACACTCCAGCTGTTGTTGAACTACACATCCCTACACATCAAAATTGATGCAGAGCATGCTGGGATATGTAGTTCAACAACAGCTGGAGTGTCAAGGTTAGCCATCACTGTATCACAATGACCATAAATTAATTTAATGGTCTCTGGGCCACCAACCAAGGGCACAACTGTAATATCCTTGAGGTACCACTGAATTAAAATGATTTGGGCCCTGCAGACTTTAGTGGCCCCTAGGCCCTACTCTAATGTGATAACCTCTACAATATTTCTATTAGACATACACTGTTACTAATAACTGTAGTTGCTGCTGCCCTATTATGATGTATATAGAACATCCAGGGATATGACAACACATTCCTCATACTGGACATCCAGGAGTCAGATACATGTGTGGCCACACAGGAACCAGGTCTGGTTTGGCCGAGCGACTGGGTCCGCCCAAGTATGGGCAGGTTACTGACTGTACGTGTAATCGCCAGGCCTCACTTATAAACATTTACATTTTGTGGGTTTAGTTGTGCTCTGAAGTAAAGGTTTCAATCCAATGATTCCTCAGAGGGCTGGTAATGTCTATGCCATGGGTATAGAAGCAGAGGAAGCCCCGATAGCCAAACTAGGGGTTTATTTCCAGAGATGTCAGGCTGTAATATCCAGTGATTCTCATCGTGTTTATCGGCCTAATTCAGACCTGATCGCACAGCTGTTAAGCAGTTGAGATGGAAACAGGCTGGCCAGAGTAGACAACACACACCCTCCCCTAAAACACTTGGGCACGCCTGCATTTTTTTCTGCCACTCCCATAAAACAGCCAGTTACCGCCCCCAAATGTCAGCTTCCTGTCAAACACCTTGGGAATGGGCAGCGATCAAAAAAATCATCAGGATTTCATAGCACGAAGGCCTTGCGCATGCGTCCCGTACACATCCGCAGTCTATCGATGATTGGTCGCTGTCCAAATTTGCGCAGCAGCGATCGATTTTGAATCAGGCCATATGTCCGATATTTAACAGTTATGGGCTATCAAAAGCCATGAATATAAGGGTAGACAGACAAGTTCTGATTCCAATGTATCTGTGGAACTACAAGGCTCAGCAGTCTATGGTATTTTCAGTCCTGCCACGGAGACAAGCCTGAGTTTATTCAATCTGTTGTTCCTCAGCCGTTGTAGAACTACAAGCCCCAGAATGCCCTACCGCCCTGTCATCTGCCACCACAGCAAGATCTCGAGCAGCCATAAAATCTGTATCTAAGCAGCAATCTCTGGACCGGTTTAGTGTTTGCATCAATGAATTGTGTGTTTTATTGGCGGCTCTTCAACTGATAACTGATCTTAATTGGCTGTAATGGGCAGTAGCTATTACTAGACAGCGATTCAACGCCTCAACGCAGACCAACAAAACACGCGCTTGCAGTCCGTGTGGATGGACATGAAGTACAAACCAACCAACCAACCAGATTTTAACTATCATTTTTCAAACACAGCCTATAACATAGCAGTGAGGAGCTGACTGGCTGGTACTTTGGGACCTATTTACTAAGCGTTGGAAAGAGATAAAGTACCCACCAATCAGCTCCTAGTAGCCATGCTAAAGACTGGGTTTGAAAAATAACAGCCAGGAGCTGGTTGGCTGTTACTTTATCCATCTCCAAGGCTTAGTAAATAGGCCCCTTTATCTCTCTCACAGGCATAGTACATAGGCCCCAAGCTCTGTAATAGTGAGGCGAGTTTAGGCAACTTGATCAACAGTGTATGAGGGCATCTCACGGTTTTGCACAGAAACATTGACCGTGTGATTGTTGGAGCTGCAGCTCTGGTACTCCAGGCTACGAGCGCGGCGCCTCCCTCAGGGCCAGGACGGCCCACCAGCTGAAGCAATGGTGCTTAGAACTATCTTCATTCTAGAAGATTATTATAAGGCGGGTAAATGTGTATAATGAGGCAGAGACATGCGGTAAAGCGGAGGAGTGTTAAGTGTTAGCGCACACACTATACTATAACAGCGGCCATGGCAGGCCGCAGCCCAATAAACCCTCACAGCTGTGGAACACATCTACTGGCACAGAATCTCCGGCATATTAAAAATGGAAAAAGAAAAAACTCTTTTATTGTTTTAATATTTTCAGCGGACAATAAAAAAAGGAAATCTAACATGTCATCAGCCGGCTCTGCAGCTCGTCTCCAGCTCTCGCACAGGTTTAATGGTGGCCATACAGTGCTGCGATGGGGTCTGAATCGGAGGTCAGATCTGCATGTGCGGGACCCCCCATTGTACCCGATGGGATGTCAAGCAAATCCGTTTTGGGCCGATTTCTCGGCTTCGGGTGAAATTGACCCAAATCGGACTAGTGTATGGGGGCCTTTAAGTTAACGCTGTACACGGAGCAGCTAAAACACCACTAATTCAGTCTACATCAGGGATAGGGAACCTTTGGCCCTCCAGCTGTTGTTGAACTACACATCCTAGCATGCCCTGCTACAATTTTAGCATGGCCAAATAGCAAAACTGTAGCAGGGCATGCTGGGATGTGTAGTTCAACAACATCTGGAGGGCCAAAGGTTCTCCATCCAGCAGAGCAAGCATTTTTTGTGAGACATATCAAGGTAGGCTTCTGTGGAATTACAAGTCCCAGCATGCCCTGATACATTTGCAACATGCGTTCAGAGCACAACATGGCAGCATATGCCAGGGTGTGTAATTGCACATGTTGTCTACTGTATGACAGCTAATAAATTCATTAGGGACTAGTGGCACCAATGAGGCGCAAGGCATCATTAATAGACAACGCTCTCATTTGTGGGAGCCATCGGTGGGTGTGGCTTAAGTCCCGTACACACTAGAGGATATTGTGTGTGGATAACCCTGTGGCCGGGGTTGCCTAGTGTGAGTGTATACTTGTGCTTAAGTGGCACAAACCCACAAAATACAATGCCAGAATGCACAGCCCATCTGTAGAAAAGGTGAATTGTATTTGTACATAGTAAAAGGCAACTAAATCCAACAGTTCATATTGTAACAAATGAAACATAAGATACAACGTACGGCTTACTTCCCACAGTTATAAAGTAACATCTGGCTGGGTATTTCACTCTCATTTCATCACAATCCGTAAAAGCCACATACCCAGTGAGTATTAGGATGCCGATTAGAGAACAAAAAAGAGATAAATGGCAAAGCAAAGCATGTCAGTTATGACTGCAATGACACTACTGGCCACGCCTGTGTGTTCGGATGCACCAATCTGTACAAAGCATTTCTGTACATGAAAAGACTGTAAGCCAATCACTCTGCATGCATTGAAGCAACCCGCGGCAGCGCACCCAGATCCCCAGCAAACTGCGGCAGCGCACCCAGATCCCCAGCAAACTGTGGCAGCTCACCCAGATCCCCAACAAACTGCGGCAGCGCACCCAGATCCCCAACAAACTGCGGCAGCCCACCCAGATCCCCAGCAATCTGCAGCAGCGCACCGAGAACCCCAGCAACCTGCGGCAGCGCACCCAGATCCCCAGCAATCTGTGGCAGCGCACCGAGAACCCCAGCAACCTGCGGCAGCGCACCCAGATCCCCAGCAAACTGCGGCAGGGCACCCAGATCCCCAGCAAACTGCGGCAGCGCACCCAGATCCCCAGCAACCAGCGGCAGCGCACCCAGATCCCCAGCAAACTGTGGCAGCGCACCCAGATCACCAGCAAACTGCGGCAGCGCACCCAGATCCCCAGCAAACTGCGGCAGCGCACCCAGATCCCCAGCAAACTGTGGCAGCTCACCCAGATCCCCAACAAACTGCGGCAGCGCACCCAGATCCCCAACAAACTGCGGCAGCGCACCCAGATCCCCAGCAATCTGCAGCAGCGCACCGAGAACCCCAGCAACCTGCGGCAGCGCACCCAGATCCCCAGCAAACTGCGGCAGGGCACCCAGTTTCCCAGCAAACTGCGGCAGCGCACCCAGATCCCCAGCAACCTGCGGCAGCGCACCCAGATCCCCAGCAAACTGCGGCAGCGCACCCAGATCCCCAGCAGCCTGCTGCAGCGCACGGAAAACCCGTGATCCCTAGCAACCTCACGAATTTTGCTTGAGCCCATGAGATGGCTGCTCCTACTATGTGTAGATATGAGGGTATAAAAATTATTACATATGATCTGTAACTAAGAAGGTTTCTATTTTTTTCAGTGTATGGTCCTTTAAGAAGATCACCCCTAACTTCCCCTTTAAGAAAGCTGTCAGTTATCAGCATACAGTTATTTCTGGCTTTCAGAGATATAGTCATCTGTGTGCAACCGGGGGATAATTCTCCGCTGTAATAGACCTGCCAGGGGGTGGATTACACTCCTGCATGGTACACATTACACACATTACATTCCCGTATATACACTGGTCATGGAGTTGGGGTATTTCCCCTACAGGACAACATGCAGCTCAGAGACTTCATCCCTGTAACACAAATAATTGCGATTTCATGCGTCATTTGTGCAGCCGCCGATGGCAGCCATCATTCCGGATAAAACCAGCTGTGAAAGTGCAAGCGGAACGATTAAGCAGCTTCTTATGTTCGGTGTCTGGAGTCTCTGCGTTGAGAGAGGGAAGGGGAAACCATCTGGGAACGCGTCGTGTGATGAGAGACCGCAATGTCTCACTCACTCTGCAGAACCAGTGCGAGCAGCCAGACAAAGGACACTCACCGACCACTGCCCTACACAAAAAAGTGTCTGCTTAACTATTATTCAATTGTGGATGTCTAAGTGGAATTTCTGCAGCTTGCTTCAATCAGTTGTCAATAGGAGTTCCCATAATTCAGTGATCGCAAACCATCTGTGCACAACTCCATTTCATCAATCTCAAAATAAATTCACCTGTCTGTGAGAGTTTCCTTGGTTTGCAAACAAGAGCTTCATCATGAAGATCAAAGAATATGCAAAGCAATGCAGGAAATGGTTACAATTCCCATCATGGGAAGTGTAACAGTTTTCAAGACTTCTAATCAAACTTTGCCCAGTCTATCAGAGAAATAAAGAGAATATGATGTAATGGCGAATTTGCATAGAACAGGCAACACTACATCTGTGCGACAACGGATCATGTTAGGACGAGGCCACCAAGAGGCAACTGCGATACGGTCTTCCATTGCAGAAATGGGAGAAATAACCTAAAGCACAAAAGCACTTTCCAAATCTGTTTTTTACAGGAGGGAGGTGAAGAGTAAACGGTTATGGAAGAACGTGTCTAATACAGGAGATTCTATATTAGGTGGAGGAAACTATTATGCTCCTATTAATCTAAGAATCAGCTGTTTATCATGAATACTGATAGTACGACGCTGGATCCTCACAGGAGTACACTCCCTGCCAGGCAGTGTGATGGCTGGAACATAGTGCTACAGGCAGGGGACTGGAAAACAAGTTAAAATAAAGGGAAACATGGGCGGAGGGAAATGTAATGAAGTCTGCATTAGATCCAGGACTTGGAAGATGATTTATATTCCAGCAGCACAAAGACAAAAGCCAAATATTAGTGTCTTCAATGCAAAAAAAGGAAAAAAACTCAGTGTCACAAATTGATCCAATCAGAGAGCAGGCCACAGTTCCATCCCACACGTGATCCAATCAGAAAGCAGGCCACAGTTCCATCACACACCTGACCAATCAGAGAGCAGGCCACAGTTCCATCACACACACACACACACGTGACCCAATCAGAGAGCAGGCCACAGTTCCATCACACACCTGACCAATCAGAGAGCAGGCCACAGTTCCATCACACACACACATACGTGACCCAATCAAAGAGCAGGCCACAGTTCCATCACACACCTGATCCAATCAGAGAGTAGGCCACAGTTCCATCACACACCTGACCAATCAGAGAGCAGGCCACAGTTCCATAACACACACACACACATGACCCAATCAGAGAGCAGGCCACAGTTCCATCACACACCTGACCCAATCAGAGAGCAGGCCACAGTTCAATCACACGTGTGACCTAATCAGAGAGCAAACCATGATGGGCATCGATTTACTTTTTAAAATCGTTGGAATGATACGCATAAAAAGAAAATAGAATATTTCCGCAAGGATTCTATATTATACAGATAGAGAAGTCTGATTACGTTAAATTACAAATAGCGCTGCTGGTAACCTCCAATGCAGCCGTATATTATACATAGAGAAATCAATGACTGGTACATCAGATTACGCCAACAAGCCTCCTACACTCCGATTCCAGCTGCTACGGTGCCCACTGGCTGATAGAACTACCAGGGGCTACAATTACTGGTCACGGACACATTTTAATCTGGATCACAATGACAGCCTGACGATGTGACCCGCACACACAAATGTTGCAATTGTTTGTAAAATGATATTGCAATGGGCACCTGCGCCAGTCTACGACCCTAAACGTATATCGAGGAGTTCATCAATCACCCAGATTTTCTATTCTAAACAATCCAACATCACATTTTAAGAAAACAGAGAGGTTTATCTACCTACTAGTGGGCGAGATACAGGCAGGGACGGAACTCCGCCACTCAGAGTAGTGAAATAATTGGCCATTTATACTCTATGCCCACTTGGATGGTAAAGTATGAACAATTTGGTTTAAACAGAAAAATCATGAAAAAAATGTAGACCTTTAAGTGTAGATTTTTCGACACTCTCGACCTAATGCATGTCAACACTTTTCACTTGTCCACCTACAGCCTGTCGACCTAGACAGTATCAACCAATCCTTAAAATGGCCGCATCCCTTAAAATAATGGACAGACCCTCTTCTACAGCATCTGCAGGCTGTTACATAACCCGCAGAATGGTAGTTTTGGGGTGCATGCAAATCACAATGTTAAAACAACTTGGACTAAAAAAACACTAACCAAACTGGCACTTTCTGGAGGTGAGAGGGAGTATGTGGTTTCATCCTCTGCCCAGAGTGGAGGCGGCCATCTTCGGATGGAACTCCGCCTCTAAACACACCAGGAACTAGGGCCCGAGTGTTGTCACTTTGAAAATTCTGCTTTTACTGCATTCAAGTGAAATAACATTTTAAGAAAACCGATACAAATGGCAGACTCATTATCCCTGACCGACTGAAATCTCTTCTGTATGACCCAACAACATCATGGAGGACACACAAGTCACACAACAAGGACATCCGAACTAACTAACCAAGAAGACACATCAAGATGCAGATCTTCTGGTATCTGTCCCACAGAACCTCCGAAGACAACGATCTAGAATACCTGGACTCCAGGCCATGGGCGGTCTTACCTGTGGACATAGTGGAGCCGGTGGACAGAGTCAATGGCCATCACCATTTCGGCCAAATAAAAACGAGCCATGTCCTCCGGAAGCCTGTCCTCAAACTTGCTGAGCAAAGTGAGGAGGTCTCCTCCGACGTAGTAATCCATGACCAGGTACTGCGGGGGGAAAGAAGGAGAGCGTTAGGAGGCGGGTGATGAGAGACTGCTGAGATTGGGTGTAACAGAGACTGCACTCTTAAGGCGTCCATACACTAAGGGGAATTCTCTGTGGGGATAGGTTACATGCCATTTCCCTGGAACTGCTCAGTGGCTTCCCCGGCAGCAGGACTGCATATAATACAGTGTGCATAAGATTTATCAGTACTTGTTTAGTTTCACGGCGCCCAATATATCGGATGTGATATCGGCCGATATATCGATGCAATTTTTTACCTGTTCATAACCCCACTATCCACTACGCATGGAGTTGTTTTTATATAGTGTGGCATCGGTTCGCATCGATATATCGGCCGATACCGCATCCGATATATCGGGCGCCGCTATGGAATTGTGCAGCTGCTGAGAAGCGGCTGTGTGCTTCCATACTAATAAAATGCGAACGCAGCAGGAAGCGCCTGTAGGAAATAAACTGCATGCATCTGCGAGGTCTGCAGCAGTGGATCATCAACGCTACCAATGGTAGCCGACCTTGGACCAGCTGAACCTCACTTAGGCTGGTCGTAGCATTTGGACAGACAGATCCAGGATGTTTGCAGACCTTGTACCCGACAAGCCCCCTCTTTGAAGAACGGTGCTGTTTTGCCAACCCTGCTCCGCCCCCAAACACCATAATCATGCTGAGTCTAAGGGGGAGGGGCCAGCGATAACCCATTCTGTACATTCCAAAACACGTGTTGAGCATGAGCAGACCACAAACTACTGGATTTGTATTTAAACCATCGGTTGTTTGTACAAATCCAAATCAGACCCCGAGAACGCAACATTGGAGTAAGTATGTATTAAGGAGATTGGTTGTTTTTAAATGGTAAATGATACAGGGTTTCAGGCTGTGGTGCATAATATAAAAGTTTATATAATACACATTCTGGGACTTTATCCTGGATGGGGGTTCACCTCTGCCAATAATTCTCCAGCTCAGGACGTGTGCACGTGTCTCTAATGCATTAATAAAGTTTCAATTGTTTTTGCAAGGATTTAAATGGGATTTAACCCACATCAGTGTACAAAGACAGATCCACCGTTACTTCATCCTCTGCAAGATCCCACCCAACATCTCCACTCTCCCAGATTCTCAATGATCGAGTTTTTTTATATATCATACCGACCTGTAATTACTCTATACGTTGTGGTAATGATGTAAGGATTACAGAGAATTTAAGAACTTGTGCAAAATAAGAGGTTTTGTGGACGTAAAAGACCCGAACGTTCCACAAAACACGTGCAGCGCTTTGAGAGAGATAAAGTGCCATCCAATCAGCTGTTGCCAATTTGCAAACACAGCCGGTGGCAGTTAGAAGTGGATTCATTGGTACTTTATCTCTCCAAACTTTGATAAATCTCCTCCCAAAACGAATTCTAAATAATGAATGAAGCGAATATGAACAGAAGCGCTATTGTGGAGATTCTATTATCACCAAGTGAAGCGCTGCGGAATGTGCGCGCTATATAAATAACTGGTAATAAATAATCACTGTGTGCACAGAGTATGTTATAACAGGGACCAATGACATTGTGCCACACATTTATGAACACCCCGCCCATCCAGCAACGGAACAGCGAATCCCTCCACAGTCCCCAGTCTCTGTGTGTGCAGGATCCAAGGTAATATGGCAACATGCGGAAACCAACAACGGGGATGCATTTAATAACAGAAATGTATGTTCATACAGATGGGACAAAATATGCATTAATGTGTATGTGCCAGTTAGGTGGACTCACTAGATAGTTGTCATCCTGGAAGGCGTAGTGCAGCGTAGTGATCCACTGACTGTCCCCGTTCACCAAGACGTCTCTCTCCTCCCGGAAACAGGCTGTCTGAGGAGCAGAAAGGCAGTAACGTAATGCATGCAGGCCAGTCATACAGCCTTAAATATCATTTCAATTCAGCTCACTCTGGAGTATAGATTGCCATACACCAGGTCACATGGAGGTCATGAAGTGGTTGAACGTGTGATCATGTCTGCTTAAAAGCGCATACGATCACTTGTTCGACCATAACGAGACCCGATGGAGGAGACGTGGGTCCAATCTCCTTCTAGTGTATGGCAGCCTTAAAACCTGCAACTAAATTCGATTTTCTATTAAGTCTGGCATTAGATCTTTCCATTCAATTTGGCATTAGATCTGTACTTTTGCATTAGATATCAAAATATACATTCATGGTACATTGTACACATTTGATGGACTAGATCGAATTCGATATTTCCTTGGCTGCACAGTCTATTTTTTCTTTTCGATTTTGTGAATGCAGATCGAAAGTGACACAAAAACCGTTCGATTTAGTTTAGGGTTTGATTTTGCTTCTATAAGCAAAATCAAATCGAAAAATCAGGAAAAATCGATGCATGTGTACAGGGCTTTAGAACACGGGAATATTCCACATCTGATCATCCCCTACGATGTGCGCAGGTGACAATATTCTGAGATTGTGGCAGATAACAGGGCGCCGTTTTTCAGAACAGAAGCCCGTAGGGGGTGTGTGGATCGTTTGCTCTACAACAACTAGGTCGACAAGCATTGGGTCGACACCACTAGGTCGACAGGCAGCAAGGTCGACATGGGTCTAGGTCGACAGGGCATTAGGTCGACATGGGGTTTTTTCACTGTTTTTTTACCCGAATGTCGACACAGTCGACATGTACACAGTTTGAAGTTGCACCGCATCCCCTCGCTACGCTCGGCACACTATTTTATCCTCCCACAATGCCCTAGTGGATGGTAGGGCATGAAATACCGCCTGTCAGCACATGTCAGCTCAAAGAACAGTGAAAAACCCCATGTCACCTTTTGACTGTCGACCTAATGCTTGTGTCGACCTTGTTGCCTGTCGACCTAGTTGCTGTATCTCCCCCGCAGGGCAGGACGTGGTGGAAGGAGACATATAATCACTGATGGTAGCTGGGATTCAAACTTCTCTCACCTCTTATCCCAGCTGAGAACCCAACACTGTACAGGTCACTGTGATAACCAGGAAACACTGTAGCACAGCATTACAGGTGCAGATACAACCGGTCACACAGACTATAGGCATGCCTCAAAACCTTTTAATCAGCAAAGTCTGCTTGTGTGTCTTATTAGCATAGCGTAGAAGATGCACAACCAGATCTTATAAATGTAAAGTGCTTTAAAAAATTTCAGGAGACAATAAGTCAAAAGGTTTGTAATAAAGACAAAAATGAAGAGCACAGAGAGCCCTCTACCTAAGAGACATAATAAAGTGCACAGAGAGCCTGATGCCTGAGAGACATAATGAAGTGCACAGAGAGCCTGATAACTAATGAAGTGCACAGAGAGCCTGATAACTAATGAAGAGCACAAAGAGCCTGATGCCTGAAAGACATAATGAAGTGCACAGAGAGCCTCATAACTAATGAAGAGCACAGAGAGCCTGATAGCTAATGAAGAGCACAGAGAGCCTGATGCCTGAAAGACATAATAAAGAGCACAGAGAGCCCGCTACCTAAGAGACCTAATGAAGAGCACAGAGAGCCTGATGCCTGAAATACATAATGAACAGCACAGAGCGCCTGATGCCTGAGAGACATAATGAAGAGCACAGAGAGCCCGCTACCTAAGAGACATAATGAAGAGCACAGAGAGCCCGCTACCTAAGAGACCTAATGAAGAGCACAGAGAGCCTGATGCCTGAAATACATAATGAACAGCACAGAGCGCCTGATGCCTGAGAGACATAATGAAGAGCACAGAGAGCCCGCTACCTAAGAGACATAATGAAGAGCACAGAGAGCCCGCTACCTAAGAGACCTAATGAAGAGCACAGAGAGCCTGATGTCTGAGACATAATGAAGAGCATAGAGTGCCTGATGCCTGAGAGACCTAATGAAGAGCACAGAGAGCCTGATGCCTGAGAGACCTAATGAAGAGCACAGAGAGCCTGATGGCTGAGAGACATAATGAAGAGCACAGAGAGTCTGATACATAATGAAGAGCACACAGAGCCTGATGCCTGAGAGACATAATGAAGAGCACAGAGAGCCTGATACCAGAGAGATATAACGAGAAGCACAGAGAGCCCAATGCCTGAGAGAACTAATGAGGAGCACAGAGAGCCTGAGAGACACAATGAGGAGCACAGAGAGCCCGATGCCTGAGAGACACAATGAGGAGCACAGAGAGCCTGATGCCTGAGAGACACAATGAGGAGCACAGAGAGCCTGATGCCTGAGAGACACAATGAGGAGCACAGAGAGCCTGATGCCTGAACTATTACAACCCATCCTTGAGAATAGAAGCCAGACCAGCTCCTGGCCACAAGCGTCACCAAAAACATGTCGGCCATTCTTAGAGAATGTAACCGGCTGCCAGATAACTTGTATAATCAGCTACAGCATAGCAGGGAAAGTACAGAACCAGTGGAATTACTGCTGGAACTTTTAACCTCTCTGCAGAAGTTTTCCTTGGCAAGATCGTCGTGAATCGGTGAGCGGAGAAGAGGTTTCAGAAGAAAGTCACGTTGGATATGGCGCCAACACAAACATGTTTTTTTGTCCAGAAATAGGAGATTGTGAAATGCAGGGGGGTAGAAGGGGGGGCGGTTAAACTACCATCGAATATAAACAAATACGGATGTCATGCAACCAACCTGTTCTCAGAATAGCCGGCGATTACCCTTTAGGTACATTTCTGGGGAATTTGGGATATTTTTGTTTTATTTAAAAGGATCTTTATTTCATCCCCTAACACAACCTCAAAAGATAGAGGAAAAACGGAGTGGGGAACAGAGAGAAATCCTCAACATAGACTTCATCTAACTGCCATGAAAAGGAGTCCCCAGGTTGTGGTACAAATAGTCTACAGTTATTAGACAGACAGGTCGGCAGATAAAAGGCCAAAAGGTTGGATATGGCAAATGTACGCAAACAAAAAATGTTGACAAGTTTTTTTGCTGGGTTTTGTAGGTTTCCTCACCTGTGACCCCAATAAGTGGTTATGCAGGCTTTCGCCTCGCTATTGTGGCAGGATCCGGCTGTATGGTGCCTCGCTATTGTGGCAGGATCCGGCTGATGTATAGGAGGTATAGGTACATCAACATAAAAAAGTCGACCTTGTCAAAAACTCAACATGCACTAGGTCGATGTTTTTTTTTTACATTTTTGGACATCTTCACGCTTTACCATCCATGTGGTGGGGCATTTATATGTGTCGATCTTTACCATGCAGAACTTTTGCCAATGTCAACCTACTGCATGTCGATCTTTCGTCAATGTCGACCTATTGACGGTATCCTATGATCCATACACTTACTATTACTGATAATAGTCCATGTGGAAATGTGGAACCAAGCAAATGTTGAAAAAAAAGTGTGTAGACCATGTATGTGTTGACCAATTGTATACTTTGACCTTTTGACCCCGCTGATCTATTGATTTTCCATCTAGACCTGGGGTAGCCAACCCTAGTCCTCGAGAGCTACCAACAGTGCATGTTTTGCAGGTCTCCTCACAGAATCATAAGTGAGCTAATTAGCTCCATCTGTGGATCTTTTAAAATGTGTCAGTGATTAATGAGTGCAGCTGTGCAGCAGCTAGGTTGTCTGGAAAATGTAAACTGTTGGTAGCTCTCGAGAGCTAGGGTTGGCTACCACTGATCTAGACAATGTCTGTTCATAAACTGGCACCCGTGTACCCAGAAACCCCTCCAAAAAAAAAAAAAACAAGGTCAACCAATCAGAACTGATCTCTCCATAAGTGCACATAGAAAAAAACAAAACATTAATCTGGTTGGGGAAGTATCAGACTCATGTAATAGAGATTATGGTCCCACAGTGACCCGGAGCTGCCATTTCCATGGTTACCCATTACCCTGGTCACCACCACTGCCACTAATGGCCTTGTCACTGTATTAAGGCCGTGGGTTCCGCAATGGCATTTTATTTTGCCGTATGAAGCCGACACGTCGGTAATAGGCAGATTTCCGCTGAGCGACACTTTATCGCTCCAACGGTCTTACAGTAAATATGTAAATGATTAACAGGAAAAAGAACATAAGTCCCCTTCCATGGGAACTGTGTATACAGGAGACTGAAGGGGAAGACGACGTTTCCAGCTATCTCACCCAGCTTCCTAAATTCTAACACATGTAGGTCAGCAACTTCTGCAGCTGAGAAATGTGCGGTCATCCCCATGGTATGGCCTATACGAGGAAGCAGATAATGCTTACAGTATTATTGTACCATGTTAGACAAAAATAAAGTGGTAAGACGTTAACTGGCAGCTAATATTAACCACCCAGGGTCGGGAACCCTGTACAACCCTGTACACAAACCCAATGCGTATTATTCATTCAAGTGCATTACACAGTCAAGGCTGCCACACTGACTCCTGAGACTGGTCTTTCAATTACCCAGAGGCCAGTGACAAAATGACTCATCACCTTGTGCCTCATACCTCAGTGACGGCGCTAGTACACTGGTTCAGAAAACAAAATGGCTGACTCCGCCGGATCTACTTTAATGAAATGGAAACCAGATGAATGGTGCAGCATGGCATAGCACTGTGCACATATGGGACATCAGAATGTAGCTATGATTTGTATATTTACAGATCGCTCTGTCAAGGATTTCCATGTATAAAAGAACAGGTGGTACTTGTGTATTATAGCGGCGCCCCGATGTACATCGCGCAATGTTTTTATCGCATCGCATGCCATGCACCCGAAGGCACGCGATGTGACGCAATTTTGGCCCCCTATGCGATGAAAGATTGTATAAGCACCCTAAAGGGTGTTTTTAAGCACCCAAATGGGTGCTTACAATGTTAAATGCACCCCCACACCATCCCCCCACTATAAACGTGAACCCGAAGCGTGGCGAGCGCAGCGAGCCCGCGAGGGGCAGTGGTACGCATCCTCTGACCTTTTCATACCCCCACTATGCACGTCGGCGTGGAGGTGAGAATAGAAAGTGTGGCGAGCGCAGCGAGGCAGCGAGCCACCGAGCCCGAAGCGTGGCGAGCCCAGCGAGGGGACGCGGATACCTGTGAAGGTATCCGCGTCAGCTCGCCACGCTTCAGGCTCGGTGGCTCGCTGCACTCGCCACACTTTCTATTCTCAACTCCATGCCGACCTGGATAGTGGGGGTATGAAAAGGTCGGAGGACGCATACCGCCGCCCCTCGCGGGCTCGCTGCGCTCGCCACGCTTCGGGTTCACGTTTATAGTGGGGGGGTGGCGTGGGGGTGCATTTAACATTGTAAGCACCCATTAGGGTGCTTATACAATTTTTAATCGCATCGCATCGCATTGTATTCCATACACAATGTCATACAATTTTAAAATTGTATGACATTGTACAATATCGCGTCGCATCGCATACCTTATGGTATGCGATGTGATGGGCGCCGCTATAATACACAAGTACCGAACAGGTTTAGGATCCCTTATCCAAAACATTCCAAAAACCAGTCTCCAGAATGTACTTTTTTTTTTTCTAAAAACCTACTGGGGACATGATATGCAACTGGCACTACTGGTGATATTATGTGTAACTGGCACTACTAGGGACATGATATGCAACAGGCACTACTGGTGATATTATATGTAACTGGCACTACTGGGGACATCTGTAACTGGCACTACTGGGGATTTTATATGTAACTGGCACTACTGGGGACATCTGTAACTGGCACTACTGGGGACATCTGTAACTGGCACTACTGGGGATATTATATGTAACTGGCACTACTGGGGCCATGAAATGTAACTGGCACTACTGGGGACATGATCTGTAACCGGCACTACTAGGGGACATGATGTCTAACCGGCACTACTGGGGTCATGATGTCTAACCAGCACTACTGGGGGTCATGATGTCTAACCGGCACTACTGGGGGACATGATGTCTAACCGGCACTACTGGGGGACATGATCTGTAACCGGCACTAAAAACATTGCAAGAAAATGATTGTTTGGCATTTAAATTCAGTACACAATCTTTGTTTCATAAGCAAATAAAATATATTAGTGTATATTGCATGTGTTTGATGTGTTTATACAACATAAATGCAAAATACCTCTCTGAAATATAAAACTTTTCAGAAATACAGAATAATCCATTATCCAAAATTCTCCTGGGCCCGAGCATTTTGGATAAGGGATACCCAACCTGTACAATATAAGTGCCAATAAACATGAAAAAATCTGAGCGTGAATTCATGTCTGATGAATGGGTCAGGCAGCAAGTTATTATTACACAGTCTACAGTTGCAGCTTTCCTCAGAGGGAACACTCTAAAAGTCACTTTATTGGCTCACAATTCATGAATTTGTGTACGTGCCAGACTTTTTCAACAATATGGTAAGGTACTCAGAGCAACTAATAAATATGTCCATGCAAACAGCCCCAATATCAGAAATAGAAAACACAATCCTACTACCCACTACTACTGCTCTATAAATATCACCGGACCAACTGCATCCTTCCGAGCTCCTGATTATAATTAAGGGGGGGCATGAAACCCCCAGCACCACCACTTGCTGCATGGTGGAGAGTGAAGTACTCAAAGGAGGACAGTTGGTAAATGAGGAACCCCACCCCCGTAAGCGTCAGATAGCCTCTCCCGCAACAGCTCACAAGTCCTATGCACAAACTGTATACAAATAGATTTTCTGTCCTTATACAGTTATTATTTCCAACAGGGGAGCGTGTTTTCCCATTTACTCAGCAAACAGGAGGAGAAGAGCCTTGAAAGGCCATAATCGACAGGAGATTCTCATTTCGGGAAGACGACTATTTTAATACCTCTGGAAACAGACGTTTCATTCCATCGGCTGCCATGGTGCAGTTTGTTTATTAAATATTTTATTTCCAGGGAAATAGTCGAGCGAAGAGAAGGAGAAAGCTTTTTCTTGGAACGGTTCCTTCCTTAGGCCTCCAGCAGATTATCCTGTATCGGGCTTAGACAGTCAGTAGCTCTCCAGTAGTTGTGGGACTACAAGTCCCAGCATAAAAGGCCAGCTTCTGTACTAGAAGCTGCGGAGACGTCACTTGCTTACTGTAAGTGTACTACAGTGTGTCCATACAGAAACATGGGCGTGTCTTAGGCCCTAACATCTGGAGTGGAAGGTAAGGGTGATGGGCGTATTCCCGGTTGAGACTCATCCTCAGCAGGACATGAAGCCCACAAAAGTTTCACTTTTCTGTCCCTGCCCCAGTCACTAATGGACACATACATATCTCAGAAAGACCCGTCGGATGAGGCAGCCTGACTGTGGTACATGGGCCCATATTTTTTTAGCTATTGAGTTATGCTAAAATCCTAAATTTTACCCCAGCGTTCATCACAATTTGTAGTTACGCCACTGGCCACGCCAAAATCTGCTAAAAACAAAATATAGCCTAAAATGATTTCATAATACGGGTCCCTTTCGCCAAAAACAAAAAAATATCTGCAGTGTTAATAATCAGAGACCACGTCTACGTATCGCCCTGTAAGATATCCATTCAGCGGCTACCGCTCTATCCCCAGGAAATCTCTCAATCTCTGCGTTTTTCTGCTAACTGGAAAATATTTGTACTGCGCGACCTCAGGCTGTGGTCATAAACCCACACGGGATAGAAGAATGCAGAACCGTACAGGAAAAAAAAGGTCCTCTGGTCAGCCGCTATAAAGGCACCTCCGCTTTTATCTCTGGCTATCAGACGGTTACAGATAAAAAAAAAAAAAAGCGAGAAAAATGTCTTTATTCAGCTAATATATGTCTAAACGGCCTTCCTTCCAAGAATTATAAATAGACATGAGAGGGTTTTTTCCTATGTAAGGCGTGCTGAGCCCGTCTTCCCAGGAGCCAGCTCTAAATTTCTGCGACCGTTACAAAGCAATTGGAGCAATATTTTTGCAGTTGCCGTTACTCCTGGAAGGGGGGGTTGTGGAAAGTCTGTCTTCCCGTATTGTGTTACACTGCAGAATCTGACCTTCAGCATCCACACCCTAGACAGCTGAATGACAAAAGTGACTTCTTCTGCAGGGAGAGAGTCCCTTTACCATCACCCCCTGTTCCTTCTGCAAAGTCCCCACTGCGCCAACGCTCCAAAAGATGGTTACGCTGGTCTTATAGCAACGTAAGAAGCTTCTGTGTTTATATATTTACCTCAGCTAACGGATGGATTGGCAAAAGGTATTAATTGGTTATACACCATTTAATATTGAAAGTGCTCCCATCACCTAGCGAACTTCAATGGGAGCAGACATTTTGGGAGCGATTACATTAAGCGCACAGTCCCTGGTATTACGGTACACAAATCATTGCTTTTTTTGGCTGTGTGAAATCACTTATTTATAAGTTGCATCAAAAATATATTGTGTCCCAAAGATAGAAAGACTGTCTTACGAAGAGGGGACAGTGGATGTAACGGAACAGATGATTTTGTTGGTACCATGCACTTTGGATTTCATTGTTTGTCGGCAACCACTGCAACGCGCCCAAGATGGCTGTCTAATTGGCAATCTCCAGTAGCATGCATTAGGCTGATGAAAAGCGTAAAAAAAAAAACATTATCATTTTAAACCATCCACAAGATGGCTGCTCCCACTATCTACCAAAAACTTTTTGCCTAGGTGCCAACTGCACATTATGTCTGACCACCTTACGGCACAGCTTGCAAACGAATCCATGTGATTGTACCAAGTAAGTAAAGCAAAAAAATAAAGTTTGGACCTTTTTCTTGTCCGTTCACACGGAGACCGATGCTTGTCGCATGCGCAGCTGCATTTCTGAGTATGTGCATACATTGGATGCATGCGTCCACTGCGAACAGACTGTTCACCGGGTGCACACACCCAAGACTGCGGGCGGGGGGCAGCGGCAGAGTCACGCCCATGGGAAGCCTAACGTTCCATTGGCGTTCCCATGGAAATTGCCGGGTGACATGGGCACCGATGCGGGCAGCCGACATCACTGGATGTCAGCTGCCCGCCCCTTTCCTCCCAAATGTGCACGCGTATATAATAGTGACCTGAAAGTAACTTTATAAATGTGTGCACTCACCACATCTTTCGATGGTCGGCGAACATCGAAATATGTGCGCGGTTCCCCCTAGCATGCGAATAGATGTTTATGTAAAACATCCATTCGCAACCCAAGGCGAACGTACGTGGCATGCAAGGGGGGGGGGGGTACGGGCGTACCACCATTAGCAGGGCGGGTTCTGGCTGACTCTTAAGGGTGCGAAATCGCATCCGAGCGAATCAACCAGGACAACCCCCTTTGTCTGTTGCAGAGGGGGAGCAAAAAAAAAAATTCTTCTTTGCGGGGTAAATACAGAATTTAAATTTTTGTATTTTTACACTTCAGTTTGGATACACCACACAAGATCCAACTCTCTCTACACATGTTACATCTGCCCCCTGCAGTGCAGCATGGTTTTGCCCAGGTGTACAGTTACTTGCTTTCTATATAGCTCTACTTCCAAATTAGAATCAGGCTTTAATTGTCTGCATCTGCAATCAGTTACTAATAAACATGAGATCTGTGTCCCGTAAAATGTGGATCGTTAGATTACTCGGCACGTGTGGTAACCAATTTGCAAATCATTGAATTTAACTTTTGGGGACGTGAAATTGGAAAGTTAGTCATTTGCAGCCATGCGGAAAAATACCAGTGAAGATTACAGTTAGGTGCCCAGCATACCATACAGGAGGGGTGCATGGATACGGAGGACCCGTCAGCAGATCAGCCCACACACACAGAGTTTAATCAACAGTAAAATGTTATTCTATAAAGAGGACGAAGATTATTATTACATTGTGTTGGCTGATGGAACCCAGCTGGGATTTGGGAATGAAAGGGGCACTACACCTAAACTGCAAGTAGCCTGATGTACAGGAACACAGAGCAGTCACACATATTGGGGGTATTTACACTGTATATTAAATGTTCTATGCAGAGTCGTGTGAAGCAACTTTCTGTTAGGAGGCCGTGGTGCCCTTTAATGAGATTATGGACAGGAAGTCTGCTGCGCAAGGGAGAAAAGTCACCCCACCCAATCACAGATATTATTTAGTCATGATTGTTAGGAGTAATTCATTTATGGCTGATTAGCAGTGGGGAAGTCGACAGATGCTGGCATCCCAACGCAATGGAGGGAATCCCGACCAGGGTCAGGTAAGTTTACCCTCTGAATCCCCAATGTGGAGACTGATCACAGTCGGAGACTCTACCACAGAGCCACACCAGCACCTTGCTAGAAAGAAATGCCAATAGATCCATTTAAACTTAGTTCAATTATTCTCCTTAAACGTTCGTTGATGCCTTAAGAACTGAATAACGAAAACTATTGAAAATTGTTGCTATACTGCTGTATATATAGTTTTTTAAAGTATAGATATAAATCTTTTGAATTGTTATGCAAACTACATCTGAGTCCGTACAGCTTAACTGCAGACATACATATTCTGATTGCCTGACCCACAATGAAGCTACAGGTGCGGCTTAATTGCTGCGACAAGCTGATTGGCCGAACTACCTTTTTATACCTGGGCAGGTAACTAACAAACTACCTTCTGATGAAACCGTCAGTATTCGCAGACGGAGAAACGCGTCAAGGACCTGTGGCATCCGACCTCTCTAAAGATACCTGACCGCCTCTGAGTGATTTATACTCCTTAACTCCTTTACCATTGGACTCGGCTACCTGCTGTTTCACTTCAACGCCTTCTGCGTCCTCGATCCCAGTGCCTTCCAGGTGCGTCCGTCCGTCAGGATTCCTGGGCTACCATCTATACTCTGCGACTTGTCAGCTCCCAGCGCCAGCCCTTTTCCACCTGGGGCCACGCTGGTCGTCAGCAATATACATCGCGGCTTGTCAGCTCCCAGCGCCAGCCCTTTCCATCTCGGGGCCACGCTGGTTGTAGCGGACGAGCAGACACCCAGATCACAGAGTCTGCTCCCGGTACCGGCTCATTCACATCAGAGCAACACCGGTTGAAGCGGACGGATGTGAGGATCGCAATTAACACCGCACACAGACGAGGACAGCGATTGGTAATATCTATATCATTTCATATGAACAGTCCAATGTGAATTTAACATCAATCTTCTCAAGAGTGTTATTACCGATTTTTCTATAAGGATTCCACTGTTTGAACAGAGGCACTTCTTACTTATCAGGTCTAAGATTAATGTCGGATCAGCCCCCCCCCCCCCCCCCCCCCCCCCCCCCCCCCCCCCCCCCCCCCCCCCCCCCTTATGCTGTCCTGTGTTGTCCTAAAAATGAGATCCAATCACAGCTTTAATTTGTCTCACTCTGAAAAATCAAATCGCGGGGCGGATTTATTAACGAGTTTTATCATACGCAATGAGTTTTAAAACTTGTTACATATGATAAATGGGATCCAGCCAACCAGCTTCCAACTGCCATTTTTGAAACACATGGCAGCTGGGAGCTGATTGGTTGGAGTTGCACCGAAAGTCTAGAACTCATTGTTTATGATACGGCTTGTTGATACATCAGCCCCCTAATTTTTTGTACTGATCTGCAAAAGTGACCCTAACCCATCCCTTGCTAGGAACATCCTCTCCCTGCCCACCTTCTACCCCAGACAGGCGCAATCACCGACCCTTCTGCAAAATCACACGCCTTGTGCCCAAAGATGACATGCTATGGCGAGAATCTGCACAAACCATGCTATGGCGAGAATCTGCACAAACCAGGAAGGACAATCTTCACATATAACATACCAGTGATGTCCTCACCTGTATATATCAGACTGCGCCAAGCTAAATGAGAAAAATGTGTCCTATAGTCATCAATCTCTGCGAAATCCCCTACAACCTGTAAGCGCACAAAAAACTCGTCTTCCTTCTTTACACACATGCAGCACATTTGCAATAGAATGGATCGACATAAATCGGTGTAATGAACCAAAAGGATTAACGCACAAAACGGAAGCCATATTTGGCAATAATCTGGTGCACATCGGTCGTCCGACGTACAGCAGTAACTGGAGAACAGCTGTGTTAGGAGATGGTGGTATTCGTTTTAGTGTCATATACCGTCCTTTTAAATGCCGTAAACAACGGTGATTGTGTCCGTATCGCCCCCGCTTCCCGCTCACCTCTGCTCTTTTTAGCATCTCCCATTTATTCAGTATCTTCATGGCGAACACCTTGCCGGTATTTTTCATCTTCACCACTGCAACCTGTGAGAACGGAAAGGGGAGAACATTAGTCAGTGTTTGGAGTTATATAATCCAGGTTAGTAGGATAGGACGTGAGCCAGACAGGTATTGCACCTCTAAATGTATAGCTGACTGACTACTTCCAGGTGTGACTATAAATCTCTACAAGGGGCCATGAAAACACCAAGTTGTGTTACAAGCACTAACGGGGGTTTTAATGCATTTTCAGTTTAATACATCCCGCCCTTAGAGAAATAAACTTGTCTGATAACAGAGAACAATAACATGTGCTGAATACATCAGACAATTACTGGCACCTACTTTTTTTCATCACGCTGTGCATCTTTAATAATATAGGTCCAGATAAAGTGGAGAGGGAGAAACAGCCAGCCAATCAGCTTCTACCTGTCGTGTTATAGGCTGGGTTTGAAATAAATGACAGGTAGGAGCTGATTGGCTGGTTGTTTATCACGTTTTGAAGCTTGATACATCTGGCCCATAGTGTTAAATACAGTGGATGATGGCAGTAGAGGCAGCTTTGGGCCCAAAACCCTTTTTCCTGAATATGCATACAAGAACTAGGACAGGATGTACTAAGGGGAAAATGCGGTAAAACCCACGCTTTACCACATTTTCCTATGTACTATTACCCGGCCGCACCGATATCGCCGGGCAGGGTACCGCCTATACCCGATACCCTATAGAAGCCTATGGGCTTCTTTTCACCACCCGCCGCCTCGCTGCCCCCCCCCCCGTCCTCTCCCTTGAGCTTACCTTCTTACAGGTCCTCCTGGACCCCGGAAGGTAAGCCCTTCCTCCCCCTAGCAACGCAGCCGGACGTCCTTCCGGCTGCAGGGGAGGGGGGGGGGGAGAGGAGGTGCCGGGGACAACTACGCTGAGCTGTCCTGGCTGCAGGGGAGAAGCAGGCTCTCAGGAGGTGACTGGAATGACTGCACATGCATACGATAGTTATTGCACATGTCTGTGTCGCAGTTGACTGGTAGGATCAGACTTACTTTGCACAGGCTGAGAAAACCATCAGATGTTTTGTGAATTGCGAGTGGGTAGCGGATTTAAATTACGAAAACGTCCAGCTCTGCCTGCAAAAATGGCTGCAGCTCTGCATGACATCTCACTCTGCGCGCTGTTGGCGGGAGGAATAATGCGCATTGCACAAATGGTGGACATAACCCCTCACATTGACAACTTCTTGCTGTGGATGCCCCTGATCTGCCTTATACTCCATAATCCTTTATCTACATCACTTGTCAGTAACACAACAATGCAAAACACTTGACAGAGCACTGAGGTATTCCAGATAAGCGGGAGACATATTTGTTATATTATTTTTATTAAAGGAAGAAGGAAGTGGGTCGCTAAAAATATTTTCCACTAATAAAATTCCCTCCGTCCTTCCGAACAGAGCGGCGACGTTCCAACATTTCCATTGCAGACGTTATAAACACACGTAGACCGGACCGCAACAGAAACAAGGGATAATACTGAGGAGGAGGAAGCTGGGGGAGCCACAAATTAAAAGTTGGGGGGGGGGGGGGGGGCACATCCGGCCCTCAGGCAGCTAGAAGGATCATACCCAGAGTAAGTTGCCCGTAGCAACCACGCATTCATTTCTCTATTTCATCCTAGAAAATGATGGACAGAATCTTATTGGTTGCTATGGCCAACATCTCATTTTTTTAGAAGCTATAGTAAATTTATCCCCTTGATTGTACAGTGAAGTGTTCAAAACGTGGATTAAAGCCAGATTTACACCCGAAGAGACCTCCTAAGAGTTTATATACGGTCTGTGAGTTAAAAGTTGCTATAATAAAGGTAGTAGGATCCAGAAACCAAACCGTTGTCTCTTTATATTCAGCTAACACTTCTCGGTTGGGGTCCTCCCACATCTCTATGGTATTAAAGCCTCATTGTATGTTGAGCGCAGCTATTGCGGACGACGCGGTGACTGCCTGCTCTGCATGTAGGTCAGGGTGGTCCATGTGATGTTATTATGAGGGAATCTGTGATTTATACTGCTCAGAATGGTGGCCAGTGTAGTAATTATCGCTGATGCACGTCGTATACGGTCGACGGATCCTACAAATCGACCATGTTATGGTGGACCACGCATAGAGTAAGACGCCTGAATATAGTCGACCGCTTCTAGATCGTCAGTAACAAAAGTTACGACGCAAGAGTTAGTTCGATGGGACCATGGTCGACAGTCACATGGTTTCGCATAGCAACTTTAAATGTGAAATAGAACGCCTGTATTAGTACTGTAAATGTCCCCCCAATAGTGAGCCCCATGGGTTTCCACGTTGACCTATGTCAACACAACCACCAAAAAAAATGTGAGAAAAACACGTCAACCATTTGACTGTCAATCACGCTCCCGTCAACCTAACGCTTGCATCTAACTTTCGTTACTGTTGATCTAGACGCGCCTAACTAGATGGGTTCGACCAAGCATAATCGACCATAACATATCGATAGAGACACCGTCGATACGCTATACCATGACAATATAATTCGATTTTTTGGAATATATAGAACTCCCAGCTTTACGTTTTCCTACATGAGTCTGGGTGTCGCATAAGTCAGTATCATTATCATTCATGTGATTCACGGAGGTGGTGCGGTTCCATAAACGCTCACACCTCACTGTCCCATAGAGGTCTTCAGATCCCCATAAATTAGTGTGTACCCGGATTATAGATCTACACTGTTTAGATAAACAGTCAACAGGTCGACATACATTAACACGGTCAAAAAGTCAATAGGTAAAAGGTAGACAGTGCTTAAGGTCGGCAGGTACAAAATGCTGACATAACTATAATTTTGTTTTGGGAGCCAATTAGTCTAACAGTATATTTTTTGGATTGTGGGAGGAAACCGGAGTACCCCGAGGAAACCCACGCAAGTATGGGGACTCCGCACAGTTAGAGCCATGGTGGGACTCGAACCCATGACCTCAGCGCTGTGAGGCAATATTGCTAACCATTACACCGTCCGTGCTGCCCATAACTTTGCGTCGATCATTTCTACTGTCCACCTTTTGACTCTGACGACCACGTGGGGTCAATCTAACAACCATCTAATTACTGTAGATCATTTAACACTGTATATTGTTCATGGATTAGGGGTGTAAACACGGTGCAATTGCATTGCTATTCGATCCTGATTCAATTGGGATCGAATCGCACGGCAAGGCAAACTCATTCTGTTTGGACTATGTAAAACAGATCTGTACAATATATAGTCTCGACTGCGCATTTTATTTTTCTATTCGATATCAATGCCGCACATTAGGATCAAAATCAAATGCGTTCCCGTTCAATTTTTATTCGATTTATAGAAGAAAAATAAACCACATCGAATCGTGTGTACAAGGCATTACTGCGATACGTTAGCTATTGTTACACTCTCATGCACTAAATTACTGGGGCTGGCGATAGTGTCAGATGCCCCGTTAGGTTGGAAATAAGCTTGATGCGCTACAGTTGTATTTTATGATCTTTGTTTTATATTAATGTGGTTTATACATAACTGACAAATTCATAAAAAATATTTTTTCCAATGAATTCAGCCAATAGTAACAATTTTTTTTTTTTTTTTTGAATTTAACGTAATTAATATTAGAAGTGCTGTCATTCACTGTTACATACAGAATCTTATTACTTACGGTTTAGGGCGGTATTCAATCCCAGCCGCTATTTCAGCCTGCGTAAATAGCAGCTGTCACCTATTCAATGCTGCTGTTTCCGAAAGCATTGAAGGCAGATTACGACAAAACAGATCCGACTGTAAAAAAAAGTGTCAGACCTGTTTTGTCGGAGACGGCAGCAGATTGTCGTATTCATGGCTGTTTATAGACAATCCACGGCCATTCTCGCTGGTACGCCCACCTAAAAAGGCAACATGCTTTTCTTTGTACATTGCACCACCTTTGCAGTGGTTATATAAAGTAGAAAGACCCATGTTTTTTGGAAAGGTAATTGCAGAGCCTGTAGTTCAGGCTGTGGCCTAGGAGACAGGATCCCTGTTAACAAGGCGGCCAAACAGGGCAGATCTGCTTGTGCACTGGCCAATCAAATTAGCAGGATCAGCAGATGACCAATAATATCGTCAATGGTTCCACATTGATAACACACAGCCATTGGGCTTGTGTGTGGATATAAACAGCTGGCATTACCAACGTGCCCTTTTTGCCATTTTATTATATTATTAGATTCCACCGGACACAACATGGCAGCAGAAACCACGTTACTTTTCTCGTCTTATTATCAAAGAGTAGATAAAACCCTTGGAATTCAATTTCACATGGTCGAATTATAAAAAAAAAAAAAACTTTGTTTAACTAAAACTTTAATTAAAAACTCCTTGTGATATCGGTTTAGGAATCGGACTGTGATAAATGGATCAGGCACATGGGCTGATAGCTCTACAATCGTTTGATTAGCTCTGTCAACGATGCTGCTGTCGCCCATCCAGTGTGTATCTATGTGGGATTTTATAGAAATATGGTAGCATGTAATTAGCAACAGCTAAACGCTTAACAGCGTAAACAGATTCTGTTGTGATATACACTAAGAAACAATGAAAATTATTTCAAGGGCATTTTGTTCCATTCAAAATGTATTTCCTGCATGCCTAGTGTGTCTTCAGAAAAAAAATCGACAACACTTCACAGCAGGACAGAGTATGTCAGGAGACACAGACGATGTGGCATGCTACTTGGCTATGTAATTTAGAACACAGATTAATTAAGGCCCCAGGATGGGACAGCGGAGGGGAATCGGCACATAGTGGCAATGTTAGGTTCTGTCAGGCACATATCTTTATAGGAGACAGCAGCCCTGACTTGAACCTGCTGGTTTGCAGCGGCGACTGAAGCGTTAAACGCGCTGCACACCGCACACTGGCAAGTGTCCCCTCTCTGAGCAGATCAATCTTAATGAGCATGAGAACAAGTAAGAAGATCTGGAAGACACAATTGCAGAGTGTAACAAATATAGTTGCTATAATTACATGGTGGTGTTTCCTCATTCATCACATGTCTGGATGGAATAGTGCTCATCTCCAGACCTCGTACTGTGCCAGAGGAATGTGCGGCTATGTCTGCTGCTCTCCGTGTGTAACTACACTGCAGGCCACACGCCTGGAAATTACAGGCAACCTCTCAGCCCCTTTTCCACGCAGAGACTGCTCCATGTCCAGTGCAAATATGATTTAATGCCCGCGTGTCCCCAAATACACAGGGTTTAGCAGTCCAAATTAGCTATACCCCTCTAATGTACTGGTCATCTACACGAAAATGTGATTTGGGTGGCCAAAAAATCTATTTTTTTACATTTCTGCAGGAATGATGGGCGCTAGTTGCACTCGCGTCCGACTGGCATAACAATTGAATAATCCCGTTGGGCAACTGTAAAGCTGGCCATACATCAGAAAGATATTGTACCCAATCATACAATCTCAATTGATTGTAAGATAGATTGTATGCAGATTGTGTGCACATCTTGTGTACACAATCATACAATCAATCATAAGATGGATTGTATGACTGATTGTATGATGGATTGTATGCAGATTGTGTGCACATCTTGTGTACAAAATCATGCAGCAGATGGATTGTATGACTGATTGTATGATGGATTGGTGTGTAGATTGTGTGTCCAAAAACCACCAAGGACTGCTGGGGATTTCAAGGGAAATTGTACACAATCATGAGTGCAATCGATCTTAAGATCGATCTTTCTGATGTATGGCCAGCTTTAAACAATCAAATCCCCCTATACAGTTTTTGAAATTTCATAGTGAAGTTTTTATAAATAAGTGATTCTCCAAATCGGAGTAAAAAAAAAAAAAAATTGGAGTACGCTGTTTCCATGGTTGCAGATAATGTTAAGGAAACCACCTGTACAATTCGATTGAAGTATCACTAGGTTTATGAGTTTTTAACATACGACTTTAGGATTTGAGAATTGTTCCGCTAAATTGCAAAACCGCTTTTAATTGTGCGCAATGTTTTTCCCGCCGGGGTCACTCGTTAACCTCGTAAATATATATATTTCCTTAATAGTTCATAAAGCGCCTTACCTCACCGAAAGCGCCTCTTCCAATCACTTTTAGGATTTCGAAGTCGTCTTTATGTAGTCGCAACTGCTTCACTTTAAGGGCAAATGGTTTGGCTGGAAGAGAAAAGAAAGGTGACCTTATTGCAACCATAGCGGATAAATCCCAATGACACCTTCTGTATTGTCACCTTCAAAACGATCTAGAAAAATAAATAAGAATGACCAGGCACGTGATAGGCTGCGCCCCGGAGCACACGGCTACTATGCCAAGCCCGCAACTAGCGGGAACAGCAGCCATTTAGGACGTATTTGTACATGGTTGAGGATTACACAAAATAGACCTGGCAGTGCCGTCCTACCCACATAACCATACTCTCCCTGCGCAATGTAAGATTTGTCAGCACAGTAGCGCAGGAAGGAGGGCGGCTGGACTCCAGCTACACCAAGATAATAATGAACAACGGCTCATGGGGCCGTCATATATGTATTGTTTTACACAGAAGGTAAATGTGAGGTAAAAAATTATCTGAAAGGTCTGTTTTGCAAAAACAGGACAACGGAGACCCACCATACTGCATGCAGAGTCCCTATTTTTGGTAAACTTGCAGGAAGGTCAAAATGCAGGAAGGTCCACAGAGTCATTAGGTTGACACAAGCATTAGGTCGACATGGGGTTTTCATATATATTTTTTAAGCCAACAGAGTATTTCACGCCCTACGATCCACTAGGAGAGCGCAGCGAGCCATGCGAGGGGACGCGGTGCTACGTTCATGGCGACGGTGTCAAAATTCAGTACAAAAATTTAAAAAAGAGAGTGAAAAATTCCATGTCAACCTTTTGTCTGTCAACCTTCCCCATGTCAACCTAATGACCCGTCAACCTAACCCATGTCGACTTTCCTGCATGTCGACCTAGTGGTGTCGACCTTAAGGTGGCCATACATCAGAAAGATATTGTACCCCATCAAACAATCTCAATTGATTGTAAGATGGATTGTATGCAGATTGTGTGCACATCTTGTGTACACAATCATACAATCCATCAGCAGATGGATTGTATGACTGATTGTATGATGGATTGTGAGCAGATTGTGTGTCCAAAAACCACCAAGGACTGCCGGGGATTTCAAGGGAAATTGTACACAATCATGAGCGCAATCGATCTTAAAGGCCCCCATACACTATGCGATTTTGGGGCGATTATGGGACGATTTCGGCACTTAGTGCCGATAATCGGGTGAAATCGGCCCAAAAATCGCAGGTGTGTGATATCTGATCCGATCCGATGTGTGGTCCCGTGCGCATCGGACCGGATCAGGGAGGTCGGGCGGTCAGTACATACGATCACGTCCGACCTCCCTGTATGCATATGCCTGCCCACCTGACAGGCATATGCATGCAGACACCGGGGGAGCAGTGGGGCGGGCAGTGGGTCCCTGAGTGCTAAGCTGGCGGCGCCGGGGAGTGCTGACCTGGCCGGGCGGTGATGATCATAGATATCAGCACAGCACGCAGGGGGACGCGCAGTGGCGGGTATTAGATTTTAAAATTCCTGTCAAATGACTAGCCGTTCTCTGATTGGCTGAGCTCTCAGCCAGCCAATCAGAGAACGGCCAGTCATTTGACAGGTATTTGTCAAATGACAAAAAAAAAGATAAAAGATAGCCATAACAGAAAGTGACAGCAATTTTTGCAGGGACATTGATCTGATTCAAACTTTTTGCATATGGAAAGAGAGAGCTGTAAAGACAGAGAATGGAGGTAGGAGCAGAGAGAGGTGGAGAGTTTGTGGGCTAAAAACTGTCACAGTTTAAAGTGAAAGTACATTGCAGAAGCCGTCATTTTGACAGGCTTTTAACCCATTATTTATATTATGCACAATTCTTAGCGTGCACTATATATTTATATGCGGTTCATCATTTGCTGTAGCGTTGTAATGCACAACATTCCCCGGGGCTGAGCAACAAACACAGCCAAGAAATCAACAATATCTTCTGAAACAGATTCCAAATGATATTAAATCCAGATCACACATCGTGGGAAATAAGCAGGAGCGTTGCTGCATATTTTGGAATTTTTTTTTTTTAAACTGATCTGGAGCGGATTCTGTGAAGAGAGGGAAGAGGGGCTGAGGCCGCTGGATGTACTCTGGTTGTACGGCGACTCATTCACTTCACGATGAATGGACTTGGTGATTCCCGATGAGTCACACAAAGGTGCTGAGGCAGGAGGCGAGTAACCCTCCGCTGCCTGCCTTATAAATGCCATTGTGAATCAGCGTAAATGTGCAATACTTGTCTAAATGGTGGAGGCGGCCATTTTGTTGGCATAGAAATATTCCTGGGAATGCTGCCTTTCGATTCCATAGGAACCAGTGGCGCTCCATATTCCTATATATATATATATGCCTATTACCATGAACAGAATTGCATCCAATATAACAAAAAAAATTACAAATATCCACAGAAAACTCAAAAAATTGACTGCAGATCAGCTATAAAAGTTTTGACACTTTTGCAGAGCACCAGGATTAACGTTCACCTCACGGGTTAAAATGACTGGGATAACCTGGGCCTGTGAGTCCACAGACAAGATGGCCTCATACATGGCTCATCGGGACACCACATCTCACAACAAGCGCGGTAACGATCGCAGAGATAACAAATCAGTATATAGTATAAAGTGCCACGACGGGTGGCTACACAGCGGGCAGGCTGCAATTTCACCTGAAATTGCCTCAAAATCAATAAGAATTCACCTGGAAACAAAGAACCTTTGGACGGATCTCAATGGGGCTATTTTAGTAAAATGGTGCTGTCGGAACATATGTGCTGCAATGGCGGTGCCGAGCGCCAGCTGTTATTTTTAGTAAGTGAAAATTGGTGCCCACAGAACTGGTTATTTTTATAAAAGAGAGCGGATTGTTGGATATGTTCAATTATAGCAAAGAACACTGAATGATCACTTTTTATTGAAAAAAAAAACATAACAAAATACTAAAAGAAAAAATACAAAAAGGTTATTTTGTATTATTTCATTATTATTATTTTATTTATAATAGATTACTATTAATAATAATAAAATATTATAAATACAATTAAAATAGCAATGAAAATACAAAATAATAAGAAGAAGAATAATAATATTGCTCCCTTTAAGTAAGCACAGAGGCATGCCATGATAATACAGATTTCTGTTGCCATGGAAACTGCAGACAACTTTCTGTAGCTGTAAGCACTAGAGGGAAAACAGCCATATTTAGGGTGCCCTACTTATCAGGAACAGCCAGTCAGCAGGTTCTTCCTAAAATGAACTGGATCATTAAGGTGGCAGCATCACTACATTGTGAATGGAGATCTAGAACCGAGATTTATTTTTATCCTAGAATAAACTGAAACATAATAGGTCAACAGAGTACACGGGACCATGATAGGATGTCTGTTATCTTCCTATATCACTGTAAGGGGGTACATTGTGACTTATAATACATGAGTAGATTCATGGCAAGGAATAAAAAAATATATTTTTATTTTTTAACATTTTTAGGAAAATTGGACTAAAGCAGAAATCTCTGCTTTTATTTTTTTTTATATAAATCACCGTAGCATTTATAAATCTTCAACCTATTCCTTCAGGTGGTATTTAAATAAACTATAATTCTGCACAGTGTCATGGGCAACCACAGTCACATGGCACACGATGCAGCGAGCAAAAAGGGTATGAAAAGCCCCCTGCAAAAAGTATCCACACTGTGACAGCCTCAGATTCTCTCCCCATCATCCATTACACGCACTGAGAGAGGCATGCCTGTGTCTATGTGGCAGACATATTTGTCAACCCACCAGGGGCTTTTACAAAGGAGATAATGATTTGTAGGAATTCGGCAAAGAAAAATTAAAATCTAGAGAAAAGATATGTTTTAGCAGCTTTTAGATATTATTTTAGCACATTTTTGGTACACAGCCGGCACGTCTGAAGATTTTGGTGTACACACATCTGGCATTTTTGGCTCAGAGGGGCTGGTGAGAATGGCTTTCGACCTCTCTAAGCCAAACGGTGGACAGGCGTACAACGGTACTTCAGGACTGCATAGAAGATATATACATACATATATACATATATACATACATACATACATACATACACACACACACACACACACACATATATATATATATACACACACACACACACACACACACACACACACACACAGTATATACAAAGGCAAAACACTTTAGAACACTAAAGTTCTATATAACTGAAAAAAAAGGTACTTGTTTCCTAGCACGGCGCCCATCGTATACCATAAGCCATACAATGGTATGCGATGCGATGTTACGCGATGGCAGCCGATGTTATACAATTTTAAATCGTATACCATCGCATTGTATGCCATTGTATGTCATATACAATGGTATACGATTTAAAATTGTATAAGCACCCTAATGGGTGTTTTCAATGTTAAATGGGCCCCCTATAAGATTATTAATTGTATAAGCACCGTAATGGGTGCTTACAATGTTAAATGCACCCCCACTATCAACGCCAACCCGAAGCGTGGCGAGCGCCGCGAGACCGCGAGGGCGGCGGTACGCGCCCTCCGACCTTTTCATACCCCCACCATCCACGTCGGCGTGGAGTTGATTTTAGATAGTGTGGCGAGCGCAGCCCTGCGAGGGGACGCGGAATACATGTAAAGTAATATGCGTCCGCTTGCCACGCTTCGGGCTCCGTGGCTCGCCACACTATATAAAGTCGACTCCACGCCGACGTGGATAGTGGGGGTATGAAACGGTCGGAGGATGCATACCGCTGCGCTCGCCACGCTTCGGGTTGGCGTTGATAGTGGGGGTGGCGTGGGGGTGCATTTAACATTGTAAGCACCCATTAGGGTGCTTATACAATTTAAAATCGCATTGAATCGCATCACATGCAGGTATATGGCAAGCGATGCGATACAATGCATAAGATGCCATATGACTGAATATCGTGGGCGCCGTGCTAGGAAACAAGTACCAAAAAAAAAAATAGCGGAGCGCTATGCAAAGCCGTCCTGAAAGCCGCTCATCTGCTGGTATAACCAGCAGATGAACGGCTTTCCCTGCGATGTAGCGGGAGCGCGCAGCAGCGCTCATCACTGGGGCATACACACTGGGCGGCTTTGAACTGAAAGACGCTCAAACCTGCTGTTTTGAGCGACTTTCAGCTCAAAGTCGCCCGGTGTGTATGGGCCTTAAGTGAAATAGCATTGTTTTCTTCGTGGGTTATTCATGGTCATTACACGCAGCAAATATTGTCCTTTCTGAAGTTGCTGACGGGAAGGCCCCAGAGAAAGGTGCATCGCCTGCGTGATGTTTGTATTGTGGCTGCTATCTGTGATGGAAGTGGGAATTACCAGCACGATAACAAGAGAGAGATCAGCTAGAACGTGTGACGGGGACACAATGTGGTGTAGCAACTGCAGCTAAAAATAGGCGACATTATCTAACCACGCTAACCACATATAACCTGAGGTACACGGAAGGAGGAAATGGGAGACCACAAGTCTATTCCTATAGCACAGATACCCCCGTATAAAAGGATGTGTATCCACATGGTCGACATACAGTAGGTCAACATTGCTAATAGTTTTGAAAAGTTTTCAATAGAATTGAAACAAGCAAGGTGTCGACATGAAAAAGTTCGACGTGGTTTTTCATGGTTTGTTTGTGTGTCGATGTTAACACCTGAGCACGTAGACTCTTAAATTAGTGTAGAGCACAGGCTCTCAAACTCGGTCCTCAGGACCCCACGCAGTGAATGGTTTGCGGGTCTCCTCGCAGAATCAAAAGTGAAGTAATGAGCCCCACCTGTGGATCTTTTCAAATGCGTCAGCGAGTAATGAATGCACCTGTCGGGAGACCTGGAAAACATGCACTGTGTGGGGTTCTGAGGACAGAGTTTGAGAACCACTGGTGTAGTGAGTACTCTCCACATTGAAGTATGAAAATTTCCCCCAAAAAATTAGAGACCTAAAAAAGTCATGTCGACCTTTAGAGGTGTCAACCACTGTTATGTCAAAATTTTGCTTGTGTTGACCTTTTGTCAATGTCGGCTTATTAGTCGGATCCTCTTTAACCATGTATAATATCTCACACTGAAAACGCAGCTAGAAAACAGAAAGAATATATGAGCCAGATGTACGAAGCTTGAAAAAAAAATGGAGCGTGATAAACCACCAGCCGATCAGCTCCTAACCGTCATGTCACAGACTGTGTTTGAAAAATGACAGGTAGGAGCTGATTGGCTGCTGGTTTATCACTCTCCATTTTATAACTTTTTAAGCTTAGTACATATGTCACTTATTTGGGTGTATTCAATGCCGTGGGCGAGCGGCGACAGCGAGCAGGGCTTCCTGCTCGCTGTCACCACTCACCCTGTCAGTATTCAACGCACCCCCCTCATACGGCAATTCCCCCTCGCTCCGTTTTTTTGAGCGAGGGTGAATTGGCGTATGCGGCTCCAGAAGCAGCGAGACTCGCGGCTAAATACAGCGAGTTTTCTGCATTAGCCGCGGGTCTCGCTATTTTGGGGAATTCTCGCCGTCCTGTGACGGCGAGGATTTCCCCAGAACGTTGAATAGGGCGAGCGGCTGGCGAGGGGGTTAAACAGCGAGGATCACTGGTTTTCTGCAATCCTCGCTGTTTAACCCCCTCGCCGGCCGCATTGAATACTACCCATTGACCGTTATCCATGCTCTACACCTGGGCTGCCATTTTGTGGGCTGTACAAATATTGGGGTAGATGTATGAAGCAGTGATAAGGGAGCAGAAGTGATAAAGTTCCTGGTATGTTATCACCGGCCAATCAGCTCTTGACTTTCCCATTTTAAAACCCAGCCTTTAACTTAGCAGTCAGGGGACGGGATTCTCTAACATCCGCGCCCGCACATCGCCGGCTACCGCAGACATAATGATTGCATATGCACTAACATATGTGATAATTATGGCAAAGAACAGCTCATGGGCTAAAATATGTCCTTTGCATTGTGGCCGGCGATGTGCAGCGGGTCCCGGCGGCTCCCCCCTCCCTCCCTTACCCGGCCGGGTGCTGCCGCTGCGGCAGGCTCTCTTCCTCCTGCCTGTTCCCGGAAGATGATTTACAGTGCAGGGAGGAGGAGGTCATTGGTCCGGGCAGCACAGCGCTGTGCTGCCCGGACACAGGTGAGGGGGGCCGTGTGGGGTGGTGTTAAGAAGCCTATAGGCTTCCATGGGGTATCACCAGCTTTTGCTGGCGATACCCCCCGAGTGGGTTTTACTGCATATCAAAACGCATTTTTCGTTTAAAGAATCCCGCCCAGGAGCTGACTGGCCAGTGATAAAGTACCAGGCACTTTATCACTGCTTCCTACACCTACCCCATTGTCAGCTACTCAAATCATATGGAGCCAGTAAGATCACAAGGAGCTTGGGCTGACCCATTATTAATGAACAGGCAACCTATCAATTGCCCATGGATTAGTAACACCCTAAAGCACGAGGTACTTTTACCTCAGGCCTCAATAAGTCCCTATTGTGATACAGGCCCCCAGCTGCCACCATTAAGAAAGACAACACCTAGTATAGGCGTCCCAATGTCCACAGCGATCACCATACTGTAATTAAGGATTGGTCTTGTCAATTGCAGCACACACCAGAATTTGTTGAATGGGTGAATAAACTCAGAAGACCTGAACATAGTAGCGTCACGTATGTTGTCAGATGATCAGGTTTTTGTGGACATATTTCTGCAAAGCTACTAAGTGCCAACAACTTTAATCCTGGACTAAGGCATTGGGCATTTCCTGATCCGCGAAAACCAGGCCGCAGTCCCGACTCGCACAACAATCCAGCTACTTCTCAAACCCACACAAATAATCATTTACTATTTAGGTCACCTGGAGATCAGCCAGCCTGTCTACACCCCATCCCACAGACATGTAACCAAGAGATTTCACACTGCAGCAATGAAGAGCATTTATCTCTTGAGTTTTGGAGTGAAGCATAAAATGGCCGTGATTTACTGTAGTTGGAGAAAATTACTCTCATGTAAACAAAATATGGGGTTTACTAAAAGCAAGGGGTAGCTATCACAGTTACATGTGTTGTATACAGGGGTGTAACTACCATAGGTGCAGGGAGTGCAGCTGCTATGGGGCCCAGAGCTGAGAGGGGCCACATCCCTGTCAGTTACATGTGTTATATACAGGGGTGTAGCTACCATAGGTGCAGGAAGTGTAGCTGCTCTGGGGCCCAGAGCTGAGGGGGGCCACCTTTCCTGTCACAGTTACATGTGTTATATACAGGGGTGTAGCTACCATAGGTGCAGGGAGTGCAGCTGCTATGGAGCCCAGAGCTGAGAGGGGCCACATCCCTGTCACAGTTACATGTGTTATATACAGTGGTGTAACTACCATAGGTGCAGGGAGTGCAGCTGCTATGGAGCCCAGAGCTGAGAGGGGCCACATCCCTGTCACAGTTACATGTGTTATATACAGGGGTGTAGCTACCATAGGTGCAGGGAGTGCAGCTGCTATGGAGCCCAGAGCTGAGAGGGGCCACCTTCCCTGTCACAGTTATATATGTTATATACAGGGCGTAGCTACCATAGGTGCAGGGAGTGCAGCTGCTATGGAGCCCAGAGATGAGAGGGGCCACCTTCCCTGTCACAGTTACATGTGTTATATACAGGGATGTAGCTACCATAGATGCAGGGGGTGCAGCTGCTATGGAGCCCAGAGATGAGAGGGGCCACCTTCCCTGTCACAGTTACATGTGTTATATACAGGGGTGTAGCAATCATTGCTGCAGCCGCTATGGGGACCAGAGCTGAGAGGGGTCACCTTCCCTGTCACAGTTACATGTGTTACATACAGGGTGTAGTTACCATAGGTGCAGGGACTGCAGCTGCTATGGGGCCCAGAGCTGAGAGGCTCCACCTTCTCTGTCACCGTTACATGTGTCACAGTATACTATTATCCAAATATATTCCATCATCATGCCATGCCTGCACTTTTCAATAATAAATCATAGTTTTTAGAGAACTAAACCCTCTTTTACAGACAATATATTATTTATCACGTTACTGCACGCACTTGGGGTTGCGTTACCCTGAACATACTATCACATTGGTGCTAGATGGTTGCATCTGTGGTAATAAGAGAGGAATTTGCTGGACAGGCATCCAGGGCCCACATGAGGGGTAGACGTTTATTTAAACATCAGTACTTTCCATAAACAGCTGCCTGTGGTATAAACCAGCTTAGGCCTCGCTTTCAGCCTACACGTGTGTTTTGGGGCCTGCTTCACCTTGCAGCTCACATGAAGAGTTAATGCTTTACTGGCAGACATATCAGTTACTGGCAAACCTTATCTTATATCTGCCCAGATCCGGCAACAGTGATGTCACTACTTATAAAATGGATGTTATGGTGATTTCTATATATTTACACGTGGAGCTTAATCAGACACTGGCCTTCAAATGACACTGATCCAACCTCAGACATACTGACGTGTTAAAATCCAAATGTACTTTAATTTGCAGTGCTTCTCGTTGTACGCCACCATTTGTAGATTCGTAGATTATACCCCACCCCCCTATTACCGCTTTCACAATGGCCATCTGGAAATTACCCAGCATTTTTTTTATATGTGCCGGGTCATTTTGCCGGGTGCAGCCTGACCCCCAATTTACACCACCCGCAAATTACCGCGTTAAAGCATTCAAAAAGGGAATTTGCTGAAAAACCCGGGTTTTTCTGTGGTGTGAAAGGGTCAACACTGGTCTTAAATCCCGGCACTTTGGCCCTGCTTATGACCAAGGTCAAAGTGCCGGGATTTAAGACCCGTGTTGACCCTTTAACACCAAAGAAAAACCCAAGTTATTCAGCAACTTCCCAGGTTGAAAATCTTTAACCCGGTAATTTGCTTCTGGTGTGAAAGGGGTATTACTTAAAGGCTGTGCGGAGGAAGCGGGACCTAAATCATGTTTCCTACCAATGCCTGGCCTCAGGACCGGCAAAATAAGCAAATACAAGGGAAATAAAACAGATGATATTTCAACTATTTGCGGAGTCCATTGCCAGACACATGCACTCAGCAGCCCTGGAAGGACGCCGTTGTTGACAAGCATTTCCAACTTGTGCATTTCTTCCGTATATCAACACCTTGCGTAAATTAAAGCGTTTAATAATAGTTTGCGAGTGGGCCAGCGCCTGTATCCAAAGGAAATATTAGCCTGGCTCCATGTGTGATAAACAGGTGCCAAAATCCCATGCATGGAACTCCCAATGGCTTGGCTGGGGGATAGACTTGCACAGTTCAAGTTCCCCGGCTGCTCACTGACAGACCAGTGGGTACAGCTGGTCTTAAGATCATTCGTCAACAGTAAGAAGACCTCTTAGGACTGCATGTCTGACTGACGCTTCCTCAGAACTAGGTGGTGAGAGTATATATGGGATAGGCCTGTCAGGCCTGCTTTATCTGTATTACAAGCACACGCTTCCCAATACAGATAAAGCAGGCCTGACCGGCCCGTGGCGCTATGGATGTTATGAAACTACTCATCCCAGCATGCTTTGCCACAGTTCGACCATTTCATAATAGCAAAACTGTGCTAAGGCATGCTGGGAATTGTAGTTTCATAACTGCTGGAGAGCCACAGGTTGTCCCGTCCTGAGCGTAAGGTACTAATACAGACCTGTCCGCTAGGCAGCGTATATTCGTTGCCTAGTGAGAAGGTAAACGCTGCCCCGAATTCCCGCACTGGCATGCGAGCGGATGTGTGCGTTTACTCAACTCCGGGGGCTTTGCGCATATGCAAACCCCAAAAATTGGCCGAGTTAGCAAATTCGTCTCTCACAGAGTAGGTGTGAATCGCCCTCAAAGTATGATTCATCCAGCCCTTGGGGCAATCTGTTCGTGAATGGATGTCGCTTGATGATGTCACGGCTTTTTATATTGTAAAGCGCAATGCAATATGCTGCACTATATAAAAAACTGTAAATAATTAAATATGGTGGCCCGGCATAAAAATAATATAAAAAAAAGATGGCTGCCTCTACTGTGAATTGTCCTGCCTCTGTGATGTCACTAGGTCCTAGCAAACCAATAGGCTGCAGTTTTATGGATGTTGGTCCAGCACACAAAAAAAGATGTCTGCCTCCGCTGTTCCTCAGCGACAGGTGCACTTTATAGTATTTAACACATTATAAACGATGTTTCCTCACAGAAAAAAAAACTGTGATGCATACAGCAGACCAGACTCCATATTAGGTAATGAGACAACAGCTGTAACAGTCGCTGGGGTTTCTCAATCTATCTCTGCCATGTGCTCCGTCAATGGGACTGTGAATCAATGCAAAGGAAAGCTTGTTAAAAAGGTGTCAACACCGAGCTCTCTTTGAGATACTCGATATCGGTCATTCCCGGCATATCTGACATAGCCATTGCCTTCGTTCCTTGGAAGACAGGAAGGTCCACTGAGGTAATTATCCCTGCGCCAGAGCTGGTCACACACCAGGCACCAGGTGCCCATAAGCATTACTGCTGGGGCCTAACTGTGGGGGGATTACTACGGATATTAATGGCCACACATGAACAGCCTCGCCGACGTGGGGCTTATTTTAGCTGCCCTGGCCCACATATTAATATGTCCGAATACTTAGAAGAAAGTTACCTTATAAAATTGTTATTAAACAAATAGTTCCCAATACTACAACCAGGCTATCGGCAAAAGGTGGTGTATTAGCTGCACGTTGCTCACCAGTCCGGTTGGGCCTTGAAGAAAACAGATCTGTTCTAGATTTAACCAATTTTCCTAAATGTCAGGTGCATTTTTTGGCTACAGATATTATAGTGTGCCACCACCACCACCACCACCACATACCCCACAGATCATTATCCTCACAGACTGAAGCACTGCTGGTGCATACACACACACACACACATATACACATTTGCAGACATCCTTGTGACCAGGTAACAACTATCAAGCTCCATATGATACACTCTGTCTATAGGTGTGTGACACCCTGCATACATGCTCTCTCTAAAGGTGTGCGACACCCTGCATGCGTGCTCTCTACAGGCGTGTAACACGCTGCATACGTGCTCTCTCTACAGGCGTGCAACACGCTGCATACGTGCTCTCTCTACAGGCGTGCAACACGCTGCATACGTGCTCTCTCTACAGGCGTGCAACACGCTGCATACGTGCTCTCTCTACAGGCGTGCAACACGCTGCATACGTGCTCTCTATACAGGCGTGCGACACGCTGCATACGTGCTCTCTCTAAAGGTGTGCGACACCCTGCATGCGTGCTCTCTACAGGTGTGTAACACGCTGCATACGTGCTCTCTATACAGGCGTATGACACGCTGCATACGTGCTCTCTATACAGACGTGCGACACGCTGCATGAGTGCTCTCTATACAGACGTGCGACACGCTGCATACATGCTCTCTATACAGGCGTGTGACACGCTGCATACGTGCTCTCTATACAGGCGTGTGACACGCTGCATACGTGCTCTCTATACAGGCGTGTGACACGCTGCATACGTGCTCTCTATACAGGCGTGCGACACGCTGCATACGTGCTCTCTATACAGACGTGTGACACGCTGCATACGTGCTCTCTATACAGGCGTGTGACACGCTGCATATGTGCTCTCTATACAGGCGTGTGACACGCTGCATACGTGCTCTCTATACAGGCGTGTGACACGCTGCATACGTGCTCTCTATACAGGCGTGTGACACGCTGCATACGTGCTCTCTATACAGGCGTGCGACATGCTGCATACGTGCTCTCTATACAGACGTGCGACACGCTGCATACGTGCTCTCTATACAGGCGTGCGACACGCTGCATACGTGCTCTCTATACAGGCGTGTGACATGCTGCATACGTGCTCTCTATACAGGCGTGTGACACCCTGCATACGTGCACAATATACTGTATATACATATGATGTATAAAGTCTATAAGCGTAATTCTGCCCTCTGGGAAGGGAAGTTAATATGAGACCTGTGATCAGATATGGAGACTTGCTATTGCATACACTGTACAGCACTGACCACATTACCAATACTTACTGTACTTTAATTTACCAACCCACAGATATAATGTTCCAGCCAGAGGTGACTACTGTTTCTGTGTTCTTATGGAGCCCCCACGGGCCACATGGATAGACACGGGAGAACAGTAACAGGGGAGGGGGTGGGGTGGGAAACGTTCCTGGTTATTTACTGTGCCGCCACGTGATGTCTGCTGGGGTTTACAGAACGGTTTATTTTTCCTCTACAAATAAACCTGTTTATAAGGTTGTGCCGACACCTGCGACGACGTACAGCAGCGATGACGGTCTCCTGCTCCTCCACCATAACACTACCAGTGTTCTGTGACTACAGTCACTGTACAGGTCATATGCAGCCAGGACTACAGGGAACGGCTACTGGGAATAAACACAGGACAGTAGAGGAAGAGTGGTCGGTACAGTAACAGTCAGCCGCAGACACACGCTGAATATAGACAATCCACATTTTAATCAGCAGAAGCTGCTTGTGCGTCCTATATGTTTTGCAAATAACAAGCTATTTAACGGAAACGGTTGCCAAAAAGAAATTAAGTAGAATGTAAGTAGAAATTGTAACACATGCATGGAAATGTGTCAACCTTTCTATGTGTTGACCATTGCCATGGCAACACTTTGCTTGTGTTGACCTTCTCAATGTCGATGAAGACACTGTTGACCGATCACCCAGATCCCGTTAAACTGCATTAGGATTGGCCCCCTCTCGGAATTGTAATATCACAAACAATGGCAGCAACCCTGTGGTTCTCCAAACAAATGTATATGGCTGTCAGAGAATGCTGGGACTTGTAGTTCCATCCATATCTGGCTTGTACGTTACGACAACTGCAGTATTTCCCTGAAGGGACACATTTAAAAACCTCTGCACTGTAAACATGTTCTCAAGCAGAACAGAGCAGCAGGAGGAGGAGGAGGAGGAGGAGGAGAACCCCGATCAGCTTCTGCTTTTAGTTCCCACCAATTTACTGCAAACTACTCAAGTGGAATTCTCAGCATTACACAAATAACCAGCATTTAGCGAGCATTGCGTCCTCAAACTGTTCCATGTGTGTACAAGACCTTTCTCGTAATCTGTAAGATCCATCTTTACCCCCCCAGTCTATATAGCAGAGGGGTATCCTCCTCTCCCATCACAGGACCTCCTTCACATCCAACAGAATTCCTGAGTCCTACTGCATCTCTGTAACCCTATATAGGCACAAAGTCCAGGAAGCATTGCCAAGAAGCGTTTGAAACTGCTCTGGAATATTACACGTTGTATGTCAGACATCGTACAAACGGGCCGCAGCCGATAAGGTGTCCGCACAGCGTTTACTGCAGCGCAAAAGCCTAGAAAACAAGCGATCGCCAAGTACAGCAATGTACAAAGTGAAGCTTTACCCAAGGGTGTACCCTTATTTCCTGAGTGTTCACAGTGGTCCGAAAGCATGGACGACAGCCACTGCATACAAGCTCTGGGGTAGGCCCATGGTGTCCCAAGTTCCTATGCACTGGTCGGCTAATGCTAAGAGGATATATTCATGGGACAAGTCTTCTAATACCCTGTTACCCTCAGACTTACAGCCTTATTATATGTGCGTAACTGACCCTCTTGTCCCCATCACACAGGAGAGAGCACAATAAACTGCTGTACGTAAAATAGATTGAGTCCAAGGCTGGCTGCATGCGATCTGGATGAAAGGTCTACCGGTCGACACAGACTAAAGGACGATGTGTTTTTCGCAATTTTTTTTTTTACAAATGCAATGAGGCAACTTGCCCAAGGCACGGTGAGCCATGCAAGGCTACGCGCTACACTAAGTGGGGGTCCATATCAACAGGTGCTGACTAGGGTGGCCAATTGCAGGATCACGATCGGCGGGATCCGGACCCAAAATAGCTGGAAACTCAATTTCGGGATTGGAGTTTTCAAACCCACCAGCACTACCCCCCGAAACCCCCCCCCCCCCCCCCCCATTAGATTTATGTTACTTCCTACCATTTCAGTAAAATTGAATCTACAACACTTGAGTTGTCTGTGCGTCCATAGGGGACAGACGCAGGACTGTACTCCCCTGTCGCCAGCTCCTGGCTCTGCGGTTATTTTTTATGGCAAACGTGTTCCTGCAATCTCTCCTAAGTGACAGAATCATTGTTTGTCCGTCATTAAACCACCCTCTGAATGAGGCGGTCGCAGGCGCCGACACCTGGAACAGAACGGTCTTGTGGGCACATATGTCGCAGTGTAAATTATGTAGATGGAACGAGGTACAGGCTGCCTATTGTCTGGTCCCGGGTAACTTATAAAAGGAAAACAGCAGGTGAGACTAGGATGAGGCACACAACAAAGGCCAGCGAGGCTCAGATCTATGGAAGATATTGGCTGCATCATCTGTGCCCCCCCGTGTGAGGGGCGAGGGATACACACAGGTCATCTGGCCTTCAATCAATCAATGACAGGGGAGGAAAAAGAGAGGCGCCTGGGGGACAATGCCACGCGGGGTTCCTAGAGTGTCGCAGGCCTCAGCGGGCATAAGGAAGTAATGCGGCTAGAAAACACACAAATAATGTGTCACCCAAAGCGACGTCACAACTGGACTTTCATATTGCTAGAACCGTTTATTTCGCCCACTCCAAGGTGCAGTGTGCAGAAAAGAGAAGGATGGTACGGCCAATCATCTAACTGGCATTTTTAGTGGATATGTTGAGGATCCCTCACAGCGACGTTGGCACATAAAGGGTTAATATAATAGCCGCAGCGAAGTCTCTAGTTCCCAAATAATATTATGATTATTCCTTTATGTGGCGCCACAAGGGTTCTGCAGCGCCTTACACATTGCTGCATCAGTGGACAAGACACGGAAATAAAGCGTCAGGACAGCCGCAACCGCGGGTTAGGTGCAGGTGTATGGGGGTGTGGTGTATGCAACGGGCTAGCACAAGGGGGGAGGGCCCTGCTCAGCAGAGCTTACATTGCTTCATCTGGGTGAGGTCATTAAATCGACCTCAACCGCTATTGAGCGACACATGAAAAAAGGTCAACATGGTATAAAGCGACTAAACCCAACATGGTATAGGTCAAGCTTAATGAAAGGTCGACACAACCAAATGTCAGAATGAGAATGGTCGACACAGGAAAGGGTCAACATTCCTTGGCTCGCTGTGGTCGGCACACTACTCTAATCTAACACTACGCTACGTGAGTTGTGATGCAAGGACAAGTCGGTTAAAAAAAAAAAATCATGAAAAACTCATGACGACCTTTTCAGACATTGTCCGCCAATCGAATGGATGTCGCTTATTCCGGGGGAGTTCCCAAAACTCAGTATCAATGTAAGAAGCCTCGGAGCGATAAAGTGGGGAGAGACGCTCCTGCCATTTTGCAAACACAGCATGTATTGTGGCAGTTAGGAGCTGATTGGCTGGTACTTTGTCTCCATCCACTTTCTCTCTCTCCAGGGTTTAGTACATAGCCCCCCTCATTACTTCTTAAGGCATCCTCACAGTCTAGATGTTAAAGATATCCGTGCTAACGCACAGGTGACTGATTTATAGATAGCCTTAACAACTGGACCGCTAGAGTGCCTTGAGGAAACACTGGCTTAATCCCTCCTCTGAGGTCGGATACCTGCTGACCTTTGACATGTTGTTGCTAACCCTCCGTTTTACCCAATTGAAAGATCACATTTTATTGTTGAAGCCACAACTTTGTTTTCACTCCTTGCTTCCTTCCCATAGTGGCCTTTGGGCCTAATTCAGCTTAATTCCCGTTAGAGAGCCCTGCATTCCGACAGCCGCTGCTCAGATAGAGTGAAATCCCACCATTGATCGCATTCCATTCGCAACTTACCAATGAATAGTATTCCTAGCCTGTGCAAGTGAGCGTAACTCTGACCCTACCGCATCTGTGTGATAGTATAAGACCGATGTCGGCGCTGGCGCTACAGTCCTTTCCTGAAAACACCCGGCGTTTCTCCAGACACTGCCAGAAAACAGGCAATTATCTCCCACAAACACCGGCTTCCTGTCAGGTTTAGATCATACGCTGATTTAGGTCGACATGGCTAAGATCGACAGGGCCGGAAGGTCGACAGTCAAAAGGTCAAAACAAGTTTTTCACGGCTTCTTTTTAAGCCAACTTGTCGACTTACTTCGAAATTTTAATGCTTGTGTCGACCCATAGTTTTATAGCCCAGCTCGCTTCCCCATCCTTGGCACCATATTTAAATGGACAGCAGACCTGCACACAACTGCAAACCAATAAAGGACACAGATTAATGTCACATGTCCTCTGTATGACATCACAGGCAGTGCCCTACGGTTAAAGAGACACAAATGTGTTTTATATTCTTTAAAAAAAACAGTTTTCCGGCGCGAGGAAAGGATCCGGGACCTGTCAGAAGACTCTGCGACTGTCCGAGCTCTCTATTGTCACTTGATCCATAGCTCGGATGCAAATGACACGGTGTCCGGTGTGGGGGTTAAAGCTATGCAGCTGTCCAGCCCCCACAGCCAGGCATAGGTCATCTGCTACAGAAACTATACCCTGACAGCTGCTTCTACAGCGGAGCTGACAGAACAACGCCCTTGGGCGCCTCTGTTACCCAGCAGAGAGGCAGTGTCATACTATTTAGGGGAAAAAATCCATGTGTATTATATGTGAGAGCTGATCATATCGCGGGCTTGGGAAAAGAGTTTCGGGTATGTGAAGTATGTCCGTCTGGGAAGACACCTCCTCCGGCCGCCACAAGGTCGATGACATCTGACAATGCTCCACTGAACCAATCTGCTCCCAGGGAGCTGTGTGGTGGGGTCACAAAGCTTACGCTTCAATGATCCCGGCTGCATGGCACAATGACGTCATTACGCCATTAACAGGATTTCTCGCTTTAAGGAGGCCATACACACGCAGATTTATCTTCAGATCTGGCTGGTTGGAACAAAAACACGGTTATGGATGAGAGCAAATGACCATTTGCTTGGAAATGCTGGAAAACTGACAAACTGTCACTCATCCATAACCATGTTTTTGTTTCAACCAGCCAGATCTGAAGATAGTGAATGGGCACCTTAAGACTGGACTTTGAATGTGAAACTTTATTTTTCCCCAAGAGCCCGTAACAGCATACAGTAATAAGCAGACGGAAATGTCCCTCTCTACGACTTTTACGCTGCCATGCCAGGCCCGGTGTGACACACACACATTCACTGCCCAGCGTCCTGTCACTGCCCCGATTCTCTGACTTGTGACCCGACAGAGATAATATTCCATTTGTAACACAATTCCCTCATTGTCAGGATGCAGGAAGAGGAAGCAGCTGCTCTCAGAAGATGCTAAAATAATCCCATTTACTGTCCATGCCCTATTTGTGTTATTCCGCCAAAGTCTCTGAAAGGCCTGTACATCCTGACAGCACCCAGCAGCCCAGACAGGGCAAACAATACAATATGCAAACACCGTAAGGCTAACAAGTCAAGTATACTTGATATTTTTCATATATTTTCCAACAAAATAAAAAAGGGGAAATAGATAGGAAGGAACTCCTGCACTGGGGAGTACCCCCATCTGTAACATGTTGTCACATGACAGTGCCCACCCTTACTGGTGACTAATAGTGGTGTCATTTTCACAAGTGACAGAAGGACACAACACTGCTTCAGGCCCCCGTCCGTTACATTGAGTCCTCAGAAATGTGGCTTCCTGTCATGATCTCACTTAGATTAAGATGTATAACATAACACACTTGTGGTGATGCACACTTCGATTTATTCATTATTAATTAACAGTTTCTTAGATAGCGCACACATATTCCGCGGTGCTTTACAGAGAATATTTGAACATTCACATCAGTCCCTGCCCCAGTGGAGCTTACAATCTATATTCCCTACCACATGTACATGCACACACAGACATTCTAGGATTCATTTGTTGGAAGCCCATTAACCTACCAGTATATTTTTGGATTGTGGGAGGAAACCGGAGTACCCAGAGGAAACCCACGCAAGCACAGGGAAAATATACAAACTCCGCACAGTTAGGGCCATGGTGGGAATGGAACCCATGACCTCAGTGCCTGATGTACCATATACACCTGGTTGAACAGAGAATCTTGCATGTTTTCCTGAGACGGAGCGTGTGTTTTCATGGCACTCTATTCAAAGGATGTTGGCAATAGACGAAATGTCATGTGTGCCTTAACTGGCAAAAAGACCGCTTTGGGTGACCTAACCAGTACTTTAGATGGGTTTAGTCTCTTTATGTTGCTAACCCGGTGTTTGCACACTACAAGTATGGTGAGTAACGGGCACTTGCCACAGCCAATCAGAGGTTGGCTACCTTTTATGCTTGATTACACCTACAGGTAAACCGATACCGTTACAGTGAATGTCCAATTACATCGTGAAGGGATCAGAAGCGGCACAGTAGGCAACCCAGGGAAATTTGCACAGAGAAGGAAATACATGGCCTTACAACTGCTTTAGGTGCCTGATTTATTGCCTGTTGCGGGGTCATAGGTTGGACAAGGCAGCCGGCTACAAAGCTGTCTGCACATTGTGCGATGGGTCACTTGGCCTAAGTGGTAATTCACCAGATATGCAGCACAAATGTCAATGAGATGGTTAGCCACATGACATGAGGGACTGGTATGGAAGTCACAAGCGATGCGGCTGTAGTTCCGCCGGCCAGATTTACCGCCTCATGCGGTGTTCAACGTGGGCAGCAAATCGGCACAAGCTGCAGGTCCATGTTGTTTACCAAATAATTCATTTTAGAGTTTAATACAGTTTTAACCTTTTGAGTGTCATCCTCTCCGCTAAAATTGAGAACAGCTCTGAATATTGGCTAAAAATGCCAGCGTCGCTCACATTTGTTATATAAATTCAAATAAAATATGTTTCACACCTATATTGACAAATTCACTTGGCACACCAAGGGTTAAACCTGAAGCCCGCCCCTCATTTGATACCATAAAACAGAAAATACTGCCAGGTTCCCATATATGTGGGACCCTTTGCAACAGAATGGGAACAATACGGAACAGCTCATACTGAATAATGACAGGAAAGAGTTAATGGATGCTCGCAGGCTGTAGGTTGCTGCTGCCTCCAGTCAGTAGCGGATAGATACTCCCCCTTGTAAGCAGAGGTTTCTGACGCTGCTGGACGGAGCTGGCAAGGCAAGCTAACCCCAAGAAGAAACTCATCCTCCCATTTATAGTCAAAAATGTGCTCACACTTGGCTCGAACTGGCGGCGTACAATCCCCAAACACATCCTCCTACCCCACCAGCCATTACAGGAGGACTGAAACCTAAATATTACCACCCTGAAGAAGATTTAATGACAGCCTTCATAAGTAACAACTTACCAACCTTTCTAAATAATAGATCTTAACAGTAGCTAAGCTGGCGAGCAGGGCCCTCGTATCTTTGTGACGGTCTGTAAATATCAAGTTTGTTCCATCACAGTTTTGATGTAAAGCTCAATGGAATTTGATGCGCTATATAAGAAATCTGTTAGCAAATAAAATAAAAAGGAAAGTTGGCACAGTTTAGACTTGACACATGTAACTACCATACACACGCAGATTTATCTGCAGATCCGTCTGGTTGGAACAAAAACCTGGTTATGGATGAGAGCAAATGACAGTTGACCATTTGCTTGGAAATGCTGGAAAACTGACAAACTGTCACTCATCCATAGCCATGTTTTTGTTCCAACCAGCCAGATCTGAAGATAAATCTTACTAGTGTATGGGCACCTTAAGGATAAAAATGGCGCAATGATGAGCGTTACTGCCCCACAGCACTGAGGTCATGAGTTCTCACAGCACTGAGGTCATCTGGTGATGTCAGCTGCCTGCCCCCTGCACACGCGTTATGGGCCTAATGTGAATAACTAAATACTGCGCCGTGGAATATGTGTGCGCTACATAAATCACTGGTAATAAATAAATAAAAACTGTAGTGAATAGAATGTGTTTCCCCCCCCCCACCCCCACCCCCCTTAGCCCGAAGACTTCTTGCCTCGACGGCAGGAATGAGGAACCTTTGGCCCTCCGGCTGTTGTTGAACTACACATCCCAGCATGCCCGGCTATAGTTTTGCTATTTGGCCATGCTAAAAATGTTGCAGGGCATGCTGGGATGTGTAGTTCAACAATTCAGTAATTCAGCATGGATTGCTAATTAGAAAATGTGCAAAGCAAGCAATTACTGAATGACTGCACAAGTGCGGTATACACATTGCTCGTGTGTGGGGTCAAACAGCGACTGAAAAAGCGAACGGATCATAAACGTAATGTGGCCACAGTTTGGGGGCGGTATCCTGCAGATTTCTGGGTGTGTCCAGGCAATTTCAGAGTGGGTCCGTGACACAAGCTCTGACCACTTCCAGCCTGTATCCGCTGCAGATCAGTTGCAGCGTCAGACTTTTGCACAGACGGCAGGTACTCTTCAATGGTCATTGATGATCCAGAAATTGCGAATGAATGGCAATTTATTTTGAAACTGTACACTGGGAATTCTTTACTTTCTATCTGGGTGGCGGCTATCTACTTGCAGTCCAATGGGAATGTTCTGAATAGCAATCCATGCTATAATAGGCCCTGTGAACGGTAAATCAGCTCTTTAAACTGCACAAGGGAACAGTGAACGCAGAGTGGGATCCTCAGCTCCCCTCCGTTTCTGCAGCCCAGGGATATTACGAATGCGATCATCGTGCAGGGTGACAGGCTTATTACTCATGCATTTCTCCAAACCGCAGAATTTCCTGATGTTATTTCAGTTAGCTATAGAATACAACGTTCCATAAGACACCGCTATGATACACCGATCACATCATTATCTCGGGCAAAAGGCAGCTGTTCCCGTACAAAGCACAAGCATACGTCTTACTCCCAACTGACTGCTCCGCGTTATATCCGTATTACCGAGTCCAGCCTGTGGGCCGGGATTGCACACAAAGGTTCCTAGCCGCAACAAAGATCACAGAATCAGATCATCAGGAAGACAATGTCTAGGTCGACATAGAAGAAGTATGACATGAGTTTTTCATGTTTTTTTTTTTTTGCTTTAAACAGGCTTTTTAATACTTTATCATCCCAGTGGGCATAGAGGAAGTATATAACCATGCACACAGCAAGGCGAGGGCAGCCAGAGGATGCGCTACACTTATACGTTGTCCATGTCAACTATATCGACAACTATAAAAAACTGGGAAAAACTTATGTCAATGTTTTCTCATGTAGATCCCTTGCTTTGGTTGACCTTTTGACCAGGTGGATCTTATGCATGTTGACCTTTTTCATGTGTCAACTTTTTTTTGTGCTGTCGACCAATAGCGGTCGACTTTTTGACCCATACCCACAGGAAACAGCTTAAAATACACCTGAAACTTCCCCCCAGTCATCTTTTTGCGATCTAAAGCAATATTTATTAAAATGCAACCTGTTCATGCAACAAAAACTAGTGAGGCGCCCGAGGCATGAGGTACTGTTTGCCTCGTGGCTCTCAAGCTTACAGAAATGAGAATAAACAATGTGTCTTTTAGAGTGCGTGCCCGTAACGCAGAATGGGGAGTCCGTGGGGTATATGTATATATCATAGATAAATCAGCACTAATCCCGGCTTTGCGTAATTCCATTCACCGTAATTAAAATGTATTGTGTGAAGAGGTATCATGAGAGGCGGGCACACACGTTGCCACAATCACCCATTTCATCTGGTAGGAAGTGATTAGCTAAGTGCACATTACACACCGCCGCTGCATCCCGAGGACACAGGATTAGCGCCACGTGAAATCTGCAGAGGCGACGCGGGCCCCAGAAGCACCTGCCGGCCCAGAGCTGCCAACAACGTTTCATCCTCTTTATTTATTTATGGACGTGTTGTTGTAGACGGAGTCGCCGCAGCCTGAATTGCGTCACCCTCTTGTAGTAACCACAATGACGCGACGAGCTGACGGATTGCTGCTTTTGTTATTTTATTGTAACAGAGTATAAAATTAGGACAAAGTAATACCTGAAATGATGCTAGACCGAACCAGGGACACACCTGTGGGGAGAGATGCCTTGTTAAATAGCAAAGACAAACTCGGTCTGTCCCTACACCGTCAGTCACTCGGCCACAATGTTTAGTATAGGATCGTTCAGGGAATAATTGGGAGTGGGAAATTACAATGGGATCCTACAAAGGAAGCTGAAGGCCTGATTCAGGTCCGCTCGCTAAGCAGCAAACATTCGCCATATTGCATCGCATCAAACACAGCCTGTAAAGTGACTGGAGCTGATGGTTCTATTTACTAAGCATTGGAGAGAGATAAAGTGGCGTGATACAGTACCAGCCAAGCAACTCCTGTCTTTTTTCAAACACAGCCTTTAAGAGTGCAGTGAGAAGCTGATTGGAAATGCAATTTGCATACGATTTACATACGATCTGCTGGGAAGTGCTGCCGTGAAACTAAACAAGTACCGACGGTACATTAAGTCTCTCTGTGATGTCACTTGGGTGGGGAAGGACACACCCCCTTCAATGACCACATGACACCTATGCGTAAACAGCATTACGGTCTCTCTGAAATAAGATTTTAAAAGTAGGCGTGTGTGCCTCCAGCCAATAATATGCGGTATACTTCTCGGAGGCCACATAACGAAATCTATAAACTCACACCCAAAAAAAAAAAAAAACCTGAAAACGCACGTCGACCGTTTTATGCTTGTGTCGACCTTTTGTCTATGCTGAGAATTTGGTGTTGACTTATTGACTATAAACCTAGATACTGTCAACCCCTTATACCAAAACCTTTTCTATTTACAAATCAACAGATTGCAATATATTTATTAAGAAATAATCTGGTGATGAAAGGGTGAAGCCGTCGGCGCCCCAGCGGGTAGCAGCTGAAACCCAATACATATGGAGCGCATCCCAGACAATTAGGGTTTAATGGAGATTGTCTTGTATGTTTACAGAAAAACTGGTTTAGTAACACGGTGCAGATATGTCTGCAAGATGCACAATGGTTTTAAAGGCACCGGAACAAATTATATTTAATTAAACTTAATTGCCAATGTTCATTTCCAAATGAGGTGTGAGTATTATGACCTGGAGGAGCATGTTTCAGGATTAATTCATTAACAGCAAAACTGTTTCTTCATCGCCTGAAACGTAACACAACACGCGGATGACAGACACAGGGGCATCTGTACAGTATACTGTATAACACAAAGCGGCCTCGCTCCCTGTACAGCGGAGAACACGGTCTTGTCAGGTCAAAGTCAGGGACTTGGCTGTATGGATTAAATGTTTAAAGCATATAGTAGGGGACAACTGCAAGCCCTTGGTGTACCACTGGGGGTACGGCAGCAAGGGCGTGCCGACAATAGGGGTACGGCAGCAAGGGAGCACCGACACTGGGGGTAGGGTAAGGGATACGGCAGCAAGGGCGCGCCGACACTGGGGGGTACGGCAGCAAGGGCGCGCCGACACTGGGGGGTACGGCAGCAAGGGCGTGCCGACACTGGGGGTACGGCAGCAAGGACGCGCCGACACTGGGGGTACGGCAGCAAGGGCGCGCCGACACTGGGGGTACGGCAGCAAGGGCGCGCCGACACTGGGGGTACGGCAGCAAGGGCGCGCCGACACTGGGGGTACGGCAGCAAGGGCGCGCCGACACTGGGGGTACGGCAGCAAGGGCGCGCCGACACTGGGGGTACGGCAGCAAGGGAGCGCCGACACTGGGGGTACGGCAACAAGGGCGTGCATTGATTTGGCACACCAACATTAGGGGTAGTAAATCATATGAGTGCATTGATTATTGGGGTAATACAACAGCGGCACACAGACCCCCGGGGCACCCCAACAGCGGCACACAGACCCCCGGGGCGCCCCAACAGCGGCATGCAGAACCCCCGGAGCGCCCCAACAGCGGCACGCGGAACCCCCGGGGCGCCCCAACAGCGGCACGCGGAACCCCCGGGGCGCCCCAACAGCGGCACGCGGAACCCCCGGGGCGCCCCAACAGCGGCACGCGGAACCCCCGGGGCGCCCCAACAGCGGCACGCAGAACCCCCGGGGCGCCCCAACAGCGGCACGCAGAACCCCCGGGGCGCCCCAACAGCGGCACGCAGAACCCCCGGGGCGCCCCAACAGCGGCACGCAGAACCCCCGGGGCGCCCCAACAGCGGCACGCAGAACCCCCGGGGCGCCCCAACAGCGGCACGCAGAACCCCCGGGGCGCCCCAACAGCGGCACGCAGACCCCTGGGGTGCCCCAACAGTTTCCAGGACAAAAAAACCCAGGAAGGAAAGCAGCCCGCTCATGAACACATGAAGGCTCAGGGAGCGGTTACCTGTTAGATATTAGACATTAGCTTCATCTGCCAAGTCTGAGTCAGCTCCAAGTCAAACACAGGCAGAAGATTAATGAGTAACAGGCTTCTTTAATTTAACTAAAAGAAAATGTTAATGTTTTTATACTTTGTCCTAATGAACCTCCTGAAAGCGCGGCGCCCAGCTGCACATATTGGAAGCGCGTTGCTATAAGTCACCTCCAAAACGTCTTACTCAGTAGTATATAATCAGCGGAGGGAGTGTAACACAAGACCCGAGGCAGTGAGCCATTCCTCGGCCCCGTTAACAGACTGAGGGAGAGTAATACAAGACCCGAGGCAGTGAGCCATTCATCGGCCCTGTTACCAGACGGAGGGAGAGTAATACAAGACCCGAGGCATTGAGCCATTCCTCTGCACCGTTATCAGACTGAGGGAGAGTAATACAAGACCCGAGGCAGTGAGCCATTCCTCGGCCCCATTCCAGACTGAGGGAGAGTAATACAAGACCCGAGGCAGTGAGCCATTCCTCGGCCCTGTTACTAGATGGAGGGAGAGTAACACAAGACCTGAGGCAGTGAGCCATTCCTCTGCACCGTTATCAGACTGAGGGAGAGTAATACAAGACCCGAAGCAGTGAGCCATTCCTCGGCCCTGTTACTAGACTGAGGGAGAGTAATACAAGACCCGAAGCAGTGAGCCATTCCTCGGCCCCATTCCAGACTGAGGGAGAGTAATACAAGACCCGAGGCAGTGAGCCATTCCTCGGCCCTGTTACTAGATGGAGGGAGAGTAACACAAGACCTGAGGCAGTGAGCCATTCCTCTGCACCGTTATCAGACTGAGGGAGAGTAATACAAGACCCGAAGCAGTGAGCCATTCCTCGGCCCTGTTACTAGACTGAGGGAGAGTAATACAAGACCCGAAGCAGTGAGCCATTCCTCGGCCCTGTTACCAGAGAGAGGCAAAGTAACACAAGACCCGAGGCATTGAGCCATTCATCGGCCCTGTTACTAGACTGAGGGAGAGTAATACAAGACCCGAGGCAGTGAGCCATTCCTCGGCCCTGTTACTAGACTGAGGGAGAGTAATACAAGACCCGAGGCAGTGAGCCATTCCTCTGCACCGTTATCAGACTGAGGGAGAGTAACACAAGACCCGAGGCATTGAGCAATTCCTCTGCCCCGTTTCCAGACTGAGGGAGAGTAATACAAGACCCGAGGCAGTGAGCCATTCCTCGGCCCTGTTACCAGAGAGAGGCAGAGTAACACAAGACCCAAGGCAGTGAGCCATTCCTCTGCCCCGTTACCAGACTGAGGGAGAGTAATACAAGACCCGAGGCAGTGAGCCATTCCTCTGCCCCGTTACCAGACTGACGAGAGTAATACAAGACCCGAGGCAGTGAGCCATTCCTCGGCACCGTTACCAGACTGAGGGAGAGTAACACAAGACCAGAGGCAGTGAGCCATTCCTCGGCCCCGTTACCAGACTGAGGGAGAGTAACACAAGACCCGAGGCAGTGAGCCATTCCTCGGCCCTGTTACCAGAGAGAGGCAGAGTGACACAAGACCCAAGCCAATGAGCCATTCCTCGGATAAGAGGGAAAACCAGCCCCCCCCCCCCCCTTTCATCTGTTGCTTACACAGGATGCAAAGGCAACCAGATAGCGGACTGGGCCAATAATCACCCAGATCAATCACCAGGATTCACTGATCAGAAGAGATACATTCCCACAAAACTGAATATTCATCATCCAGTCCTGAAGTTACAGGGGGAAGAAGAGAATTGGGCACCAGACTACCGCCCTACCTCTAGCAGGCTCCTGTACATTGCCTACCTGATAAAGGGGGGCATGAGTCACTATAATGCGGAACATCCCACTTAACTGTGGATTTAGAGCAGAGAGTACAGTAGGAGAGAGTGGACAGCAGAGAGCACAGTAGCAGAGAGAGTCAGAGGGCATCAGAGAGAGCAGTAGCAGAGAGAGTCAGAAAAAAGCAGAGTACAGCAGAAGAGAGACAGAGGGCAGCAGAGCGTACAGTAGCAGATAGATAGTCAGAGGGAAGCAGAGTACAGTAGCAAAGAGTCAGAGGGAAGCAGATAGTACAGCAGGAGAGAGAGTCAGAGGGCAGCAGTGAGTACAGCTGGAGAGAGAGTCAGAGGGAAGCAGAGAGCACGCTAGGAGAGAGTCAGAGGGAAGCAGAGAGCACGCTAGGAGAGAGTCAGAGAAAAGCAGAGAGCACGCTAGGAGAGAGTCAGAGGGAAGCAGAGAGTACAGTAGCAAAGAGTCAGAGGGAAGCAGAGAGCACGCTAGGAGCATAGAGTACAGTAGCAAAGAGTCAGAGGGAAGCAGACAGTACAGTAGCAAAGAGTCAGAGGGAAGCAGACAGTACAGCAGGAAAGAGTCAGAGGGAAGCAGAGAGCACGCTAGGAGCATAGAGTACAGTAGCAAAGAGTCAGAGGGAAGCAGACAGTACAGTAGCAAAGAGTCAGAGGGAAGCAGAGAGCATGCTAGGAGCATAGAGTACAGTAGCAAAGAGTCAGAGGGAAGCAGACAGTACAGTAGCAAAGAGTCAGAGGGAAGCAGAGAGCACGCTAGGAGCATAGAGTACAGTAGCAAAGAGTCAGAGGGCTGCAGAAAGTACAGCAGGAAAGAGAGTCAGAGGGCAGCACTGAGTACAGTAGCAGAGAGAGAGTCAGAGGGAAGCAGAGAGCACGCTAGGAGCATAGAGTACAGTAGCAAAGAGTCAGAGGGAAGCAGACAGTACAGTAGCAAAGAGTCAGAGGGAAGCAGAGAGCACGCTAGGAGCATAGAGTACAGTAGCAAAGAGTCAGAGGGAAGCAGACAGTACAGTAGCAAAGAGTCAGAGGGAAGCAGACAGTACAGCAGGAAAGAGTCAGAGGGAAGCAGAGAGCACGCTAGGAGCATAGAGTACAGTAGCAAAGAGTCAGAGGGAAGCAGACAGTACAGTAGCAAAGAGTCAGAGGGAAGCAGAGAGCATGCTAGGAGCATAGAGTACAGTAGCAAAGAGTCAGAGGGAAGCAGACAGTACAGTAGCAAAGAGTCAGAGGGAAGCAGAGAGCACGCTAGGAGCATAGAGTACAGTAGCAAAGAGTCAGAGGGCTGCAGAAAGTACAGCAGGAAAGAGAGTCAGAGGGCAGCACTGAGTACAGTAGCAGAGAGAGAGTCAGAGGGAAGCAGAGAGCACGCTAGGAGCATAGAGTACAGTAGCAAAGAGTCAGAGGGAAGCAGACAGTACAGTAGCAAAGAGTCAGAGGGAAGCAGAGAGCACGCTAGGAGCATAGAGTACAGTAGCAAAGAGTCAGAGGGAAGCAGACAGTACAGTAGCAAAGAGTCAGAGGGAAGCAGAGAGCATGCTAGGAGCATAGAGTACAGTAGCAAAGAGTCAGAGGGAAGCAGACAGTACAGTAGCAAAGAGTCAGAGGGAAGCAGAGAGCACGCTAGGAGCATAGAGTACAGTAGCAAAGAGTCAGAGGGCTGCAGAAAGTACAGCAGGAAAGAGAGTCAGAGGGCAGCACTGAGTACAGTAGCAGAGAGAGAGTCAGAGGGAAGCAGAGAGCACGCTAGGAGCATAGAGTACAGTAGCAAAGAGTCAGAGGGAAGCAGACAGTACAGTAGCAAAGAGTCAGAGGGAAGCAGAGAGCACGCTAGGAGCATAGAGTACAGTAGCAAAGAGTCAGAGGGAAGCAGACAGTACAGTAGCAAAGAGTCAGAGGGAAGCAGAGAGCACGCTAGGAGCATAGAGTACAGTAGCAAAGAGTCAGAGGGCTGCAGAAAGTACAGCAGGAAAGAGAGTCAGAGGGCAACACTGAGTACAGTAGCAGAGAGAGAGTCAGAGGGAAGCAGAGAGCACACTAGGAGAGAGAGTCAGAGGGAAGCAGAGAGCACGCTAGGAGCAGAGTACAGTAGCAAAGAGTCAGAGGGAAGCAGAGAGCACGCTAGGAGCAGAGTACAGTAGCAAAGAGTCAGAGGGAAGCAGAGAGCACGCAAGAAGCAAAGAGTCAGAGGGAAGCAGAGAGCACGCTAGGAGCAGAGAGTACAGTAGCAAAGAGTCAGAGGGAAGCAGATCGTACAGCAGGAGAGAGAGAGAGTCAGAGGGCAGCAGTGAGTACAGTAGCAGAGAGAGAGTCAGAGGGAAGCAGAGAGCACGCTAGGAGCAGAGAGTACAGTAGCAAAGAGTCAGAGGGAAGCAGATAGTACAGCAGGAAAGAGTCAGAGAGCTGCAGAAAGTACAGCAGGAGAGAGAGAGAGTCAGAGGGCAGCAGTGAGTACAGTAGCAGAGAGAGAGTCAGAGGGAAGCAGAGAGCATGCTAGGAGAGTCAGAGGGAAGCAGAGAGTACAGGTAGGCAGAGAGGCCACCTTTTCATACAAGAAATAGCCAGTGTGGTGGAAGTAGTGAGAGACTGCCTTAAGATACAAGAAATAGTGAGAGTGTGGTGGAAGTAGTGAGACCACCTTTAGATACGACAACTGGAGATATCTCTCCCTGAGCCCAATACAGCAGCTCTGTTGATTAGATTGACAGGAATTAGACATATTTGGTTGGAATGGGGGGGGGGGGGGGGGCTTGTTGGATAGAGATTTGTTTTGTTTGTTCCATGTGAAGAGCGGGTGACGCGGCTGCAGACTTTTCCCAGGGACCGAGTGTGTGAAGAACAGGAAACCGGCCAACAAAATGGATAAATTGCCTGTGTTAATCTTTTGTAATTCTGATCTCGTGGGTAGGAACATGACTCCTTATTCCAGAGCAAACTTCCTCTTATAGACGGTGTAAGAAAAAAAATTAATAAAAACAGGAAACAAAAGCATTGAAATAGAAACACCTGCTCCGTCTGCTCCTTACAATGTAAGAACAAACACGGAAGGAGAAACTTCTGGCAGAATCCACTTTAAAAACAAAAAGATAAATCTACATGTGACATTTTACATGGACAATGTCCTGTATAGTATTACTGTGCGCTCTGAGGCCTTGCACAAAGCTCTTCGGCTGGAAAACATCTGTCCCCACCATATGAATCCGCAGAACACACTTTCAAAAAGGTATAAACAGAAGACAAAAAGCTAAAATCACAAAGCTTGGCGTACCAGTTACACCTGCTACAATATGAACTCTGAATCAGGCCCAAAGTCAGGACTGAGCTGCATGTATAGATGACGGATATGTCATTCCATATATATAATATAATGTCGAACAGCACAGGATTTAACATAAAACATAATAAATATCAAATAAAAGGCTGTAAAACAAACCAAGCGCAGCCACTATTTGATATTAGCACAAATTCTGCAGCTCATGGAGCCAAACAATATACAGGAAATAATGAAGTTTATTCGCCGGTAATTATCTCCTCCACGTTCAGTCTCACACTTCTGCTGGGCGCAAATTTGCAATGAGCAGAGTTGAATGCACACTGTGGACTGATAAATCCACTCGCCGACCGGGTCTGGTCTAGTCATCGTAGATCAACTGACCGCAATCACAGATTTTTGACCTTCATCAGACCCAAGAAGCTTCAGGACGTCTGTGTCTGGAGCGGATAAGTCAGAACAATTAACAACGGTCTGGTGGAAGATCGGAAGATTTCTATTTAGCTTTTTGTGGTTCTTTAAATGCAAAATATTTCTGCTTTCTTTAATGCCACCTAAGGGGCCCACTTAACATGGATTGCATTTACAATGCGATCTGGGCGGAATATTACTGCCCAGGATCGCATTGTAAAATGCAAGGCTAACGGCGGGATGTATCATCCCCGACACGCAGGGACAGGGCTCCGAAAGTAGCCCGTTCCTGTGATGAGCTGAGCCAGGGGAAGTCTGCGCATGCACGGTTAGCTCTGCACCGGCAGCAGTGCGGTGTGTAGCCCATAGGCTACCGCCATCTCAGAACGGTGGTAGCCCAGGGATGTGACTCCCTGCTGCCCGAAGTTGATAGGGACCTTAACGTGACTGCTGATCGCTAGCTGTTAACAAGTTGATTGGCAGGAAGTCAGCCTTTGTGATTGGTAACCGTCCGTTTTCTGGGAGTGTCAGGATAACAATGCAGGTGTGGACAAGCGTTTTCAGGGAGGTCTGTGAAGTCAGCTCCGCCCCAGCCAGCCGGTTTCTATCGCACAGTTAGAGACGGTTCAGGGTTACACACAGACTGGGAAAAGCATCCGATAGTGAGTGACGAATCAAAGGTTGCGATCTGTCCGGGCAGCGGCTATCAGATCGCAGGGTTCTGCAAAATCACCTAGCAGCGAGCAAGTCTGAATTAAGGCACTTGTCCTCAAATATATGGCTTCATATTTTCTGTCCATATGATGAGCGAAGCTGGTTCTCTCCAGGTAACACTGTGTCATTCCATAAAAATAAAAAAAAACACTGCCACCTAGTGGCCAATTATTGGGAAAAAAACAAAAAGCAAAGAATCATTTTTCACATTAACGGGTGTTGATTATATGGTCGACAGTAAATAGGTCGACAGGCACAAGATCTTGTCCTCAAGATCTACCAACAGGTCATGTATATCAGGCAACCTGTCGTTCTATAGTAGGGATGAATGCAGCAGGTTTGACAATATGACAGTTAGTAATGACTACAGCTGTGCACCAGCTAGGGGTCTGGGGAATGTGACATTTAGTAATGACTACACTTGTGCCCCAGCTAGGGGGTCTGGGAAATGTGACAATAATGACTACACCTGTGCACCAGCTAGGGGATCTGGGGAATGTGAGTTAGTAATGACTACACTTGTGCCCCCGCTAGCGGGACTGGGAAATGTGACAGCTAGTAATGACTATACCTGTGCACCAGCTAGGTGGTTTGGTAATGTGACAGTTAGTAATGAACGCACCTGTACACCAGCTAGGTGGTCTGGGAAATGTGACAATGACTACACCTGTGCACCAGCTAGGGGATCTGGGACATGTGACAGTTAGTAATGACTACAGCTGTGCATCAACTAGGTGGTTTGGGAAATGTGACAAGGCCCCCTACTTACACTTGTTGGACCTGATTGACTCAAGATTTATCCTATGTGCAGGAGGATCAATCTCTTCCAATCTCTTGGTTATACCCAATGGCACGGGATTGTGCATTGGGTCCTACACATTAGGCACATAAGATTTTGTCAGACAGGCACATCAGATTTTGTTAGATAAATTGACCCAATCCCCCTGAATTGGGTCAAATCTGACAAAATCTCACAAGTGTAAGGGCCCTTTAGTAATGACTGCACCTGTGCACTAGCTGGGTGGTCTGGGTAATGTGACAGTTAGTAATGACTGCACCTGTGCACCAGCTAGGTGGTCTGGGTAATGTGACAGTTAGTAATGACTACACCTGCGCACCAGCTAGGTGATCTGGGAAATGTGGACTGTTGGTAGATCTCGAGGACCGGTTTGGCCACCCCTACAATTGGTCAACATTGAAAGAGTCAACCCATTAAAAGGCCGACATGAAATGTTCCCACATTTTGTGTCCATGTCGACATGGTCCCCCGATTAGTTTAACGCGTATGTTTGCCGTGGTTGAAAGCAAGCATGAAAAAATTCTAAGAAAGAAAATAATCGTGGAAAAACTGTTGACAGGCGTCGACATGGTCACCGTAAAAAAGTGACAAGTCATTTCAACCTTTTCATGTGTCAAACTTTTTTTCTGTTGTCCTCTTGGTTGTATCGACCTTTCGTCCAGCCGACAAAATGGAGACAACCAGTCCATCATAAACATAGGAAATGTACAACCACCGGGGTGCTGAGAGACACCTCACTGCTTCTGTCAATGCAGACGCTAGTTCCTGCCGGCCTGAGTGTGCGTTACCTAACACCGCTGCCATGTTTGTCAGGAAGACCCGTCACACTTCCGTTATCCCCTAACACTTTCCTTTTTTTGAGTTGATCTGGAAAAGCTTAATAAAGAGCCATCCGTTTTTAATTCCTTCCCATTCTATAAAAAAAGTGGAAAAACCCAGGTGCGTTATAGTAAGCTCTCAGGAGCGGTGCATATTGAAGTTTAGTGAAAGAAAGCAATCAATGTAATCTGTTGTGGAACCGCACATCCCAGCATGTCCAGCCATGCAGTGAGACTAGGGAGCTGCAGGCTGCCTACCTCTGTTTTCCAACAGGACATGCTGACACATGTAGTGGCATTGTGGGAAAATCAAGGCTCGCATAGGGCAGGGCAGGCGAAAGGGGGGGTCAAAGAGGACACCTGTACCGGGCCCCAAGTTTGTGAGGGGCCCCTAAGTTCTGACAGCTGTAAGCTTAGTTGTGGCAGTGCAGTGCCTAGAAATGGTTTATAAAGGCACCTGCCTGGATTCCTATAAGGGTACTTACCCAGACACCCCTCCAGTATTAATGATTATTAATTGTGTATATTTTAATAATAAAAAACACATTCAATATGCAGTATACTAAAAATATTCTGCTCAAGGGGGCGTGGTTAGGGGGGCCCCAGAGATATCAGTGTACCGGGCCCCAAGATTTCTGTTGCCGGCCCTGGCATAGGGCATGTGGTTAAGCTATTAATGAGGCTATTGGCTTAATTATCTTGATTAGCAAGAAATCCGGTGATACACTGCAGGTAAAGTAGTCCATACCAATGGGGCATATCTAAAAGGCGTCACACCAGTGCAGTCACCGGTGTGGTCTGTGAGCAAATGCACAGAATGCATGGAGCTCTGATATACTCCACGGCATCCAATCAGACGCCTGCTTTTAGTTGCAAACAGCACTAGAAACATGACAGCTGCAATCAGATTGAAAACCATAGGACGCAGCACGTGTGTAAGGCGTAGCACAGACGCTGTAATATAAATGCGTAACGTGCGGTAACATGGCTCTTACCCATTACTACTAAGACCAGGCATGTCCAACGTTGGCCCTCCAGATGTTGTGAAATTACACATCCCAGCATGCTTTGCCACAGTTTTGCTATTAGAGAATGCTAAAACTATGGCAAAGCATGCTGGGATGTGTAGTTTCACAACATCTGGAGGGCCAACGTTGGACATGCCTGACTAAGACCACTTAATTGTGCCTCGAGCAACTCTTTAAACGATGAGAATTGTATAAGCTGAGCCCATTTTTAGGATGTTAATATGGTTTATTTGAAAGAAAGCAAGATAAGCTGATTAGTAAAAGAATTCCTGCTCGCTGTGCGAAACGACCCCGCAAAACCAACCGGTGCCAGCGACCAGGGCTGGTGCTACTGTTGGTTTAAACGCCCCCCTTCAAATGATCCACTGCAGTTCCTAAGACTCCTCTCTCCACTTCCTCCGCCGAAACAATATTTTGATTTAGCTTATAGAGAGAAGTGAGAGGAGGACTTGGAGAGCGAGGCGGCAGGGTGGAACAAAGGCTTGGCACGCTCAGCCAGTCTGCCAAGTGCACAATAACAGCGCTTTCTGTCTTCTTGCCCTGGAGCCTGTGGAACATGCAGAACTTATCACTACTGAACAGCTGCTGGAAGCTACTTACAATAGATCCTAGCTGCTGTGCGGCTGGGCCACGCGTTATTGCTCACGGCAACGCTGCACAGTAGCCGTCACCGGCGTCCGTGCGCTCGCGTTGGCCAAGTGATCCTCAGTTTCAGGTACGAGCCCGGAAAGAGCAGCAGTTGCTGAATGTAGGAGAGAACACATTGCCTGGTAAACGAACCACCTGGGTGCCAGGGGCCTGATACGTGGGCACAGGTGTGGCTATAGGCTGTCTGAGGGGTAGAGGCCGAAGGGTTAAAGGTGTCTAGATCGACAATTATTAGGTCAACCACTACTGGTCAACATGGAACGGTCAACACATGGGAAAAGATAGACACAAAAAAGCATGTTGATGTGTGTAAGTGTACCTCGTCCGCTCGCCATGCTTTGGGCACTATTATATTCTCCCTCTAGGCATGGGTATGTATCATTAGGTCAACCAAATTAAGGTCGACATAAATTAGGTCGACAGGTAATATGTCGACACGTGAAAAGTCGACAGGTCTTTAGGTCCACAGGGTCATTAGGTCGACACAAGCATTAGGTCAACATTTGGAAGGTCAACAGTCAAAAGGTCGACATGGGGTTTTTAAGGATTTTTTGTTCCGAATGTCAACACAGTCGGCATCAGTGCACCGCTGCACTTGCCATGCTTCGGACGCGACACTATTATATTCTCTCTCCACGCCCAAGTGATTGGTAGGGCATGAAATACCACCTGTCGGCACTTGTCAGCTCAGGAAAAAAAAAAATAAACATGTGAACACATGTTGACCTTTTCACTGTCAACCTTCCCAATGTTAACCTAATGCCATGTCGACATAAGGCATGTCGAACTTATGACTGTAGACCTAGTGACCATATACCCTATGCACACCTCAGTATGAACAAGTCTGATAAAAAATTTTTTTTTTACTCATGTCGGCCTTTTTTGCTACGTCGACCAATGGTGGTTGACCTTTTCCCTGTCGACCATTCAACCGCATACCAGCCTGACGGAGAACTGTGCCATTATATTAGGCAGATGGAACGCACGTCGCGATTGTGTGCGGGTTACAGAAGCGCACCCAGCTGCAGCATATCCGTCCAAGCGCCACCCAGATCATTTCATCGAACCCTACACCACATAAATAAAGTATCTGCATCCCTGTAATCCCACGGTACTGGAGGGAATAGGAATTTGCACTCTAATACGCAGATAATGTGACTGCATTATCCATCTATATATAAATGTATATATTCCTAATGCAAATGCATAGCTGAATTATTTATACCCGCTGTCAGCTGTCTGTCTGCCTGGGACAGAAATAAACCATTACCTGCAATTATGTGCTGAGCTGTAAGTGCCGACACAGTAACCTCAATAGTGCACCAGGCATGACAGCTCAGTAAGCCCTGTATTCAGCTGGGAGCAGAATCTGCTTATTGCAGCACAACCAGGACTGCACGGTGCAAAACACAGGGAAGGCCGTGTGTTCTAGCCTGTTCGTATGTCAGATTGTATTACTCCCTATTCTGTGGTAGGGACTCTCCCTGGCAGCCGGAGACCTGTCACGGGCCCGGTAGACTAAATAATGGGTGTGACGGAGCTTTAAATAAACAACAAGACCTGGCAGTGATATGTGAGCACCAGCAAATAAACAGACGCACATACACACGTGTAGATGTATGTGCATGTATCAAATCCAAGTTCAAGCACATGAATCCTTTAAGCCAGGTGTGGACAAATCCCAACAACCACTGCAAACCATGGCTGCCAAGGGGTGAGCGGGGCACCGTATCGGTGTACCGCATCCACTTGCTATGATTCACACGTCAGCTCAAAGAAAAAGTGAAAAAAACCATGTCGATCTTTTGACTGTCGACCTAGTCATTGTCAACCTAATGCTTGTGTCAACCTTCCACCCATGTCGAACTATTTCAGGTGTCGACCTTCAGTGGTCAACCCAACGTATGTCGACCATATATTATATGTGTCCACCCTACGATCGTATAACCCTAGATTTTACATTATTTTTCCTACCTCAGCTTTAAATAGAATTACAATTAGAAGAGAGACTTTAAATTGACACTTTGTGCGAGTTTGTATTTTGTTACCCTTTCAAAACAGTTTTTCTTTCACAGAAAATAAAATGTTTCTCGCTGCATGCTGCCATATTTACATAAAAGTCTGTCCCATCCTAAGTCACAGGCATTAATTAGTAAATGACCCTGTTGTATTCTCCCTTATATTCCAGGTTTTGAAGATTTGTCTGGGGACATGTTAGTCCTGTGCGATGTCCCTATTTTTCAGTACTGACCAACGTCACGGCGCAGAGTGGTTCCTCCAATTCTGCAGAGTGCATGTAATCTTCCCTATTGCTATTCCCTGGGCTAGGTAATGAAGTCTGTAATGGAAAGTATCCAAATATCGATCAAACAAAGAGAGATAAGCGAGTCCTGATGCAGTTGGTGGGTTGTTATAGAGCACATGGACTGCGATGCTCTGTAGGAATCTGCACAGACCCAACACTGGCAGAGAAATCCCATTACAGAACATTCCCAGTGCTACCAATCAGCAGGAGTATAATAAGCTGGAATAACATATCAATGTATATTTATTACCAGTTATTTATATAGCGCAAACACATTCCGCAGCACTTTACAGAAAAACAGTCACCTTAGTCCCTGCCCCAAGAACTAACAATCTATATTCCATACTACATGTACATGCAAACATTCTAGGGTTAATTTTGTTGGAGCCAATTAGCCTACCATTATATTTTTGGGTTGTGGGAGGAAACTGGAGTACCCGGAGGAAACCCATGCAAGCACAGGGAGAACATACAAACTCCCCACAGTTGAGGACATGGTGGGAATCGAACCCATGACCTCAGCGCTGTGAGGGAGCAATGCTAACCATTACACCGTCCACCATGAACCTATGTGGAGTGCCCCCCTTTGGTGGCCTCTCCGGGAGGCCGACCCTACCCCAGGCAGGCAGACCTGCTGGATGACCCGCCTCAGATGTTAAAGTAGAGATGGGCCTTGATGGATGGTGGCAAGAGCTCTCGGTGCTTCACCAAGTGATGGGTACATGGCATCTTACTAGAGAATGCTAATTCCAGCATGCTGGCATAGGCCTGGCACAGTGCCCTCCTAACAGCTCTAGCTGTGGAGTGGTAACACACAGACCATGCTGCACGAGAGGTTCCCTTCCCTCCAGCCATGCAGTGAAAGCCATCAGTGAGCCAGGTAGAACAGTCCCATGGTCCGTTTCCTTACACTCATTTGTAGGATTCAAGAGGCAGGACCCTACAACAGGCCAACCCACCAACAGACCAGTGCAGTACTTCCGAAGGCTGTCCTGTGCTAAGCGATGGGCCGGATCTCTCCGTATATTATAGAATGACACCTGAACTTGGGAAACCCCCTAACTGGTACATATAGAAAAATACTTGACAAGACATCGCAACAGATTACAATAAGAATCACATGCCCAGGGTCCTCGTCATTTCATATTAAATGCTTTGTGTATATTCCACGTTCACAGCGGTTAATATTCGTGTTCGCGCGCACACACGTGCGCTAGGACAAGTAAATAAGCAATTCGTGTACTTTTGCCAATACAATCATGATGCCGCTCATTGGCGGTTGGGAACAGTACGTACCGGTAAAGGTTTCTAGCACAGTGGTGGGAACAGTGAATTACGTTGATCCGTTGTTCCCCTTCTCATGAGTGCGTGAACATTTCAGTGCCAAAAAACGGGATCGTTGTGAATGAGCCCCCTGAAGTCGGAGTCTTGTTAATGACTAATTACTTTTAATAGAGAAATCTCACCAGAGGTCTATAATACAGGGTTAATTCCAAATATGCTGGGTGTTATTTTGTTGTCTTTGTTTTTCCCTCCTGATTCACTAAACAAACAGAACAATGTGATACAACAAAAAAAACAGTCTTATTAAATTAAACAAAAACACAAATTACAAAAAATTATGCCAAAATGTATCGAAATAAAAATATATCCATGTACCAGTGGTCACTGGACAGTAATGAGGCCTAGAACACACGTAGCGATTTAGGGGCATTTTCGAAGCGGTCTCATTAGATCGCTTCGAAAATGGGATCCGGTCACTAGGTCGACACCACTAGGTTGACATGATGGAAGGCCGGCATGACTGACGGTCAACATGGATTAGGTCGACATGATGTTTTTCACATTTTTTGGGGGGAACCGACACGTGCCGACATCCTAGGGCATGGTGGGAGAATAAAATAGTATGCCGAGGATAGCGAAGCACCGAGCCCGAAGCATGGCGATCGCAGCAAGCCATGCAAGAAGTCGACAGTCTGGACAAAAAACCCATGTCTACCTTTTGACTGTCGACCTAATGACCCTGCATGTCAACCTTCAGTCATGCCGACCTAATACCGGTCAGCCTAGTTGCTGTCTATTCTATGAGCCATACCCTAGAAAATTCCCCTATATCACGCCATGTGTAGGGGCCATAGCGATAATGATGTGCAGCCCTGCCCATCGCCATCGCCCAGTGATTAATATCCAGCATTCTGGTTATAATCGCCAGTCAGGGCCAGTGTGTTCTCACCGGAGAACACTGGTCCTTAGAGATCGCTCAGCACATATCGCTGACACATTGCTGTGTGCTGAGCGATCTTGCTGAGCACTCTAGCATCACTCAGAAAATCGCTACGGGTGTAGGCCTCTTAAGGCCAGAATTCCTTACATTAGTTTAAAGACACATTTTGAAAGAGATGTTATCACAACACCCACTTGTTACTATTGTGTGTATACGGAACTGTTACTTGCACAGAGGTGAGTTACAATATAACACAGAGGCTCCAGTGATACAGACAAATAATGTCAGGATACTTGTAGTCTGACATTCCTGTTGTACATCTACATCACCAAAACCTCTACTACTTCATGAAAAGCTCCAATTCTTAACATTTTTGTGGAAAAACAGGTATTAAAGACTTACGGCCTAAGCTGGTTGCACACACACACACAGAGATCAAGTTGGCCAATCTAATTGCTTTCAATTAAATTATTGCAATACCATACTGTGGGACTAATGCAGCTTCCACACTATGCTGTACTGCTGGGTGCCAGATGTACCATGCACAGGGAGATCATAGTTTTGGGCAGAGGGTGTTCAATCGGAAATCTAAATTGCAGTAAAAAGAAAGCTGTCTAGGCTACATGCAAAAGCAGACAGTATTTACACTGCACAGAAACAATATACAGGAAATGTATTTGCTCACTTTGCTTAGCAACATGGCTTGTTTTTTTCTTTGCTTTACACCCGTGTGTGGGACACACAATTACTTTGCAGTAGTTCGATGATCATACAGTATTAGTGGATCCCTGATCATACAGTATTAGTTGATCCCTGCAAACAGAGGACCCAAATGCAGCTTTCGAAGCCTACAAAAAGCTTGCCAGGCCTACTAGGCCGAGACAAGGGCATTGCCACCTTGGTGCTAGGGCATTGATATAAATGACAAAGAAGGGGGGGGGGGGCAGAAATCAGATTAAACCAAGAAACAGCTCATTCACAAGAGCAATGACTACACATTCATAGTCACAACTATATGCAAAGGAAAGATGGAGACCACAATGCCGGCATCAGGCTGATGTATATTGGCCAAGATCAACGTCCAGTGACATAAGGTATTAGTGGGTATGGAAAGCCCCTGTAACCAGCTGCTAAGTCCGCCGCTGGCAGGATGTACCAGCACATTCACAGATTGCCCGTCTGCTGCGTCCTACAAAGTGGACATCTGTTGGAAATGATAACGCCACTCTCAGTGTCACAGAGCAACTCCTTTCATTGTGTAGCACACATCAAAGCAGGGGCTGCAGGAAATGACATGATAGTCAGAATAGGAGCATCCTCTTACGTACTGATATCTACCGAGACAAGACCACAGATATTATAGTCCACTCTACAGCATTTCACGTCATTGCAGCGGACCCTCCAGTGACATCTCCCCAGAGGGCTAGGAGAGATGACTGTCAGCTCCAGGAGTCACAGAGCCGTGCTGTTAGTAACCTGGGTCAGTGGAGGGAGAAGAGGCGTCCTGCAGCCCACTTCCACCTAGCCGTGACCTTGGGGAAACAGTTATATCAGTGTTTCGCAGCTGATGCACAAAGGAAGCAGCTTTCAGGGATGCAGTGACTGATACACTGCACAGCACATACAGTGTGAGGGGCTAGGGGTATACAGACACTGCATAAGGAATGGTTTACTAGGCAATACGTGCACTGGTAATGTCATACTGGTACCACTGATCTATACAGCTAAACAGCCATCATGGACATCATTAACGCTCAGAAAAGTATTGCAATGAATAACCCAGTAACGCACAGAACCAGGGGGGGGGGGGGGGGGTCAGTGTGAGAAAGAGGGAGAGAAGAGAGAGCTTTGGTGCAGGAGAGCAGCATTCATATCCATATTACTCTCTGTAAAAAATGGGAGTGCTCATGAGGAGGGAAGGTGCCCAATATCCTGCAGCTGTGTCTTGGCTCCCA
>NC_139219.1:27531704-27696723 GCF_055691185.1 Crinia signifera | reverse complement strand
CTTGACATTGATGGTGGGAAAACCATCTGGTTCTCCCCCATTGATGTCAAAACTATTAGCCATAAGCCATCAATGATTTCTAATCATCGATGGTCGATCTGGAACTCATTGCCGGTGGGGGTGGTCACAGCAAGTTCTGTTAATGAATTAAAATCAAAACTGGATACATTATTGGCCACTAAGGGAATCCTATAGATATGACTTACTCAAGTCAGTAGTTACAAGTCAAATAGGTTGAACTCGATGGACTAACGTCTTTTTTCAACCTTAATTACTAGGTTACTATGTAAGCTGGCCATACCTGGGCCTCTATCCTGCGGCAATACCTATAACAGCCAGATCCAGATGCTACCGGCATCACTGCGGCCTGGTGGCATTTACTAACAAGCACGATAATGAGTCGGTATTCTGTGATTGCCTTTGTGCCAAACGTTACAATAATCTGCCAGTTGTGTGTGGCCAACTTAAGCTCTCTGAGATAACAGCAAGAATACCTCAGCCATAGGAAACACACATTACAAAGGGATTACCCTCATTATTCCCTTCCACGTGGCACAAATACTGAACTAGACACACTGGGAAATGATTCCCCGGTGTGATCCATGTTGACCCAGGGGTGTAGACGCATGGCACCTCACTCCACTTATTGTAAATGTTTGTTTTATGTTTAACATGACAGAACAGCGCCACCTACACTTCATAACTGGAACTACTGCACACGTAAGACTTCTCCACTGTTCCAGTCATCCCAATTGTATTAGTTACATTCCTGCTGATACATAAACTGTAAACCTCTATGGGGGGAATTCAAATGTTGGGCACCCATATCAGAAACCGGGCATGCGCGCCGTTGGTATTCAAATGTTGGTATTCACAGGTGACTGCCCTGCCTTTCCATGCGCGTGCTGCCTGTTTTTTTGGGCGAACCACAGCAAGTGCCCCCTTCCTACCCATCAGTGTGCGAACACACACCGGCGAGTGTGAAACTCGCTAAAGGCGTTCACTCCAGGGGTGTGCATGTGCGCATATGCAAACCCCTCTCATCGGCCGGGGGAGCAAATTCGGGCTGCAGCGAACAGGTTTGAATAACCCCTATGTACGATAATAGACAAAGAACAAGGGCACCAGCTAAAACCTTGCCTGGGAAACCAGAAGTTGCAGAGTGGTGAGATAGGCCAGACAGGATCCCGGAGCCACTGAGTCTGGGGAACAACTGGGGGAACAACTGGGGGAACGGGTGACTCATTGGCCACGTAATGAATGTAGAAGTGCAAACACAGGAGACTGGTGCGCTGTCTCGAATTGTAGACGTGGTGCTGTTCCTCTCTCATCGAATGGATATTCTCCACAGGTGAGTAGCCACACACACAAAAATAACAACACAGGGAAAAGCAGGTCAATGGCAGTTCCACCGGACAATTTTTAATTGGTAAGAAACGCCTATGGACTGACCTGTGTGTCAGGCCCTATATGCATATAAAGGTATCTTTAAGGTCATCCCGTGCTGCTGCGAAATAATGGCTCACTGGAGAATGGTGCTCTATTTTCACTCAAAGGTTTCTTTATTCCGAGATGCACGGACCATCAGTGAAGTATCTCAAATCCAGGCAAAGTCATGAGTAAAAAAAATTATTCCAGTAATCCAAAAAACAAATACAGTGATATAAACAGGCAGATGGTATCCTTCTATCGCAGACCCCCAAGAAACCACCTTAGCTCATCTGGGTTCAGAGACAAGGTGATGTTTCTCCTCAGTACCAACGCATTTCGGGCCCAATCTGGCCCTTTTACAAGGTGTGGAGGAGGAAGATACAATGAGTGTTTTTATACCCCTTATACCATAAAATAAAAGCAGGACCGGATCAATCCAGATTGCCTACCAATCCGTACGGATCCGGTGTTTCAATCTAGCCATAGTGAAAGTGGCGTTGGAGGATCTTCTCCGACATAGCGGTAAATTGCAGCTACTTCCTGGTTGGTAGCGGAAGCGGCGTCAGTTTCCGGGATCGGCATTTGGAATGCATAATGGAACGCATAGCGGAGAATACAGGAAGACTTTATGCTTTCCATTGGTTTTTGCTGTGGTCATTTGTTTTTCTATGCCAGCCAATAGCGTAATCCTCAATCAAGAATAATAAATAAATAAATAAAAGGCATGTCCAAACTATGGCCCTCCAGCTGTTGTGAAACTACATATCCCAGCATCATACCCTCCAACAGTACCGAATTTGCCGGTACAGTACCGTTTTTTAACAGTCTGTACCGGCAAATTGCAAGTGTACCGAATGTACCGCATTTTCAGCGGCGCCGGTCAGACTCACATTAGTGTAAACATTTCCTTTCCCCTGCTCCATGTCCTGCCTGGACTGGAGTCCTGGACCGACGGACTGCGCCGGCTGAGCTCTCCCCTTTCCTCCCCCTGCTCACACGTTCCTTCCCAATAGTGCAATGCGCGGTGCCGCGCGTCATGACGTCGCGCGCCGGCACCGCGCACCCTGGGAAAGGCCGGCGCGAATCAACTGCTGCTGAGTGAGGGGTGCGGTGGCCAGCCCCGGCGCTCAACGGATACACTGTGGGCGATCCATCTTGCACGGCCGCCGGCGATGCCATCGGAGGTCGGAGCCTGCTGCCACTCAGCTGCCAACACACACTGTAAGTTAAAGTGCAGCAAGTGTGGCTCTGGCTGTAACTTGTACTAACTGTCCACAGTGGTGTGATGCCTGACCTCATGTTACACGGTGGGCTGCTGGCATATTAAATAAGTATATTAAATATACTTATTTATTAAACGTATATTAAATATACTTATTTAATATGCCACCAAGCCACCATGTGAAATGAGCTCAGCTGCATCAGGTGCTGTGCCGTGGGGCAGGGTGCTCAGCCAGGCTGCACGAACTTTACAGTTACATGTATATGAAAGGAGGCTTTACCACGCCCCCTTTCCCAATGGTCACGCCCCCTTTCCTATTGTGTACCGAATTCTTCCCCTCAGATGTTGGAGGGTATGCAGCATGCCTTACCATAGTTTGCCATAGCACTCCCGAATAGCAAATGCATACCTCCCAACTTCTGTGAGCGCCCGAAAAGGGGGCGGGGCGTATGCAAATGAGGGCGCGGCTTATGCTAATTAGCCGCGACCTAATTTTCATACGAGAATAGATGCTGTGCGCATACGCACAGCGTCTATTCTATTAGATTGGGGAGGTCTCCCAACTGCCACCCCCGCAGCGGGACAATGCCTGCTGCGGGTGTGACAGCGGGACAGGACCCGAAAATCGGGACTGTCTCGCTGTAATCGTGACAGTTGGGAGGTATGCTAATCTGTGGCAAAGCATTATGGGACCTGTAGTTCCACAACAGCTGGGGGGCCATAGTTTGGACATTAGTTTACAGGGATGGGTTTGCATTCGTTGAAGTCATTTGGGTATTTGTCCAAGCTCCCGATACAATTGTTTTACACTAATTTTATGCTACAGCTGAATTCTGTTCTTTGTCATTTCTGCTATATCCAGATATGATACTTGTATTCCTCATACCTCTCCGTATATAAGCATTAAGGGACATATGTGCCAATTATTGGGGTTCGGACCCTAATATATATTTCTTATCGCAACAATTTGCGGCAATTAGAAATTACAGACCCCGTCACTTATTATCAGAGCTGCTACATCAATGCACCTGACGCGGGGTTCCGCGGCTACGTAGTATGAAGTTACTGGTCCATCTGAATCCGGTCCTGCAGCCCAGATTGGAACGTGATTGTAAATTGCACTGAAATTGGTGCAAGCGGAGAGTGGAGCAGCAGAGGATTCTGTACTTCCAACTCATTCATAAATTAACCTTGTATAATGATTGTGCTCAATAGAAATCACTTAGGAAATAACGAGAGGCTGGATGATGTCTGCCGCTTTCCATGTCACGTTAACCCATATTTAGTGCATTAGGTTACTGTTGCAGGCAGCCTCTGGTCCCAGCCAAAACTCAACACTTGTTGTCAAACAGCGCCACCTGCTGGGCTGATACTAAGGTTGTGTGTACTTATGTGTCCAGTTACAGAGAAAACTGCAATAAGTCTATACACTGCTAGATTCACATGCAAGAGTGGTAAGTTGGCCTCGCCAGCAGCTACCAGTGGTGATTACACTCTATATTTCCTATCACATGTACACACACATTACAGAAAGCGTATCAGTCACATCAGTCCCTGCCCCAGTGGTGCTTACACTCTATATTCCCTATCACATGTACACACATTACAGAGAGTGTACCAGTCACATCAGTCCCTGCCCCAGTGGTGCTTACACTCTATAGTCCCTATCACATGTACACACACATTACAGAAAGCGTACCAGTCACATCAGTCCCTGCCCCAGTGGTGCTTACACTCTATATTCCCTATCACACATACACACATTACAGAGAACGTATCAGACACATCAGCCCCTACCCCAGTGGTGCTCCCTATCACACGTACTGTACACACACATTACAGAGCGTATCAGTCGCTGCCCCAGTGGTGCTTACACTCTACAGTATATTCCCTATCACATGTACACACACATTACAGAGAGCGTACCAATCACATCAGTCCCTGCCCCAGTGGTGCTTACACTCTATATTCCCTATCACACGTACACACACATTACAGAAAGCGTACCAGTCACATCAGTCCCTGCTCCAGTGGTGCTTACACTCTATATTCCCTATCACACATACACACATTACAGAGAGCGTATCAGTCACATCAGCCCCTGCCCCAGTGGTGCTTAAGGTGCCCATACACGCACCGATCCCGGCGGTGCGATCTGTGCTTTGAAGTGCGCGCTCCCGCGGCATCTCATCGCACAGTACAAAAAGTATGTGCTGCACATACTTTCTGTACTTGCTTTTCATCGCATTGCATGCACAACGCATGCAATGCGATGCTATTTTAGCCCAGAACACACGCCGGGATCGGTGTGTGTATGGGCACCTTAACACTGTATATTCCCTATCACATGTACACACACACACACACACACACATTACAGAGAGCGTATCAGCCCCTGCCCCAGTGGTGCTTACACTCTATATTCCCTATCACATGCACACACATTACAGAGAGCGTATCAGTCACATCAGCCCCTGCCCCAGTGGTGCTTACACTCCATATTCCCTATCACATGTACACACATTACAGAGAGCGTATCAGTCACATCAGCCCCTGCCCCAGTGGTGCTTACACTCTATATTCCCTATCACATGTACACACACATTACAGAGAGCGTATCAGTCACATCAGCCCCTGCCCCAGTGGTGCTTACACTCTATATTCCCTATCACATGTACACACATTACAGAGAGAGTATCAGTCACATCAGCCCCTGCCCCAGTGGTGCTTACACTCTATATTCCCTATCACATGTACATACATTACAGAGAGCGTATCAGTCACACCAGCCCCTGCCCCAGTGGTGCTTACACTCTATATTCCCTATCACATGTACACACATTACAGAGAGTGTATACGGTCACATCAGCCCCTGCCCCAGTGGTGCTTACACTCTATATTCCATATCACATGTACACGCACACACACACACACACACACACACATTACAGAGGGCGTATCAGTCACATCAGCCCCTGCCCCAGTGGTGCTTACACTCTATATTCCCTATCACATGTACACACATTACAGAGAGTGTATACGGTCACATCAGCCCCTGCCCCAGTGGTGCTTACACTCTATATTCCCTATCACATTTACACACACATAAAGAGCATCGGTCACATCAGGACTTGAGTGCACAGATTGCAATGCTAACCACTGTGCCAACCATGCCCCATCAACACAGCAGACCTTATTATACAGTCTACAACTCTAGCAGAAATCTGTGGTTTATTACCCATGGTTATTGCAATGGTACAGACTGTGACCCAGTGACCTTGGCCAAAGCAAAAAGGAGCATTAGAAAATGCACTTTTATTATACAAATCAGTTATAGTTACAGGTGACGACATAACACAACACAGCAGGTGTGACAGCTCCTGTGCATCACAGACATCAATGCAGCAAGCTCTTGTAAACAGTTAGGGTTTGGGACCCAGAAGCAGACAGTGTTTGCAGATACAGGATGAGTCTAGGACCTTGCAGACAGGCATTGGTTCACCACTTCCAGCAAATGGGAATTCTCCAGGGCAGCCGCGACGCGTTCCTTGTCAGCCAGCTGTTTATTCACTGTAGGGAGACACAGAAATGATCATCGATAGGATATTCCCATTACACTGGTAACACTGATGACTTAGCTGCAACCATCGCAGATCGTTATAGCTAAGTGCTACCACGCATTTCACTGTGTGGATTCGTTTCATTCCACCACCCCCCCCCCCCCCCTAAAATGTGTGATCCGTTGCCATTAGCAGCTCCGCATTCTGCCCAGAGGGTATGTGGTCACTAGGTCAGCAGTAAACAGGGTCAAAAGGATGACACAAGCAATATGAAAACAGCCGACATGCGTTTTTCATGATTTTTTTTTCCATCGAACCAAACCGGTGACTCTGGACAATGGAAATATTCTTACAATGATTTGTTGCCCCCAAGTCCACCAACCCCACAGCTGCAGCCAGAACACAGCGACTCCATTGCCATGTCTTGTATCTTTGCTGTAGTCGCGCCACACAGCCGCTGGTCGCGGGAGACTTCTAGTGTATGCAGTGGCGTAACTACCAGATTTGCGCCCCCCCCATGCCTTATCCCTCTGTGCGCCGCTTCTGTAGCAAGGACCCGCAGATCTTGTCTGCGGTCCCGGCTCCCCTCCTGGTTTCTGCGGTTATGAAAACGGAGCATCACAAAATGTCTACCCCCATACAGCAGACCGTTTTTGAGGATGCTAGAAAAGGCCGCCGCCTCCTCTAGCATCCTCAAAAACCGTCTGCTGTATGGGGGCAGACATTTTGTGATTGTCCATTTTCATAGCAGAAGCCAGGAGGGGAAACGGGACCGCAGACAACTAAATCTGTGGGTCCCGGCCACAGCAAAGACGCGGCAGCGGCATTACAATAGCTCCGCAGACCCCCTGGCACCCACACTTACACAGCGCCTCCCCGTCACTGCGGTTTCTGCTGGGGCTATTGTTACGCCACTGAGTGTATGGAATCTTTTTTGCGAAAAATGTGTCTTAGTTACAACACAAAGTGACTAGCTAGTGATGTCAGCAGGTTTCACAGGCTACACATCACAACTGAAACACTAGAAACACCATGTAGGCTAATTAAGGAGGGAACAGCGATCGCTCCATCCTTCATTAACATCGCTGAATGTCTACCCCGATCCCAATGTCAGTCCCTCATATCGGCTGGGTACACATTGTTTCAAGGAGATTGTGCTGAGTAATGTGATATATATATATATCTGAGTCTGTACACAAAGTGCTACAATGTAGCAGCTGCAGCAGCAACTCTGTCACACACACACAGATATACAGGCGCCATAGATCATGTTACTCAGCACAGTGTACTTGTGGGTCCTAGTAGGCCACACCCATTTCAGGCAATACTATAATCTCTATCCAGTAGGCCACACCCATTTCAGGCAATGCTATACCTTCTATCCAGTTGACCACTCCCATTTCAGACAAGGCTATATCCTCTATCCAGTAGGCCACATACATTTCAGGCAATGCTATACCTTCTATCCAGTTGACCACTCCCATTTCAGACAAGGCTATATCCTCTATCCAGTAGGCCACATCCATTTCAGGTATTGCTATATCCTCTATCCAGTTGGCCACTCCCATTTCAGCCAAGGCTATATCCTCTATCCAGTTGGCCACTCCCATTTCAGCCAAGGCTATATCCTCTATCCAGTAGGCCACGCCCATTTCAGGCAAGACTATATCCACTTTCTAGTAGGCCACCAACATTTTAGAAGTAAAAGAATGGGCACAGTTGGCAGTAATGTGCCATGTGTCACATCACACAGGGGGAGACAAAGTGCACACTTGACGGGTATTGCTGGACCCTCACCTGCATGTTCCGAGGCATGTGTACCAGGGGTAATATGGACATCCACCTGGACGAGAAAAAACAAGAACAGACATTAAATGGAATAGCCAATAGGATACATCATACAGAAGACCAAGAGATACAGATGGAAAATGTAGTCTAATAGCAAGCTTCTACGTTCGGTGGAACTACACCTCCAAGCATGTACTGCCACAGTTTTCCTATTAGTGCATGAAAAACTGTGGCAGGGCATGCTGGGATGTGTAGTACTGCAGCAGATGGCTGCATATTGGAGTACCCCTAATCTAAAAGCTAACCAATACCATAATGGCAGCATGGTGGCACAGTGGTTAGCAATGCAGCATCACAGCATCTGTATGTTCTGGTAGGGTAGTTGGCTTCTGACATGTGAGAACTGAGCAAGATCAGTTAAGAGGTTGATGTATTTCAGAAATATACATTACACCAATAGCAGTAACACACCGGCACAAGATCTAATATCCCGCCACTCACCTTAAACCTTTGAGGCAGAGAACGCAACAGCTTGACTTTGATGGACAGTCCGATCAGCGTGGCCATGCTGCAGTGCGGGATTGTGGGAGTGAACTCTACGGACACTGTGCTCTCATCATCATTGACCTGCGTTAAACAAAATGGACACCGTCAGGCCTTCTGTCCCAGTAAGTGCATGCACACGAGCGCTGCTATAGTCACCCGACAATAGGAAACAGAATAGTGCCAGCAGTTAGCACCAAGACTATGCACACACAGTAGCTGTACTGATGGATGCACCATGTTCCTATGACCAAACATACTCAGGGCCTGATTCAAAGATGGACGCAAGCCGGGTTTTTTCATAGTCATTGCAATTCGCGGTGGTCTACAAATGTCGTACCACACATGTCTCCAGATGATCTTGCAGTGGTGTAGAGAGGATATATTCACAACGTGGATGACAGTCTGGGGGAGGTAACTAGGGTGTGGAGACTCAAATGCAGGCGGCCATTTTGGAGGCGTGACGATGACCCCTTACATAGTACAAATGTTTCAGACATCTTTCTTGCTGCGAATCGCATGACTGCGTCATTGTATGAAAATGGCATCCCAGAGGCATACTTACATACAGCTGTGACGGTGTGTATGTACACCTCTGAATCAGGCTGTGTGTGTATAGTCTCCCAATCCCCAGCAAGACGGGAGCTCATAGCTATTCACTAGGTGATTACGTAGCATACTTAATGGTTATTTATAATGCTACAACATGACATGCTGCGCCATCAGGGACATACAGAAATATACCTTCACTCGGATCTCCTCCACTACATTCAGCTCCTCCAGGCTAAGTGGATGCTCCGGGTCATTGATGGAACGGATGAGATGTAACACATTAAGGAAAAGTAAATTGTTCCGATATAAAAAAAAAACACAGCGCTGTCCCTGGCGATGATACTGGGAATACGGCTGTGTAGCAGGGCTCTCAGCATTCAGTGTAATCTAACATTGTCATTACATGCACTATAGGGGAAGGCTGCAACCAGGGATGCCACAAGGGGAAGCCTGCAACCGGGGGATACTATAGGGGTGTAAGGCTACAACCAGGGATGCCACAGGGGTGTAGGGCTACAACCGGGGATGCCACAGGGGGAAGCCTGCAACCAGGGGATACTATAGGGGTGTAAGGCTACAACCGGGGATGCCACAGAGGTGTAAGGCTACAACCGGGGATGCCACAGGGGGAAGCCTGCAACTGGGGATGCCACAGGGGGAAGCCTGCAACCGGGGGATACTATAGGGGTGTAAGGCTACAACCGGGGATGCCACAGGGGGAATCCTGCAACTGGGGGATACTGTAGGGGTGTAAGGCTACAACCAGGGATGCCACAGGGGGAAGCCTGCAACCAGGGAATACTATAGGGGGCGGAAGGCTGCAACCAGGGTGCCACAGGGACAAGCCTGCAAACGGGGGAATACTATAGGGGGGCGGAAAGCTGCAACCAGGGACGCCACAGGGGCAAGCCTGCAACTGGGGGATACTACAGGGGCGGAAGGCTACAATCAGGAACGCCACAGGGAATACTATAGGGGGCTGGAAGGCTGCAACCCGGGACACCACAGGGGGAAGCCTGTAACCAGGGCATACTATTGGGTGGAAGGCTACATCCGGAGATGCCACAGAGGGAAGCCTGCAACCAGAGGATACTATAGGGGTGTAAGGCTACAACCGGGGACGCCACAGAGGGAAGCCTGCAACCAGAGGATACTATAGGGGTGTAAGGCTACAACCGGGGACGCCACAGAGGGAAGCCTGCAACCAGAGGATACTATAGGGGTGTAAGGCTACAACCGGGGACGCCACAGAGGGAAGCCTGCAACCAGAGGATACTATAGGGGTGTAAGGCTACAACCGGGGATGCCACAGGGGGAAGCCTGCAACCAGAGGATACTATAGGAGGCAGAAGGCTGCAACCAGAGACGCCACAGAGGGAAGCCTGCAACTGGGGGATACTATCGGGACGGAAGCCTACAACCGGGGACGCCACAGAGGGAAGCCTGCAACCAGAGGATACTATAGGGGGCAGAAGGCTGCAACCAGGGACAGGGCTGCCATTAGGAGTTTTGGGGCCCGGGACTGATTTCTAGTCCAGCCCTCCCCTTCCCCCTCTCCCTTCACTTACTGCCTGACTCCTGCTCCCTCATCCCCTCCTGCTGAACGCAACAGGTCCCCAAGACTTGTTCAATGCAGGACACAGGCGGCCAATTAAAATTGGCCGCTGGTGAGCCAATCAGAGCTCTTATTGGCTAACTGTACACAAGCTCTTATTGGCTCAAAAGCCAGTGCAGCATTTTATGCAGCCTGCATTGAAGAAGCCTGTGCTTCGTTCAGTTCACCGAGCGCAGCGCAGACAGCACAGTGCAGGCAGTCAGGGGGGGGGTTGCAGTGGGTAAAATGAGCTGCCCGGGTCCTTCCAGAGGCTGAGGCCTGGGACAGCTGTACCCACAGCACCCCCCTATTGGCGGCCCTGACCAGGGACACCATAGGGGGAAGCCTGCAACCGGGGACCCTATAGGGGAAGACTGCAAGAGGAAATACAACTATAATAACCCAACATTGTCAACAGATCTGTTCCTCTTCGCCATCATATAGAGGTGTTGTCATTCACACAGTATTTCTGCACCACGGAGCATGACTGACACCCAGCGCTGTGCTTATAATACTATCCCCTGATTTGTGAGTCTAATTCACATCATAGCAACGGTACTTGTGTACTTTCACGGCTCCCACGATGTGCATCATACACGGAAAAATCGCATCGCATGAGATCGCATGCGATGCGATGTCATTTTTCACAGACATTATGGACATGAGTTGACATCATGTAAAATGCACCCCAAATGTCATTTTTTCACACTGTACCACCCCCACTATCAACGCCAACCCGAAGCGTGGCGAGCGCAGCGGTACGCGTCCTACGACCCTTTCATACCCCCACTATCCACGTCGGCGTGGAGCTGAGAATAGAAAGTGTGGCGAGCGCAGCGAGGGGACACTGATACCTGTGAAGCCCGCGAGGGGATACGGATACCTGTGAAGGTATCCGCATCCGCTCACCACGCTTCGGGCTCGCTGCGCTCGCCACACTTTCTATTCTCAACTCTATGCCGACGTGGATAGTGGGGGTATGAAAAGGTCGTAGGACGCGTACCCCCACCCCTCACGGCCTCGCTGCGAGGCCGCGAGGGTTGGCGTTGATAGTGGGGGTGGTACAGTGTGAAAAATTACATTTGGGATGCATTTTACATGATGTCAATGGCATGGCCATATGTAGTGGCATGCGATGCGATCTTCCCGTGTTTTTATGCATTTTTTATAAAATCGCATCGCATGCGATCTGATGCGATGCGATGTCATTTTTCACAGAAATTATGGACATGAGTTGACATCATGTAAAATGCACCCCAAATGTTATTTTTCACACTGTACCACCCCCACTATCAACGCCAACCCGAAGCGTGGCGAGCGCAGCGAGGCCGCAAGGGGCGGCGGTACGCTTCCTACGACCTTTTCATACCCCCACTATCCACGTCGGCGTGGAGTTGAGAATAGAAAGTGTGGCAAAGCGCAGCGAGCCCGAAGCGCGGCGAGCGGACGCGGATACCTTCACAGGTATCCGTATCCCCTCGCGGGCTTCACAGGTATCAGTGTCCGCTCGCCTCGCTGCGCTCGCCACACTTTCTATTCTCAGCTCCACGCCGACGTGGATAGTGGGGGTATGAAAAGGTCTTAGGACGCGTACCAAAATGCAAAAATGCATAAAAACACGGGGAAATCGCATCGCATGCCACTACATATGGCATGCGATGGGAGCCGTGAAAGTACACAAGTACCATAGCAACTTCCGAATTTTCTTATAGTGCCTGACTCAGAATGAGGTCTAGTTTAGCGAGGATTTGTTCAACTACAACTGCCGGAGCTAGGCTGCAAGCAGGTGCCGCCAAGCACAGGTCGGCCCGCACGCCAGGTCCCACACTCTGATGCACCCACAAAATGATGTGGGCACAACACTAAAGTATAAGCACTTCCTACACAGCGAAGCACTCACCAGTGACCCCCTAGCTGCAAGGCCTGCCATGTTTTGGGTCCCAGCGGCTGCCTGTGGCATCATGCAGTCGTGGCCCTCCCCCCACTCAGCAGAGTAGGCATCAGAGTGGCTCTCAGCAGCATGGGAATCAGTGATGAGCACTAGTGAGTGGTACTCAGTAGAGTAGGCACCAACTAGGGACACTCTACTGAGCGGGCACCAGCAACAGGCACGCAGCAGATTAGGCACCAGCAACAGGCACGCAGCAGAGTGGGCACCAGCTAGGGTCACTTAGCAGAGTAGGTATCAGAGTGGCACTCAGCAGCATGGGAATCAGTGATGGGCACTAGTGAGTTGTACTCAGTAAAGTAGGCACCAGCTGGGGTACTCAACTGAGTCGGCACCAGCTGGGACACTCAACTGAGTCGGCACCAGCTAGGGACACTCAACTGAGTCGGCACCAGCTAGGGACACTCAGCAGAGTGGGCATTAGTGAGGAGCACTCAGCTGAGTGGCCCTCGGCAGAGAGTGTGGCACCGAGTAAGGATATCGAAGATCTCTCTGTCGTCGATCCTGTCGTGCTGCTCCTCATCCTCGTCCTGGGCCGTCACCAGCCGCTCCCCGCTGCGCTGGTAGATGAGCGGGTTTGCGTTCTCCAGCTGCTGACTGCTGCTACCCAACACCATGGCCACTCTCCCGGCAACCACCGCGCAGGCTGCCGCTATTGCCTCCCATCACGTGACACGCCTCCCGTCCACCCCCGTCCCCTCCGAGTGGCCAGCCTTGATCTGATCTGCATTTTACACAACAAATAGGAACGCGGTGTGGAGGAGGTACTACAATTGTTTAACAAGCGGAACACACAGGGAGGCAGACTTCGGCCCTGTGATTGGCGTGTGGTGAGCCCCGCCCATTCGTGACGGCCACCTGACCCCGCCCAGGTACGGGCGGAAGTAATAACACAACCTCACAGGTAAGGGCACAAGTAACTATCCGCCATATTTGACTCTGGCGTCTTGAAGTTCAAAAGATCTAGTTAGCACTTTCTTTATGAGTATTGAAAACATCATATTGTTATATTGATGATATTGCTGCAAATGTGTATATTTCAGTTATTGATACTCCAATGAAGTGATCTTTAGTATATGTGACTAGTTGTGCTCAGTTTTAATTTGGCAAAGGTTGGCGGGGCAGAACATTTTACCATCTTTAGGTGACACTATCCCATAGGATGGGGAAAGAGGGGCGGACTGGACTGCACACCATATTTTTAAACATAATGAGAGGTGCTACCAAGTTAAGGTTTCTAGTATATCCCATAGGATTCCTGCTTAGTGTGTTGCTGCAAAAAACTGTCACAGATTCCAGACCATCTGACACGTGGTATCCACATACCTCCCAACTTTGAAGAGAAGGCGGGACATTTGTGCGGGCCGAAGGCGTGTGCCCAAAATTAGGGGGTGTGACCTACATATTGCATCATTCCCGTGAGACCACGCACATTGTTTTTGCCGCTGTGGGGGCATGGCTAGCATCTCCGCAAGCTGCTGGCCAGTCCCCAGTCTCTCTGCTTGCGGGAATATAAGCTGTACGCATGCGCACAACATCTGTTCACCGGGTGACAGGGTAGACTCCCAAATGTGCCCCCCTCCCCACTGTGAGACACTGCCGGCCCCGGGTGGGATGCGGGAAAATCCCCCCAAAACAGGACATTCCTGCAGAAAGCGGGACAGTTGGGAGGTATGTATCCAGATGGCGGATTGACGCAGCTGAGGCCGACAATACCATGTCTATACGTTGTCGACCAGGTTTGCAGTGACGCTGGGTCGACGGGAAGCAAGAATCGACAGGAACCTGGTCAGCAGTAGCAAGGTCGACAGTTTTTTGCCTTTTTTTTGGTGCCAGTCCATTTGGTTCCTCCTCTACTATTTAAGTAGATATAGAGTAGGAGTATAATAGTGTGCTAAGCATAGCGAGGCACTGTGCCCTCACATGGCGAGCCCAGCGAGCCATGCGAGGGGACACTGTGCAGTGTGCACATACACAGTGTCCACAGGCACCTCTCTAACATATGGCACCAAAAAATACGAAAAACCTGTAACAGTTACAGATTTAACATGGGCGTCTATGGTAGGAGCCACCTATATATGCCCATTTTAAACTCATAACATAGGTGTCATTGGAGCGGCGCATAGCCAATCACCTGCAGAGCTCCCTCAGAGCTCGGTCCTGATTGGCTGACGGAGGACCCAGTGAATTACATCTCCAGGGAATCCCTCAGTCTTGGGGGGGAGGAGCTGCAAGTGTAAACACAATTGCTGCTCCTCAGTCCGGTGGAGCGAGACCCTTTTTTTTTTTTTTTTTTTTTATAATACCCACAGATACCTACTATGGACTGAAGAGGATGCGATCTCCCCAGAAGAGTTGGTGAATATAATTTTATTGGTACTTATGTAATATCTGGGCTCCCGTTTTTCTTACGAGACCGCATCCCCTCGCGGGGCTCACTGCGCTCGCCACGCTTTGGGCACGGTGGCTCGCTGCGCTTGCCACACTATATAAAATCAACTCCATGCGTAGTTGGATAGTAGGGGTATGAAAAAATGGGGTGCATTTAACATAGGAGCCCAGATAATACATAAGTACCATTTTATTTTCACAGATACTCTAAAGGTGCCCATACACTTGTCCAATTTGGGCCCATTTTTCGAGAAATCGGCCCAAATTGGATGTTTGACATTACCTCCGACCCGATGCGCGGTCCCGTGCGCATTGGGTCGGAGCGGAGAGGTCGGACAGGCTGCGCATTAAATTCATTGGATCGGACCCATCAGTGGCACAACGCGGGTGCTCTTTAGCACCCACAATGTGTTGGTCCGATCTGTAGGTGTGTGCCAGCATGTGATCTATTGCATGTAAAAATGGCACATCAAGAGCCAAATTGTAAGCGAGCCTGCCGGAAAGCTGCCGTGGGGGGCTCTCAATGGCAAACTGGTCCGACTTGTCCTTAGGACAATTCGGACTAGTGTATGGGAGCCTTAAGGATTCTTCTGGAGAAGAGGACAGCCTACAGGCTCTTCCAATTCATTTTATCATTCAAGCCATTAGGTTTAATGGTGCCTAGTCTGATAATCCATTGTGTCTCTTCAACAAGCAATTTTTTGGCCTCCCCATAGGTTAATAGGAATCTAATCAATAATAATAGTTATTATCGTTTACATGGTGCCACAAGGGTTCCGCAGCGCCTAACAGTACATAGATGAGCATTAGCAAGAAAATAATGAATAACAGAACACGGCAATTTAGGACAAATATGTGGTAATATAGATAGTTCCATCAAGGGACAGGACGCTGAGGCAATACTCAGGATGTGCGGGCCGAAGGCGTGCGCCCAAATATATAGAAAAGCACATGCCTAATGCAGGGCACTCCTTGGGTTCTCCAAAATATTTTATTATTGATCAGAATATGCCCATAACATGAACCATCTCAATGTGTCCGAACAGCCACCCCCCAGTCCCTTCCAAGGAACGGACAGCACATTTCTGAGAATTTGGATACTCTGGACCAAGGATCTTAAAACCATGTGCACTTCAGGTGGGGCAGATGTAACATGTGCAGAGAGAGTTTGGGGGAGTTATTTTGTTTCTGTGCAGGGTAAATACTGGCTGCATTATTTTTACACTGCAATTTAGATTTCAGTTTCAACACACCCCACCCAAATGTAACTCTCTCTGCACATGTTACATCTGCCCCACCTGCAGTGCACATGGTTTTGCCCATTTTCCAAACAAATTTGTACTGCAATCAGATCTGAATAAGGGCTATAGTGGGTGGGGGCGGAGAGGGACGTGGGCAGCCCTATTGGCATAAGGGAATGCCCAGCTAATGAGGCTGTGACGCGGACACCGGATGTCAGCTCCTTGAAAGTCACTTTTATATGCGTGCACCTTCCACATCTTTCGATGGTCGGCGACCATCGAAACATGTGGGTGTTCCCCCGTAGTAGCATGCGAATGGATGTTTATGTTAAATCAACCGGAATATCCCCCAAAATGTAATAGGGTGTGAGAATCAGAAAGTGAGAGATTTTGGGAGAGTTTTCCCGTTTTTTTTAAAGAGGCAACCATTTACATGGACAAAATCAACCTGGTTTTGCCTCTTTAAAAAAATGGGAAAACTCTCCCAAAATCTCTCACTCTCTGATTCTCACACCCTGTTACATTTGGCCCTCTGTGTCTCAATCCCAACTCTCCTCTGTGCATACACTTTGTGGGCTGCGGGCGCTGTACAACTTTTTAGCAATTTACACATTCACAGGTAAAAAACATTAACTATTTACACCAACATAGGCTTTGTGTGTAGGGTGGGCAATCCCGGGATCGGGATCGGCGGGATCCCGGAATTTGGCCTAAAAAACGCCGGGATTTGAATCCCGGGATGGGATCTTCCAATCCCGGGATTTCGGGATTATATGCGCATGCGCATATCTAATGCCGGGCAGGTCTGAGCGAGTGCTCAGACGCTACCCAGGAGTTCCTAATCCCCAGACTGCAGTCTGGAGCGGGTATGGGCAGTCCGACCTGCGCAGCGTGACCTCTGAGCATCCCGCTGCGCAGGTCGGACTGCCCATACCCGCTCCAGAATCATCTCTGACCTGGACCGGACCTGGCAGCGTCGGCCGCCCGCCCTCCGGGCGGCTCTGCTGCTGCTACCGCCGCTGACGCCTCCTGCCCTGTCTGCCCTGCTCCCGGCCGCCGGTGTGAGTAAATGAATGTGCGGGGCGGCTGTAGCGGGGGGGACTGGGCTTCTTTGTAGCATTTTTTGGTACTTATGTAGTATCTGGGCTGCCGATTTTTTGATTGTATGCCTTAAGTTAAGGCATACAATCAGATGCGATGCGATGCGATATCGCATCGCATCGCATACGATGCGATGCGATGCGATGCGATGACCCGATTTTTCCATAGGATTCAATGTTAAAATGGACTGAGTCCATTTTAACATGGAATTCAATGGGAAAAAGGGGTCCTTTTCATACCCCTACTATCCAAGTGGGCATGGAGTTGGATATAAACCTGTGGCGAGCGTAGCGAGCCACCGAGCCCGAAGCGTGGCGAGCGAAGCGAGCCCCGCGAGGGGACGGTATTCTGTGTCCCCTCGCGGGGCTCGCTACGCTCGCCACGCTTCGGGCTCGGTGGCTCGCTACGCTCGCCACAGGTTTATATCCAACTCCATGCCCACTTGGATAGTAGGGGTATGAAAAGGACCCCTTTTTCCCATTGAATTCCATGTTAAAATGGACTCAGTCCATTTTAACATTGAATCCTATGGAAAAATCGGGTCCATCGCATCGCATCGCATCGCATGCGATTTGGTCGGGTGCGATGCGATGCGATGGACCCGATTTCAAAATCGGCAGCCCAGTTACTACATAAGTACCCATTTTTTTTGCCTAAACTGATTAGAGATGCCAATCCTGGGATCCCGGGAATCCCGGGATTGAGCATTTTTAACCCCTATTTGTGTGTGAATCATGCCTACAGAACTGAATTTAATAGAATAACACATACAATGTGAAGATATCTGCATAAGTATAATTAAACAATTGGAAAAATGAAGCAGCAGCGCCCCCTAGGGGGTGATGCTGGTAGCGCTTGACTAAATTGATTTCACTAAGCTGCTGCTAAATAGGGATAGTCAGTCCCTATTTGCTTCACAATATAAAACACAATTTATTACACTAAAGGTGCCCATACACGGTCCGTTAAACGGATCCGTTTGGGTCTTAATTAGCATGCATCGTATCGGATCGCATGCCTAGTGCATGCCTAGTGCATGCAATGCGATCCGATGTTTAGCTAGTACAAAAAGTATGTGCAGCACATACTTTTTGTACCGTACTATGTGATGCGCGGGAGCGCGCATCGCATAGTACAAAACGGGTACCTTAACAGTGATCACATCAAATAAAAATAAAAATGAACAAATAATGAAAATAAGCAGTAATCATATATTGCTATATATGCTGAAACTTAATGTTAATAAAACACTAAAAAGGTGCTAGTGCATTAGACTTTGAGTCCCGTGATTCCTGGTGAAATGGAATAATATAGTATATTTGTGGGGTCTGTCCGTTCCTATTGAGCCCTTGGGGGTCTCCCAAAATATAGAATAGGTGAGGTTAGTTTTACCGTCCACTCTTGGGGCACAGTCCTGTGCAGTTGGTGGCCTCCTCAACGGTATGTAGGCTGGTCCAAATATGGTGTCCAGTTTACCTTGGAGGGTAGTGGGCGCTCAGAGCTTGTAGAAATCTGCTCCTGTGCTGGAAATGGTGGAGGATTCGAACTGAGGGCTGGTTCGGATGGATCCCAATTGAAGATGGCCCATGTGGTCTGATTCCAGGATTCAACAGGTTCTGGATGGCACCCCTGACGCAATTAAACAATGTTTGTGTGTGTGTGTCCACGATAACTCTTGAACACTTTAACTTATCATCTTCAAAATTTGCACACTACCTTATCATCTAAAGCAGGGGTGGGGAACCTTTTGTGTGCCAAGGGCCATTTGTATTGGGAGAAATTCCTTCGAGGGCCTTATGTAAAAAATGTCTCTTACAAATTGTCCTGCTGCAGCCGTCCCACACTCCGGCGGCTGCCGCTGAAAAGGACTGACAGTCTCCGGCTGCTGTTGATTAAAAGGAATCTTGCGAGAACTACCGACCTCTCGCGAGAATTCCCCTGTACTTGACTCCCGGCAAAGCCGCCGGGCGGGTAGGAGGGCCACTCAGACAGGCTACGGGGGGCGCATACGGCCCCCGGGCCTGAGGTTCCCCACCCCTGATCTAAAGGGACAATCTAAGTTCGAAGATGGGTTTAATCGGACGAGCCCTTAAGGGTGCTGTCATAAGGGTCCATGCTATTTCTTTTGTTTTCATGCATTGCGATATGGAAAGCTTATGACTTTTTGAATACAACACAATAAACAGTAGGGATGTACACCGGCCACTTTTCGGGTTTTGGGTTTTGGGTTCTGAGTACCTTGAGGTTTTGGGTTCTAATGGGTTTTGGCAAAACACCTCCTAAGTGTTTTGTTTTTGGATTTTTGGGGTTTTGGGTTCTGATTTTTTGTTAAAAAAGCATCAAAACTGCTAAAATCGCAGAATTTTGTTTTTTATTTTTTGCTCCTACGCTATATTAACCTCAATAACATTCATTTCCACTCATTTCCAGTCTATTCTGAACAGCTCACACCTCACAATATTGTTTTTAGGGCAAAAGGTTGCACCGAGGTAGCTGGATAACTATGATAAGCCACACAAGTGTGCGGCACAAACACTAGACTGATATGGCACACTTAGCATCCCCTCTAGGCTGATACTGCACACCTAGAATTACCCCTGGACTGATATGGCACAGGTAGCATCACCCCTGGACTGATACAGCACATTTAGCATCACCCCTGGACTGATATGGCACACTTAGCATCCCCCCTAGTCTGATACGGCACACCTAGCATCACCCCTGGACTGATATGGCACGCTTAGCATCACCCCTGGACTAATACAGCACACTTGGCAGCACCCCATGAATTATACAGCAGACTTGGCTCACCCCAGGAATTATTTGGCAGACTTGGCTCGCCCCTGGACTGATATGGCACACTTAGCATCACCCCTGGACTGATACGGCACACTTGGCAGCACCCCATGAATTATACGGCAGACTTGGCTTACCCCAGGAATTATACGGCACAGATGGTGGCACCCCTGACCTGATACAGCACACATGGAATTATACGGCACAGATGGCGGCACCCCTGGACTGATACGGCACACATGGCGGCAGGCATGGAATTATACTGCAGACAAATTCCTGCAGTAAAAATAAAACATTGTATTCTTTTAATTATAAAAAAGAGCAGCACACCTTACTTAGCAACACCCCATGAATTACACAGCACTCTTGGCTTACCCCTGGACTACAGCGCATTTAACAGCCCTTGCAGTAAAAAAAAAAAAACACCTTATTTTTATTTTCATTAAAAAAAGGGCAGCTTCCCTGGTCTGATATGGGACACATGGGGCACCCCTGGAATTATACGGCACATATGTGGGCACCCCAGGACTGATACAGGACACATGGGGGCACTCATGGAATTATATGGCACACATGCGGGCACCCCTGGACTGATACAGGACACAAGGGGGCACCCATAGAATTATACGGCACACATGCGGGCACCCCTGGACTGATACAGCATACATGTGGGCACCCCTGGAAAAATACAGCACACATGTGGGCACCCCTGGATGGATGCAGTACATATGCCGGCACCCCTAAACTGATACAGCACACATGTGGGCACCCCTGGACAAATACAGCACACATGTGGGCACCCCTGGATGGATACAGTACACATGCGGGCACCCCTGGACTGATACAGCACACATGTGGGCACCCCTGGATGGATACAGTATAAATGTGGGCACCCCTGGACAAATACAGCACACATGTGGGCACCCCTGGATGGATACAGTACAAATGTGGGCACCCTGGACTGATGCAGCACACATGCGGGCACCCTGGACTGATGCAGCACACATGCAGCCACCCTGGACTTATACTGTGCACTGGCAGCAGTCATTTAATTTTTTTTTTTTAAATAATGTAGCCCCCTCTGTAGCACTAGCAGCAGCCCCCTATGCATGTTACGATGCCCTGGCCTGGGCGCTAGAGACAATCGTGGGTTCCCGGAGGCGAGGTGATCAGGCGTGAGCCCGCAGCCGGGACCGCCGGTTAGGACGGCCACAGCGGGTCCTACACTCACTCTGTTGAGTCCCCGTGGCAGATGGCAAACCCCTGCGGAGCTAGGCTTCACCTGTGGCCGCCGCGTCCGAAAGAGCAAGTTAGGCCCGCTCCGACCCCGATGCAGCCAGGTCTTATGTAATGACAAGGGGTAAGCGATCGCCACGGGGTATCCCAAGAGGATAAGCTGACTAATGGACCTAACTGGGAAAAGGGCCCCTAACTGCCGGCACCTGGCCAAGACGGGGAGTGCGACCAAGTCGCAGACACCAGCGGATGGAAGGGAGTCCCCAATAAAGCACACCGGAGGGACCAAGACTCCCAAAGAAGGGATCTGAAGGAAGAGGCGATACTCCTGCCTAACCTGAATACTGATGACAGACAGGGGCAAGGGAACATATACTGAAAGAGGGGATAAAGAGGCAAAAAAGAGAGGTTTACAAAAGATAATCCCACGGAGGGGAAACGCCCCGGAGGGCCAGAGAACCAAGGAAGGAAAAGACCAGGGCTCCACTGGAGCACTTACGTGACCCACGGAAGATGGAGACTGTGGGTCCGATGCAGGCTCACAGACTGAAGATGGAAAACAGCTGAGGAGTCCTGGGGATGACAGGAAACAATACCGCTGGAACAAATGGACTGGCAAGCTGGAGAACCAGGAGACTGCAGTGGGAAACCACAGCCAAGGTAACTAGGACCTAACAGACCTAGGAGACCGGAGGGACACAGCAAATAGCTGACAAGCTGAAAAAGCTATAACCGGCGTCTGTGCCCAGCAGACGCCAGCTATTTATTCAAAAATCGCGCCGCCTGACTGACGTCAGGCGCGCGCGTTCCCGGCCGCCGGGTGGAAGCTCGGGGACGTTGCCTAGCAATGCCCCGACGCTTAGCCTCAGAGTGAGGCTTGGGACGCTGCCCGGCAACGTCCCCCGCCACGTCAAATGACGCGGCATTCGCCGCGTCAGATGACGCTGCACTTGCCGTCCGTCCAGGTGCAGGGATTCCCGGACAGCGGCGTGCAACAATGCATAAATCATCCCCCCCCCTCAACACTTCATCCCCCCAGCATGTTTCCCCAGCAGCTCAGCTCAGCAGACACCACGGACACATCCGTGGTGTCTGAAATCACCAGCCTGTTTGAAAATGGCGCCGACCGCCGGGAACTATATATCCCCAGGTCTCGCGAGAATCCGACAGCGGGAAGATGACGTCCGGCCTCGTTTTGAACTCAGAAACCAGTTATTTTTTCTATTGATTACATTGAGGGTTTTCTGGGTCTTCTGTACCTGCTGCAGCAGCTTCTGCCCTGCTGTGGTTAGGATGGGAAGGTGGATAGTTGGAGACTTGCTCTGGCTGCTGCAGCAGCTCATGCACTGCTGTGGCTGGGAAGGGAAGGTGGATAGTTGGAGACTTGCTGTGCCTGCTCAGGGGTGGATCCAGGAAAAAATGACAGGGGAGGCACCAAGATAGGGGAGGGGGGGGGGGGGGGGTGTTAGTGGTGCCAGTGTGCACGCTCATAGAGTAGAGAGAGAGAGGAGGAGAGCTTTCCTCGGCAAGTGACCCACGGCCACCCTGCGGGAGGCGTCACTGCAGGAAGTGTGAGGCCGGTCATCATGGACCCGGATATCTGTGCGTTCCAAGTATGTGGAACTCGCGGGGGTTTTATCTCTATTTACCTGTTTTTTTTTCTGTGTTTAGATTCTTTTTAAATAAGCTATACTTTAAGTCATATTATCTGCCCTTATGAAATGTCTAGATATGTTTTTATGGATTAACCTCGCTGTGGTCCCTCCTCTTCCTGGAGCACCCACTTCCTGGTCCCTGTGTATAAATATGGATGCAGTGCACTCCAGAGACAAGCCTTGAAAAAGATTTTTATCGAAACGCGTTGGGTTTCTGGACCTGCACAAAGAAATTTATCCTTTTGTGTTGGACTATCTTGTCACTGTTGGACATTGAACTAAGGTACTGGGTGTTCACTCACCAAACATCCTTGACTTATTCGGAAAGTTTCTGATGTGTTGCTAATGTGAGTTCTACAAACATCATTCACCCACCCTTGGATCCATTTCTTCAGTGTACTTGTGGTTCTATTTTAAACTGTTTTTTGGTAATAAAAGTATTTTTCAAGTGAAAGAAACCCAGATGTGTTTTAAAAACCCCTGTGAATTGTGATATACTGGTACGCTTACCTAAAAAGAAACCTTTACATGTGTTACAACATTTAGCTTTAGTGAGTGGAAATGTATGCTTAATTGAATTATTCGGACACTGTGGTGAAGTCTGGTGAAGGTCGTATAAAACCACCATAAACGATACCTCTATGAGCTTCAGATACACACTCCTTTTGTGAGTGTGGTACGTCCTACCCTTGTTACATATTTATGTTTTGAAGACGAAAATTACAGTCCTACACATTTAACCCTTCTCTTTGCTTCACATAAACAACGTCTGAGATAACGGGAGAAGGAGAAAATTTATATAAAGACAGCGCTTGGAATATATCCTTATCTATCTCTGTATATCATTGTTTTACTTGTTTTGGTTGAACAAGCTGTTATATCAAGCTGCTCTTCTGTCCTTGCACCTTGGAAACCTCCAGTGTTTTATATTCCATTTAGTTATACCTAATTGGACCATACAGAAAGTGCCGAAACATAGAAACATATAATTTGACGGCAGATAAGAACCATTTGGCCCATCTAGTCTGCCCCTTTTTTTACCCTTCAGGTAAACTCAACCCTTTTTAATCCTTATTTCTTTGTAAGGATATTCATATGCCTATCCCAAGCATGTTTAAATTGTTCTACTGTCTTAGCCTCTACCACCTGATGGGAGGCTATTCCACTTATCCACTACCCTTTCTGTGAAGTAATTCTTTCTAACATTTCCCCTGAACCTACCTCCCTCCAGTTTCAGTGCATGTCCTCGTGTTTTATTACTTGTTTTCCTTTGAAGAAAATTTCCCACCTGTACTATGTTAAAACCCTTGATATATTGGAAGATTTCTATCATGTCCCCCCTTTCCCTTCTCTGCTCCAAACTATACATGTTAAGATCTTTTAGTCTATCCAGGTAAGTTTTGTGATGTAGGCCATGCACCATTTTAGTTGCCCTTCTTTGTACACTCTCCACTGTATTTATATCCTTCTGAAGATATGGTCTCCAGAACTGGACACAGTATTCCAGATGAGGTCGTACCAATGACCTATAAAGTGGCATTATTACGTCTTTTTTTCTGCTACTGATTCCTCTCCCTATGCAACCGAAGCATCTGACTTGCCTTCTTCATTGCTTTGTTACATTGCCTACCTGCCTTTAAGTGACTCCTAGATCTCTTTCCTCCTCAGTAGTTTCCATTATAGTACCCTTGATACTATATTGAGCCTTTGGGTTTTTGAGTCCCAAGTGCATAATTTTGCATTTTTTAGCATTAAACTGTAGTTGCCATTCTCATGACCAATTCTCAAGTTTACTTAGATCATCAGTCATTTGATTTACCCCTCCTGGTGTGTCTACTCTGTTGCATATCTTTGTGTCATCTGCAAAAAGGCATACTTTCCCTTCAACACCATTTGCAATATCACTAACAAAGATATTAAAGAGCACTGGTCCAAGTACAGATCCCTGGGGTACTCCACTGGTAACATGTCCCTCCATAGAATGCACTCCATTTACTACAACTGTCTGTTTCCTATCCTGCAACCAGGTTCTTATCCATTTAATTGTTTTATAATCCAATCCCACACTTTCAAGTTTATTTAGCAGCCTGCGATGTGGGACAGTGTCAAATGCCTTACTAAAGTCTAGATATGCCACATCTACAGCCCCCCCCCCCCCCCCCCCTTTATCTAGTATTTTGGTCACGGAGTCAAAAAAGTCAATTAGACTTGTTTGGCATGATCTCCCTGCAGTAAAACCATGCTGTTTTGGATCCTGTAAGTTGTTTAATTTAAGATATTCCACTATTTGCTTTTCTCCAGTCCTCTGGAACTGCACCTGTATCTAGTGACTGGTTGAATAAATCTGTTAATGGCGCTACCAACACATCTTTTAGTTCTTATGTCAGTAATAACCATTCACCGTCACAGCTTTAACATGTGTGCGGAGAAACCGCCTACCAGGAACATATCTGTGAAATGTCAACCAATTCATAAAGCTGTAACACATATATTCCTATACACCAAGATACTGGGAACTAATCACTTGGTATCTCCATGTAACTAGTACACCATCCTATCGAGGACAATTTTTGATGTATATTGTACTTCATGATGGTATATTACCCAGATATAAGGGATATTTATGCTGGCCAGCCACAGATCCGCTGTGTCAGTGCTCCGGGTTTGTCTCGTGTGTTGTTTTAGTCATCCGCATTATCACGGAAATGTTCCAGCAATTCGGAAATACTTTCCATTAATGTGTATCATTCCCTTGAATACACCACAGCTGTCTGCGGGATTGGGTGTCATTAGTGTCTTCCCCGAGTACCATCACAAGTCTGTCCTCTAACATGCAAATCAGGGCACAAATCTGGATGAAAGGGACGGCAGAGAGAAAGCCATGTTAGGTAATTATCAGTAATTATCATGCTTCCCTTAGCGAGACCGATGACATAACACAGAGGAGAAAGCATCTTATAACAGGTCACATGCACAGCGGCAGCTGCAGAAGACTTTTACCTTGTCACAATAGTTCTACTACTGGGCACTACAGCTGCAGTGACTGTTATGTATCATTTTGCAGGGGTTAAGGTGTGTGTGTGAGGGGGTTGGGGGGGGGGGGCGACTAGGGGGAACTGAATTCCACCACTTATATAATGTTAAGTGAAACTATGGTAGTTCCACCTCAATCATGGCAATTCCAACAGAAAAGCCTGTCCCACCACCCACAGGTTCTGGCAACTCCATGTTTCTTATCCACCTGTGGCCCGTCCATCCTACTACTCCTTTTGGACAGCATTTGTCCCCTCCTCAAGTCCCAGTGGCTTATTCTTCAAGAACGTCGTATGTCATTCGCCACCGCTGAAGTGAAGAAGTGCTAAAAGCTCTGTGCATGCTGAAGACAAGGCCGAGAGGTGGAGAATCTGCCAGAAGTCCATGGCAATGAATTGGTAGAGTGACAGAGGGTGAGATGTATATATGGGGCATTACTGTGGGTATTAGGGGCACTACAATTGTGGGCATTATTATTGCCCTGATTCTGGTTGACTCGGTAAGCGGCGAAGCTCACAGTTTTCTGAGTCCCAGAGGGTCAGTCCCACCTAATCGCCGCCTACTGCGCCGTCGTATCCCCTCGCAACCATGCGAGGGGACGTTTCACGAAGGCACATCCTCTCACATGTCCCGCTGGCAGAGAAATCATTAGATGGTCACTGTCCATCACATGATTTCTTCAGGCCATGCAAATATAAGTCAGTGGAGGCTGATTTATATTTGCGGCCATTCTGCCGAAGACAGGGTGGGCAGCTGACGTCATGTGATGTCAGCTGCCCACTACCAGCACCCCGGCACCCTGCGCCACGCCCAAAATCATTATGTGCATGCGCAGTAACCAAACATTGGTCCCCCATGCGAATGCGTGGAGGACCGATTGAATTAGAATCACCCCTATGTGTATAAAAATCACAACTACTGTGGGCATGATGTGTAAAGGGCCCTACTACTGTGGGAATTGTGTATAAGTGGCATTACTCTGGGCATTGTGTATAAGGGTCCCTATTGGGTGTCATAACTTATAAAGGGTACCACTGTGTAGCGTAACATGAAGAAGGTGCACTGCTGTGTGTTGTAGCATGAATAAGGGGGTACTACTATGTGGTGCAATATGAATCAGGGGCATTACATGCAGTGCAATTCTGTGACAACATTCCTTACTTGTGAGACAACTGTCCCTTTATAAAGTATGAGAGGTAGGACACAATTTCAGAGTTTGCAAGGGGGTGGGTGCTCTCACTATGGGGGGGGGGGGGGGGGGGGGGGCAGAGGAAATGAGTTCCATCACCTCTCCAGGACCACTTTAAGCCCTGATTATGGTATTTTGCACAATAAATGCTACTGTGTTAGAGATGGATGCAGATCACACAGCTACTGTGTCTTTTACTGCCATATTATGTAGTGGGTAGCTGCATCGAGTCAGTGGCTTCTGCATGCCCAGAAAATGTGTCTGACATGCCCCCGTTTTATGCAACACTGGCCATCACCACCCTATCTCTAACCCCTAATGGTTACAGATCTGCGCCATACAGATCCTGTTCATGTGCAGATAGGAAAACGTTAGTAAACCAATGGGTTTGCTTACATCTCTGATGGTGCCCTATTCTGGTACTGTTGCCAAATAAGAGTAAAAGCAAAACCAAATAGAAGATCAAAAACAAGTTAAAAAGTAACAAGATCTGCCCCAAAGCAGATCATGCACGGAAAATCCAAAGTACAGAGCTGGGTGTTTTTTTGTGTTTTTAAATTTAGTAATTTTGTATTAACTTTTATTTGCAGATAAACAGAAGAAACAGAAGACACCAAGTTAGGAAACAAAACGAAAAGACAAATATTCAACTTAAAAGCATCTCAATTACATATGTGTATCAACAATACCAGAATAGATGCGATACCATACCAAGGAGGTCATTCTGGTTCTCATTCGCCGTTTTGAATTCGCAACGATAAGCAATGTTTTTCGATTGCGCGTGCGCATACACAGCCGTGTGGCAAAACACAAGTCCCAGCGTGCGGGGCATTAAAGGGCCCACTGGGTCTTGTAGTTCTACAACATAACCAGTAGCCAAATAAAACACACAGACACCCTGAAAAATAAAACGTTAGTACACACGGCAATCATCCATACACACTTACCTATAGGGTCCACCATAGGTCAGTCCACTTCTCCTGTAGAAATCCATTAGGGTATCTGTGAAAGGAAATTATACTCACCAGCTACTCCGGCATAGATCGCATCCTTTTCATTTCAAAGTAGGCAATCCATGGGTGTAAAATAAACAAAACGAGGGTACATACACCCTACGAACTGGAGGAGGCGCAAGTGAGTTTACACTTGTGGCTTCTCCCCCAAGGTCACAGGTCCACCCCCAGCGAATCAGCAGCAGCCACTGAGGCCTCCCACAGCCAATCAGCAGCGGGCTCTGGGGGAGCTCCGCGGCTGATTGGCTGTTATTGGCTCCATAGACGCCCATGTTAAAGATTAACACGGGCTCCTATGGGTGGTTTCCACCATAGATGTTAACCATATACATTTAATTAACCTGCCATCTCCCTACAATGTATATTTTGCTTCCACTATACCAATGGCCCTTATTCTGATTGACGCGGACTTTACCGCGTACTTACGGATCGCGTCTTTATGGCGTCTGCGCATGCGTGGAGAACGCTACGCGCATGTGCCACGCCTTGACTCGGTACCAGTTCGGGCAAATCCCGTCCAAAACTGTTCACCGCTATCAGTCGGGAAATAGGGGCGTATTATGGGCGTCATGCGGAATGACACATGGGCGTAGTTTCAAAGTGGGCAAAACGGGGCGGAAACATGGGCGGACACGGGGGAGTACACTTATGTTGGGGGGCGTACATTCGGAAACCACTCCGAATGCACGCGATCAAAAAGGGCAGAAATGTGCGGTGTCCACAAGTGTACTATTGCTTTGCGGACACCACTCGTTCATGCGGTAGGCGAACGTACGCCTAATGACTACAACCATTAACACCTGAACCCAATAGAATCTACTCCTTTACTCATTACTCACTAATAGGCCGCTTGTCAGTGCTTTAATTGAAACCATTGCACTTCAATTGCTGTAAGGGTTAATGTGTGCAATGCATGTGTTAGGCATGCTTGTAAGGATATATTGGCATCTAATTGATTCCAATTCCAAATAAGCTGTTTTTTATGAGGATAGGTAATTGAATAAGTGGGTCATGTGATGTATTGCAGAAGATACTTCATAGTGGGTTGTTTGGCGTAAATACTCCGCTTACGTGCGGTAGCACCGCTTGGCTCCCGTTCGGATGCGGTATTCCCGAGCATACTCTGTAATACTCTGTAATACCGTGCCGAATCGGAGTGTTTCTCCCGCACACGCATGCTTTGTATGTCGTCCGTAAACACGCCCTGTTCTTAAAGAGTGAGTCCGTCCGAATGCGGAGGACACGTGGGCGTTTCGACGGACGATGGCCGCATGCGGCAAAACGCCGTGGCGTGCGGACCGCTCCGTAAGAATGCGGGAATTTCCGCACAGATCAGAATAAGGGCCAATGTCACATTTCTCAGGGTTAGCTGTAAACTCCTGTGCCCGTAGAGATGTTAATACAGTCTCCACTTTCGGTAGGTGTTGTGTAATTCCTGACACTCCCAGAAAAAGGCTGATCATCACCCCCAAACACCGGCTTCCTGTCAATTAACTTGCATAGGGCCAGTGATAATAAAGTGTCACGCATTTACTGCAGGGAGGCCTCACACATGCGCAGTATATCAAGAATCGCCCCACCAGCAAATTCGCAACAATGCAAACAGGTCTGAATAACCCCCTTCAACCCCTTTCACACAGAAAAGAATATTACCGTGATAAAGATTTCTCAGAAACTACACAAAACTTTTTGACATACTCATTTTTGCATGTGCTGATAGCAAAGCTGGGCCACTTGCTTGAGTCTTCCCCCTACCCCTCCACCCCAAGCTGCCCCTGCAGACCTGTGGAGAGCTGTGGTGTGCCCAGGTACGGGGTTGGGGGCAGTGTTCCCTCTAAGCTGTGCGCACGTGCGCGCGCACACAACTCGACGAGTGTGCGCACAGACATTACAACAGAGCGCACAAAGCAGCAGTGGTCCCTTTTTGCAGTTGTGGGCTCAATAAATGTGTGTTCCACCCATTAACTACATTGTGTGCTGTGTTTTGAATGTTTAAATGTTTAATATCATTTTGAAGTAAAGTTAACACAAATGCTGAACGTCATTTTCCAGTTATATATAAGTGAAGCACAAAAAATTTAATTTCCTTCCAAAGTTGCACAGCCAAAATCTTTTGCCGCACACAGCCTTCGTAAAATTAGAGGGAACATTGGTTGGGGGCGTGGCTTAATCAGCAAGGCGTGGCCACATCCCCTCCCGGCAGCAATGCTCCTCTGAATCAGAATCACTGCCGGGTAAGAGTAACCAGGTAAAGGACCTAACTAGGAGTGACTGACTCTCAGGACGGACCAGGACATTTCATTGTAGCTTGTACAGCGTTTCTCCTTCCGATTTGAGGAAATATGAGAAGAGAAATTGATTTTTTGTTCATCCTTTTTATCAATTTTTTCTGTAAATCTTCGATGTTGTTGGTGGAAGACATTGCAGAATCCCTACTACAATCAGCACCATGTAAGAGGCCCCAGCCACTGTCCCATGACAGAACTAGAACAATCCATTAAGCAAACAGGCTAATATTTTCTTAAAATGCGTTCGAGCAAACCCAGAATTAGCTAAGCCAGGCCGGTCACATTTAGCTGTAAGGCCATCATTCGGAAACAATCGTCCCATTCATTATCAGTAGGAATTATGGAATGCCCTGGTTCTTACATAAAGGGGAACTAAAGTAAAATATTATTGTTACCTATTTACCATTTTAGATGCATAAAGTACAATCAGAGTGGCAGAACTAACTTTCCACGTCCTGTGAGTCTGCCGTACCGACCCCCTGTAGGGATATTCCATTAGCCAGTTCTAGAGTGCTGAATGATCATTTCCGGAAAAGATGGGGAATTGATGGCGCTTGACTTGTATATCCAAATGATGTAATGAACTCGAGATATGAAACAATAAACAAAAAATGTGTATAAGTGACACAGCAAAATACAAAGGTGGGTGGGGTTTTAGGAATGCCAGTAACCAATGTCGTACCGAGACTCACACTGAAGTGGTGTGCTTGAAGTGTGTAAAGGTATCTTTTTTAGGGGTACACACTTCAAGCACACCACTTCAGTGTGAATCTCGGTACGACATTGGTTACTGGGATTCCTAAAACCCCACCCACCTTTGTATTTTGCTGTGTCACTTATACACATTTTTTGTTTATTGTTTCATATCTCGAGTTCATTACATCATTTGGATATACAAGTCAAGCGCCATTAATTCCCCATCTTTTCCGGAAATGTCTTGCAAGTGAGGATTATTGAGTGGTCCTTTTTCGGGATTGAGGCTGCAGGGACTTTATAGCGCCTTGGGACTTTTCTGTATTTGTTTATCGCTGAATGATCATTGTTCATCCATATGTTGCATTGTACGCATCTTGCGGTGCGTACACCTGGTTGGCTACTCCTCACCATCATCACTGCGCGCTTGCCCTTTACTGGTTGCAAAGGATACGCCTGGTAATCCGGCGTATTTACGCTTTCGTTGCATCGCTCCTAGTTCCAAGTTGCAATTGAAATGCATACGACCAGAGGCGTACCTAGATATTCGTAGGCCTCATAGCAAAAGTTTGTAAGGGCCCCCTATTTAGCACCTGTTGGTGATAAACGTATGTAAAACAGATCACTTAGACAGTAAAGATGGGCCCCCTTCAGCTCTGGGCCCCATAGAAGCTGCACCCCCTGCCCCTATGGTAGTTACACCCTTGCGTACGACTCATACTTGTGCGCAGTTCTAGAGTATTCACACTTAGAGAACAAGCATGGCGCATTTTACAAACAGGCGTACTTATAAGTTTGCACCAGCCCCGAAGGAATTTATTTTTAATTTAATTATTATATATAATTTAATTCAGTAACGCACGTAGGCTTCTCATTCGCATCTCGTCTGTGCAGAAATTGGCATTTCTGGGTGGCAACGCTGCTTCATAAGGCTCTCATGGGCGTGTTGTGGGTGTGGAGACAGTGTTATGGGCTGTTTGCATGAGAGCCTTTTGCAAGGATCTATCTCACCTGTAACTCAGATCTCTTGCTGTGAGGGTGGGTCTGGTGCAAAACCAGGGGGGTGGGGGGGGGGGGGGGGTGTGACACCAAATACAGGTGGCTTTTGCATTTGTGACCACTTGTGATTCTGAATCAAGTCTACAGTTTCCACAGGTGCATTTTTCATCCTCTACTTGCACTGGCTAACGCGTTTCTCCGCTCACGTTTCCCAAGTTGTGTTATGTGTATTATTGGGAAGGCACAAGCAGAATAAGCAGGCATAGTCGCATAACACGGGGCGTGGCAATGCTATCTGGGGATGTGGCAAGGTAAGTTGGCGTGGGTGACATCCTCCTAAGTAGGCTTGCTATTTTGTGGCTACATTGTTGTCATTTTTTTGGTGTTTATGGCTGGAGCTGCAGCTATTTGTTCTCCTATTCCCAGAGAGGGTGGAAATAGCCGCTGGCTATTAGTTCAACGACGCATTCTTCATGCAAAGTAAGCCGCTTCCTTTATTTTTATGCCTTATTAGAACAGTGAACTATTATTGATTTTGTGTCCCCCCCCCCTCCCCAGTGCACCTGTGTCGCAATACTTGGACATTACTGAATAACACATACTGTCACTCTTTTCACCAATAACCTGAAGGTATTTTTTAAGCCAATGAACACTCCTCAGTAACATTAGGTCATGACCTTTATTTCATATTAACCTGTTGGTCAGCATTCCACCCGGTACGGATGAGCCGTTCTGTGGAGTGGAATATACAAAGCATCTGTATAATGCTGTAAATAGCCATTGGGGGAGTAATTCAGCGCCAGTGGTAGTTTTGGGAAAATTTTTAAAACTACAACTGTTGTCGCTAGCAAGGCCGCACCGGATGTTGGATCCCCTCCAGAGATGGCCGCCATGTTTTTTTTTTGTAACATCCTGCAACTATCTATCTATCTATCTATCTATCTATCTATCTATCTATCTCTCTGTTTTTTTTCCATACTTATTTGTTCATGTAGACATATAGGTAGAATATAATAGTGTGCCAAGCGCAGCGAGGCACCGTGCACAAAGCATGGCGAGGGGACGTGGCACACTTATACATAAACACCCAAAAAACATATTCAACCTTTCCCATGTCAAACTTTTCTATTGCTAGAGCCATGTTGACCTTATTAAGGTGTTGACCCATGGCTTGTTGACCAATAGTGGTCGATCTATTGAGTTTCGACCTTTATTGAGTTGACCCCATGTCCCATACCCATAACAAGGTGAGGGTTACTAGGAGAGGCAGAGGGTTACAAATATAATAGTACTTACTGTGAGGAAACCATCCTTAGCTGGGAAGGTGGTTACCCTCGGTGGGATTCAAATCACTCGGGAACACAGGACTATATAAAAGTCTTTATTATGACAGCACAACAGAATAAGATGCTCACATGGTACAGGATAACTGGTGGCACAGATCCTCCAGCAGCGTCTTCCAATCAGCAGCCTGAAATAGCTACATCAGTAATCTGCAGCCATAGCAGGGATGCGGCCTACATCCCTTGCTAACCCTAGCCACAGGTAATGCTGCCTGAGCAGGGCTCGTGTTCTCCGTTTTCCCCAGTGCTCTGTACCACCTGCGACATGGGCCTGAGCTAGGAACCGACTCTGATATTCATGTGGAACTACCAGCTTGCACTTCTGATTTGGACTGGACACGGTATGCAGTAATCCATCCACCCAAATACATTCCTCTGGCATTCCAGTCTCATATGCCCTATCTGGTATTGCCCGTATCTCTTCTAGTTCTGGATCTACTAACTGGGCTTCTTGCAGCCTAGTCTTATCCTCCTCCCCCAGTACTAACCCAGACCGAGTGATCCCAATGCTGCCACCAAATGTGAGGAAACCACCCGTAGCTAGGGAAGGTGGTTACCCTCGGTGGGATTCAAATCACTCGGGCAGACAAGACTATGTCAAAAAGAAATCAGGGGATGCGTGGCTGTCCTTTGAGCGGGGAGGTGGTGTGGTGGTCAGCCGTGGTCCCACGGCATGGGTTGTGTGATCCGCAGAGGACAGAATGCAGCTCCGGCAGGTGTTGTGAGGCACTTTCCCCGGGCCAACCCTAGGGCCCAGGACAAGTGTCCCTTAGCACCCCCCTGATGGTGGCCCTGGTTTTCAGTCCAGGTACATCTCATTTCGGCACACTAGTTATAAGCCTGTAAAAAATGACGGCTTCTGCAATGTACTTTCACGAATCAGGAGCCTGGGCCACATTTGAAATGAAAGTGGGGTAATTCAATTAGCCACAGTAATTTACCACCAGCAGATTGTAGCAGTGGGGATATTCAATTATCAACTGTAATTTACCACCAGCTGATTGTAGCCATGAGGTAATTCAGTTAACAGTTGCTAATTGAATAGTCCCACTGCATCCAATTTGTATGCATGGCAGCATCTGTGTGTCACTGGCAGTCTACGACAGTGTCAGCATTTGTCGGTGTGTCAGACAAATGCTCCCCTACCCCAGTTTGCTGCACAACCCCTGTCATCATAAAGACCCTCCCCTTTTTTGATGACCAAGCTCCGTTTCCCCGGTGGCAGGGCCGGCGCCACCACTAGGCAGCTCTAGGCATTTGCCTAGGGCGCCGGCACCTGGAGGGCGGCAGTTCGCCCCTCACCCCCAGCACTGTGGTACCTGTGAAGAATCTTGCGTCCCCGGCGTCCCTGCTGAGTGCTGGTGCGTGCAGGGGTGTCCGTGCCGCCGGGGGAACCTGCGGCGCTGTTATTGTGTATATAAGCTTGTCGCGGCCGGCGGGGTCCCTACAGTGAATAGAAAATAACTAGCGCTATGCGTGCGGCGGCGCGGGAAGGGCTAGTTATTTCCTATTCACTGTAGGGACCCCGCCGGCCGCGACAAGCTTATATACACAATATCAGCGCCGCAGGTTCCACCGGCGGCACGGACACCCCTGCACGCACCAGCACTCAGCAGGGACGCCGGGGACACAAGATTCTTCACAGGTACCACCACCCCCCCCCCCCCCGCACCGGGGCGCCCCCACCCCGACGGCCTGGGGGCGCCCCGGTGCCTTGCACCGGCCCTGCCCGGTGGCCTACGGTTCACTATAGCATTTTAAAAAAACGCATTTTAGGGACAATATTTCCATTTTAAGTTTTCATACCCCCACTTTAAAATTTCCACTTTGATCACTAGTGTATTGTATACTTGGATGTGTGTGTATATGTGGATGTATGTGTGTTTAGGTGGCTCTGTGTGTGTATCACACTCATTGTGTGTGTATCTATATGTGTGTATATGTGGCTACAGATGGAGGCATGCTTATTCATCCCGACAGCATGCCATGAGTTTTGGTACGCCACAGTTGGAGCACACACCGACGCACTGAGGTGCTTTGAGGCACGACAACATACACAGCATGCAATACACAGCTCCACCACTGGGTGGCTAATGCTCCACTAATCTAGCAGTAGATGGATATACAGTACAATACAAGCTCTGCTAAATGGACCATGACAACTGTAATGTTACTGTACTCTATACTGTAAATAAATAATTTTAGTGTATTCAGATGCAAACAACCATTTACTGTATGTAGCTTACAGTATACACACGCAAACAAAAGTTTTAAAGCAACAGTGCATTGAAGTTGGGCCTGTGGGTGCGTCTGAGTCCCTCGGCAAATCATTTAATAAAAATAGTAACCAGCGTGTTACAGCAATCATCCTGTAGGCAATACAGCATAAGAATAACTGATAGCAAGGTATCACTCCTTACATTGACACCTGTACATGGGTCGCTATAACCAGGTGTCATAGGCCTGAGGATAAGTGTGCCGCTCTCCATGCTCGGAGATCAGGATTCGATTCTCTAAGTGAGAATGTTTTTTCTCTCTCTCTATGTTTTTAGTCTAACATTCATACATTTAAGAAACTTACAGTATAACCTGTTTCAGTGGTTTACTCCGGTTTTCTCCCACAATCCAAAAATGTACTGGTAGGTTAATTGGCTCCCAAAAAATTTACCCTAGAATGTCTGTCTGTGGGTGTGTGCATGTGGTAGGGAATGATTCACCCTAAAGTACATATACATATATAAGTCACGTATTTATTTTGCATTTATGCTCATTAGGTCGTGATAGACACGCCCAGTAGGCGGCGATGGACACGCCCAGTAGGCGGCAATGGACACGCCCCTCCAATGGTGCGGGTGCACCCCCTAAAAAAATGGGCTGCGTACACCTATGGTAATAACTAAGGGGGGGGGGGGGAGGTATGTGTAATAACAAAGGGGGGTTGGGCAGGTGTGTGTAATAACTATGGGGGGGGGGCAGGTGTGTGTAATAACTATGGGGGGGCAGGTGTGTGTAATAACTATGGGGGGGCAGGTGTGTGTAATAACTAAGTGGAGGCAGGTGTGTGTAATAACTAAGGGGGGGGCAGGTGTGTGTAATAACTAAGGGGGGGGCAGGTGTGTGTAATAACTAAGGGGGGGGCAGGTGTGTGTAATAACTAAGGGGGGGGGCAGGTGTGTGTAATAACTAAGGGGGGGGGCAGGTGTGTGTAATAACTAAGGGGGGGCAGGTGTGTGTAATAACTAAGTGGAGGCAGGTGTGTGTAATAACTAAGGGGGGGCAGGTGTGTGTAATAACTAAGGGCGGACACAGGTGTGTGTAATAACTAAGGGGGGGGGGGGTAGGTGTGTGTAATAACTAAGGGGGGGCAGGAGTGTGTAATAACTAAGGGGGGGCAGGTGTGTGTAATAACTAAGGGGGGCAGTTGTTTGTAATAACTAAGGGGGGGGCAGGTGTGTGTAATAACTAAGTGGAGGCAGGTGTGTGTAATAACTAAGGGGGGGCAGGTGTGTGTAATAACTAAGGGGGGCAGGTGTGTGTAATAACTAAGGGGGGCAGGTGTGTGTAATAACTAAGGGGGGGGGCAGGTGTGTGTAATAATTACACACACCTGCCCCCCCCCCCCCCCTTAGTTGTTACACACACCTGCCAGTCCTTTATTATTGCCCAGCACCAGCGCCCGTTGGATATTCATGTAACATCCAAAACAATGACCCTACCTCCAGGAGAATTATACAGTGCGCGAAGTGCGCACTTCACGTGATGGCTCCGGTGGCGTAGCGGCATTCTGCGCATGCGCCGGAACGCGCCTAGGTCGGATGACCTAATGCGCACAGGCACGTCCCGGCGTCATCTACAGGGGTCACACAGACAGTACCGAGGACGGAAGACGCTGTCTGATTTGACGAGCGCCGAGGAGGGAGGAGGACCCTTGTGAGTCGCCGTGACCCACTGTAGCGCGGCACACCTGAGGGCATGCCGCGGCACACTGGTTGAAAAACACTGCACTATACTGTAGGGCAAGAACTAATTTACTGTACAGTACTGCATGTTAAATAGATACTTTTTCTCAAGAAATGCTATTGCTTAGGTTATGCATGTACTGTATATGGGCACGTCTGTACATATACTGTCTAATTTCACTATTTAAACACATAGTGGCTATGGGGATAGAGCAAGAATACAGTCACCGTACTGTCTGTAGCATGCCAGACTGGAGCATGATATGTGGGTATGTGTGTGTATATGTGTGTATGTGTGTTTATATGTGGCTATGTATATATATATATATATATGGGTATGTGATTATGTGTGTGCATATATGTGTGTATACAGTATGTGTCAGTGGTGTAACTACAGAGGGTGCAGCTGCTATGGGGTCCGGACTGTCCCTGCATCCCCTGCATCCTGTTACACCAGACCAGAGAGTGTGCAGAGCAGAGCGCAGGAGCGTACCGGGGAGCTGGCCGTCATGGAGGGACAAGCCCGCCCTCCTGCTGCAACGCTCAGAATACGGTTGCAGCGCTGGTTACGTCCCTGGTATGTGTATATATGTGGCTATGTGTATATATGTGGCTATGTGTGTATATGTGTCTATGGCCCTTATTCAGATCTGATCACAGTACAAATGTGGGTACTTGTGTAGTTTCACGGCGCCGCCACTGTTTACTGTTCCATGTTTACTCTTCCTCAGCAGTCTGTTTACATTTACTTTGAAAAACTTGGCAGCTTTCCAGCTAGCGCGCGGGCTCAGTTAGGGGCGTAACTATAGCACCGCAGCCCCCGCCACCGCGGGGGGCGCTGTGCATGTGGGGGCGCCGGGGGCTGCGGTGCTATAGTTACCCCCCCAATCCCCCGCAGACTTACGTATCTCGCTGGTCCCGGCGGCTCCGTTCTTCTGATGAGGACCACCACAAAATGGCCGCCCCCATATAGCACACTGTTCTCTGAAACTGTCTGCTGTATGGGGCGGCCATTTTGTGGTGGTCCTCAGCAGAACGGAGCCGCCGGGACCAGCGCGATAGGTAAGACTGCGGGGGAGGGTGTTAGCATGGGCGGCGGGGGGGGGATGCTTGACGGGGCGGCGGCGGGGGGTGGGTATGGGCGCCCCCCCCCCCCTAACGGCGGGGGGGCGCCCAAAACTTAGCTACGCCACTGGGCTCAGTCAGTGTGTAGTTAAAGTATGAAACTTGTCAGCTTTTCAGAGTTCTTTACTGTATTAAGGTAGCGCGCGCTCACTGTAATAAGCTACGTTACCACATTTTCTGTGAAATAGCGTTATTTTTTTGGCGCTGTAGTAGCGTCTTAGTCTCAAACTGCGTCTGTACCTGGTAACAGCGTCTTGTTGGCCGCAACAAGAGGTTGCGTCCCAGTAACAGTAGTACTCAGAAATAGCATTAGAAATAGCATCTATTTCACCAAACAGAGCACAGTTCATTGTGGTACCATTAACAAAGGGGGTGTCAACCTGTTAATAATGACACCTGTCGACTTAACAGCCGTTGTCCTTGTTTACTCCACTATCCACGCCATCCCGAAACGTGGCGAGCGCAGCAAGCTCGTCGAGGGGACATGGTACGCGTCCGACCGACCTTTTCATACCCCCACTATCCACGTCGGCGTGGCGTTGATTTTATATAGTGTGGCGAGTGCAGCGAGCCACCGAGCCCGAAGCGGACGCGAATACATGTGAAGTAATCTGCGTCCCCTTGCGTGGCTCGCTACGCTCGCCGTGATTTGGGCTCGCTGCGCTCGCCACACTATATAAGATCAACTACTATGAAAAGGTCGTTCGGACGCGTACCGTGTCCGCTCGCCATGCTTCGGGATGGCGTGGAAAGTGTGTTTGTGACTGGGACGCAACTGTGACTGGGACTCAAATTCTGACTGCGGCAAACTAGACGCAGTTTGCGAGTACAGACGCTGTTTGTGACTGTGACGCTACTGCAGCGCAACCCCCCCCTCCCCACTATTTTACCGATAACATAGCTTAGTACAGTTAAGAAGCCCATGCACGCTCCATTCTGGGCGTCCGATTGTATTGCATCGCATGCCTTGTGTGAAAAGTATGTGCAGCACATAGTTTTTGTACTGTACTATGAGATGCGCGGGAGCGCGCATCTCATAGTACAGAACGGACGGAGCAGGAACGGAGTGTGTATGGGCTCCTTTACACAGATTAAGCACAGAGTGAGCGCGCGCTAGCCTAGTACAGTGTAGGAGTCTGGAAACCAGCAATCACAGACTCAGGACGTGGACTCTGGCAGGCTGCCAATTTTCTAAGAAACTGTAAACACAGCTGTCTGGATTAATAAACAAACAGTGGCGCCTTGACACTACACAAGTACCCAAATTTGTTTGGAAAATGGGCAAAACCTTGTGCAGTGCAGGTGGGGCAGATGTAACATGTGCAGAGAGAGTTAAATTTGGGTGGGGTGCGTTGAAACTGAAATCTAAATTGCAGTGTAAAAATAATGCAGCCAGTATTTACCCTGCACAGAAACAAAATAACTTACACAAATCTAACTCTCTCTGCACATGTTACATCTGCCCCACCTGCAGTGCACATGGTTTTGCCCATTTTCCAAACAAAATTATACTGCGATCAGATCTGAATAAGGGCTATAGTGTGAATATATGTGGCATACCTGACGACTTTTTGAAACTCCTCTCTGGGAGAAGCCCGGTGAGGAGTGAAAGGGGGGCGGGAAGAGGCTTCGATTTGGGGGTGGGGCGCGGCTGATGTCACCAAGCCCCGCCCCATGACAGGCTGCCGCATCAATTTGCGGGTCCGTGGATGGGGGAGGGGCTAAAATGATACAAAATGATGCGAATCGCGTCATTTTAGCCCCGTCCCCTCCCCGCAGACCCGCGAAATTCATAGTTTTAGACCGCAGGGAGCCCCTGAGCAGGGGCTATGGCGAAAATGCGGGAGAATTGTCCACCTTCCCTGGGGGCTGGGAGGGGGACCCGATTTGCAGGACCCTCCCGGAATTGGCAAGTATAATATGTGGCTATGTGTGTATGTAGCTATGTGTGTATATATGTGGCTATGTGTATATATACTGTATGTGGCTGTGTGTGTGTATATATGTGTGTGTGTAAATGTGTGTATATATATATATATATATATATATATATATATGTGGGTATGTGTGTATAGGTTTGTATTGAATCTCCATGCTGCTGCTGTGTGCTACTGTTACAGTATGTGCTAAACCTTGGACTTAGTAATATACCTCAGTAATCAGTACACACACACACACACATACACACACACACACACACGCAGCACTGACACCAGCTCCTCCGCTTCTCATGATAGGCCTCAATCACTTTCCCCAGATGACTTTCAGGGGCCCATTTAATATAGGATTGCATTTACCACCCAGGATCACATTGTAATACGCAATCCTTTCTCCTGAATGTCCTTTCTCCTGAATGTACCATCCTGCAGGTACAGGGACAAGGAAAGGAACCCATCCCTGCGGTCTGATTGACCAGGTGCCGGGGGATTTTCACATGCGAGTTCAGTGCTGACCCACCGCCGACCGTACTGCCCCGCCGGCAGTGCGTTCTGTAGCCTATTGGTTAGTGCAAGAGAAGTCTTGAAGGAATAAGAAACAGGTGGGGAGGTGGGGCGGCGGTCCCCGGATGACTAGATAGAGGGGGTTATCTGGGTCGCTCATTGGACACTGGGTACTATTTGGAAGCCTAGTTTACATAACGGATAATCCAATATTTTCTTTTTTAAAGGGCCATCCCCTGGTATACGTCTGCAGACAAGAACCTACTGTTTGTGTAATGACGAGAATAAATATGGATATGACAGATGATCATATGACTACACTGCCTGAGCCATCCACTAAAATGGATTTTCAGGGTATTAATGCGAGTCCCCTTAGATGCAATGACAGACAGATAGCCTGGGTTGCAGATTTGCAAACAGGATACAGCGCAGTAAAGCAGGAAACCTGCTGCCTGTAATAGACACATGAAAGTTGAGCTTCAGACTTGTCAAATGAAGGAGCATCTCAAATTGTTTGGCCGTGCTGAAGTTCTCGTGCAATGCAAATACACTTGTATTTCAGGTCATTGGCTCCCACAGGGGCTGGACTGAACCTCCCCAAGGCAATTACACTACTGGTATAATACAAAGTGTAAGATCTGCAAGATCACCTATTAGCTGGGGACTCAGACGTATTAATGACACCGTAAAGGACAGAACGTCTTTACTGTAAATCATCTTTACTTTCACAAAGGGATTTCACTCTGCAGTGCCATAATGGTGAAGTTTCCGCAGGAATCCGCGGATACAGAGAGGGCGTCGGACGAGCTAATATTTTTTGTGAATGGGAAAAAGGTAAAGTGTCTATTTCTGGTTATTTTTATGGAGTTATTAGCAGATCCGGGACGCGTCTGTACAATAAGCCTATCAATCAGTTTAATGATCATTAAAGCTGTAATTGATATTATTTCTTAGTTTGCACTTGTAGACAATTGCCTCTCTTTATAAATAACATAAAAAGTCCTATACTGTATATACATATATATATATATATATATATATATATATATATATATATATATATATATGGAAAGGAGAAGGAATAAAACAAACTTTTAAAATGTAGTTTTGATTCAACACATTGGTACATAGATTTACAGTTCAAAATGATTTTACAATCCAGAAGACAATAAAACAAATATGATGATCCAACATCAAGTGATGTTTACAATGAGGATTCCACAGATATAACCCTACGCGTTTCGTCCCTTGGGACTTCCTCAGGGGTGATCTGGATCATGCGTTGTACGGATGTTCTTTGAGGTCGCAGATAGAAATTAGGACCGATAAGGTAGAGCGGTTGCTACAGAATGTTACGTTCTCTATGTAGAACCTTTTTAACATAAAATAAGTTCCAGGATAGCCTGGGAATACATCAAATCTCGCATACAGGGATAATCCACTTATTGGTGAGTATCACTTTAAGGCAGCCTTTTTAGAAATGTATTGCTTTCAAATGGGGAAACAGTCTGTAATACAGGGAAGTGGTGTCTCCAGATGAAAGCAGCAGGTTTTGGTTTTGAATTAAAAAAAAAGCAGATAAAAACTTGAAATCATGTAATTTGGAACAGTTTTTGTTGGTATGGTGTCATGAACCTCAATATCATTAATTTCCAGTCATTTCCAGTCAATTTTGACCACCTTACAGCCCACATATTATTATTATTATTATTATTATTATTTTAGAATGACTAGCTATTTATAGGGGGTGGTATTTGTTTGGAGTGTTTGGTGGGGCGGCAGCGCGTTAAGCTGCTCGTTGAATCACCCCATTCAGTGACCCTGCAGGATGATGGCCGGACTCTTAAGCTGGCCAAACACTACTGCAATGTATGGCAGCAGTGTATGGGCCACTGAACCCCCTTCAGCCACCTGGGACCTTCCTGGGTGGCAGGATCACATGCGGTACATCTCCCTTTTACATCTGAAGTATTGCATGCAACCCCTTTCCCCACCGCCGGGAGGAGGGTCTGATCTAAGCAACGACCTGAACTTCCACCCGGTGACTGATGGCGGCAGCGCCTGACGTCACCCACACCTGTAGGCAGGTGATTTGAATATACCTCGGCTTCCCTGGTGTCAGGGTGCCGGTTATAACGTTCAATAAGCCTCCCTCTAGTGTGTGCCTTAGCCAGTGTGTTCCCGGTCCAAGTCTGGTTCCTGCTTTAGCGTCCCAGCTGCCTGGTAACCTGCTGTGTTATCTCCTGGCCTGATCTGTCCTTCCACTCTCAGATAGGTCTGGGGATGCAGAGCCAGATGTACTAAGCTTCAAAAGTGATTAGCTGGAGAGTGATAAACAGCCAGCCAATCAGCTCCCACCTGCCATGTCACAGATTGTGTTTGAAAAACGTCAGGCAGGAGCTGATTGGCTGGCTGTTTATCACTCTCCATTTTATCACTTTTGAAGTTTCGTGCATCTAGCCCATCTTCTTGCATTGTTGCAATTCTAGTTACTCTGTTGCATTTTTTCCGGTTCCATCTTTTGTTTTGTTACACTCATTGTATTTTGGGATCTCCGGTAACATCGTATGCATTGTTGAATTTGTGGGTCTATATACTCCTTGGAAGGTGCGTGCTCTCACATCAGTTGAATCTTATCTTGCGGCACTTTGCCTCCTGCAGCAGCCTTGGATGAAAATCTTGACAAAGAAATTGAAACGATGCTTTGAGCTCTGTGTTTGTCAATACTATTTAGGTGTGAGTGCCGCCATCATTCTCTGGCCTATTATTGGATGGCACCTGGGATGCTGTAATTTGAAGGGGTGAGTGCAGAGTCTTGGACTTTTGTACACATCTCTCTTTATATATAGCCTTAGCTTAAAATCTCTAGTGTGTGTATATATATATATATATATATATATATATATATATATATATATATATAAATATAAAAGTAATTTACAGGCCTTTACTTCTCTGCTGCTGGCTTTGATTGACACATCAAACAGGAGGAGAGGGAGAGCATCCAGGGACTATGTAAAAACTGGACCCGGACCGGACATCAAAATCGGCGGTCCGGAGCTTGTAGTGTCTGGTGATAGCTATCATCATGGGGAAGGGAAGATTACAGCCTCCCCATGTGGTCCGGACCGTCCGGTTTGTGCTACATGGCCGGACCTTACAGGGAGGCTTTATTCTCCCCCTCCTCCTTTACTTGGTGACAGCTGTCACAGACAGCCCCCCCGGACAGGACACCCCCCGGGTGTTGTCCTGGTCCGGTTTTTTCCCATACCCGAGTGTCCACATTCCTCTCTCCTCCACCGAGCAGGGCCATCCGCAAATGGCTGTAAAGGTCAGGACCCCACATCCTCCTTCCCTTCCCTGCAGCTACTCAGGAGCCCGCGGGCTGCCCCGCACCTTCACATACAATATTCTTGTAGAAGGGAGCAGTCGTAGCCCAGCATCAGCAGCTGTGACGGCTGTCATACAGCAGAGCAGTGCCTCTTATCTGTGTGGGAGAGCGAGTGGTGCTTTCATAGCGGGGGGCCCGGAGGTACGTACCCTCAGAGCCTCCTCCCCCTTAATCTGGCTCTTGGAGGATGGTAGGCGCAGCCTATAGAATTGCTGGGCAAGCCCAGCAAACTCAAGAGGCGTACCCCCTGCCTGTTCAGGACTGGCTCATGACATTGGCACTCGCCCCAAAATCCTGTGGACACATGCATCTGCCGAGTGACTGTGAGCACCAGGCGCAGTAGGAGAATTCATTTCATGGTAAGTAACCATCAAATGATTTTTCCTCAGTGTGGCCACATGCGAACATATATGTACATATCTGTTCGCATCCCTGCACAGGGATCGAAAATCTAATCTAAACGCGTTGGCCGGCTACCTGGACTTGCACTTTTTCTGGACTGCTTTTTGGTATTTCTGGACACTTATTTAAGGTATTTATGTGGTGGACTCCCTAACATTTAAGACTTATCCGGACGGTCTTCATTGCTACTACAGAGAGTCTCTGACATCATCCACTTGCCTTTGATTCGTTGTTCCAGTTTAACTTAAGTGTGATCTATTTTTAAGATTGTTATTACTAAAGGCTTTTTATTCAACTATCCACTATTGGTTGTTTGGAATTTCAAGATAAAGATACCTAGATGTGTTTGAAAACCTTCCTGTGTATTGTGAGTTATCGGTACGCTTATTTGAAAGAAACCTCTATGTGTACATCCTTGTTTTTTGAGTGAGTCAAAAATGTACATTTAAAAACTCTCCAAACACCTGGTGCATTTTGGTGAAGGCTATCAACACCACTAAAGATACCTTTATGAGTTTCAACACACACACACACTATATTGTGAGTGTGGTTCGTCTCGTTCAAGTATCATCTATCCCCTATCTAAAAAAGTAAAAATTAATCCTACACATTGAATTCTTCTCTTATTTTCACATATTAACATCTGATGAGAATTGGAGAAGAAGGAAGAATTCCTACAGTCAGTGCTCTGGATATATCCTAAAATTCTCTTGTATTATATTGTCTCTACTTGTTTTTGGGTTGAACAAGTTTTTAGGGTAGTGTTGATCTGCTCTTTTGTTCCCCTTGCGTCTTGAAATCCTCCAGTGTTTTTCCACTTAATTACTGTGTATATGTAGCTAAAGAACACAGAAGAAATTAGAGCAATGAAACAAATAGAAGAAAGTGGTAAAAGTCACAGGTTCTATGAAGGTGGAAAATCTATTCAAAAGTTTCGGCACGAAAACATGACAATATGGTCCTGTTATCACATACCAGCACTCATAGGGCAGTGACGTGCGGTGAGGTCAGTGACTGGTGAGGCACTTACGCCAAGAAGCCATGCCGTACGCAGAAGTTTCCAATGGTTGGGATGGCCACAGCCCGGCAGCCGTAATTTCCAGTAGTGACATTCGGCTGCAACCTGGCGGCCGGACTGTCCCGTGAATGGACACAATCCTGTCCATTGTTAACTACTGTGTACGGCACGGCTTTTGACCGTGCGGGGTTTCGCGCCCGGTGTCAGCCGGAGCGCGTGAAACCACCCTTTGGGAGCTCTTATCCAGGGCCGGCGTCACCACTAGGCAGCTCTAGGCATTTGCCTAGGGCGCCGGCACCTGGAGGGCGGCAGTTCGCCCCTCACCCCCAGCGAACTGTGTAAAAAACTTGTGGCTCCGGCGTCCCTGCAGTGCTGGGGCGGTCAGGGGTGTCCGTGCCGTAGGGGTACCTGCGGCGCTGTCATGTGTATAAAGCTGGCAGCTTTATACACATGACAGCGCCGCAGGTACCCCTACGGCACGGACACCCCTGACCGCCCCAGCACTGCAGGGACGCCGGGGCCGCAAGTTTTTTCCACAGGTACCACCCCCCCTCCCCCCGGCACGGGGGCGCCCCCACCCCGACTCGCCTGGGGCGCTCCGGTGCCTTGCACCGGCCCTGCTCTTATCTGCGCCATTCCTGCTGGCAGACTGCCAGCCGCTGGCTCACGGTGGCTCTTAAAAACCTGTATGAGGGGGCAGAGCCAAGACATGTCACACTCTTGATTGGCTCGCGGTGGCCATCTTTACATTTAAAAAATTGCACGGCAGGGTAGTCTCGCTGCCGTGTCTATGTCTGACTAGCCCCAATAGCTTTTGATATATAAAAAGTAATTAGTGTTACCTTTGCACTACAAGTCCCAGCAACTGACGAATGATGCTGAAACTTGTACTGCAATGATAACTAATTAACTATCTATATATATCAGTGGGAGCATCCTCCCTGTCTTGGCCCTTCCCCACATCACATGCAGGGAAGCAAACTGAAAGCTCCCCCCTGCATCTAACCGATCAGGGACCATGGGCAGCCGGAGGTTGGAGTTAGGTAGCGGGAGTTCAGCGCCAGGCTGTGGGCAGCCAAGTCCCGCTGCCTTGTGCGCAAACGAAATCCCCGCCAGCCGCCACTACTACCCCGCCGTTTAGGACCACTGACTGCAGCCCCTGCCGGCACCGATGCCCGCTACCGCATCTGCTCGCGGACATAGCAGGTATCGGCAGAAGCGGTACTTTCTGCCATTGCCCGCTACCGCAGATGACCGATACTCCTGCCACCTGCCGAGCCGCTGCCCGCACCACTCTACCTGGCGTATGTGTGTGTTAGGGACAATATAGATAAAAGTGAGTGTGTGGGGACGTGGGGACTTGGGAGGGGATCAGGAATCATTTTTTTATATAATAGATGTTATATATATAGGCTAGCGTGTGTAACTACATGGCGATGCAGCTGAGCAGGTCCCTGCAGACACCGTCACTGCGCAGCTCAGGGGCAGCGGATACAGGCTGTCAGTGATTGACAGCCTGCTCCGCTGTCCTATCACATCTGTCTCAGTGACAGGGGCGTACGTCCCTGTCACAGAGGCAGAGAAGTAGATGCCGCTTCACCATACATTTTCAATGGGCTTTTCAGCCTTTTTTCTCCCTTTTTTAGCCCTGCCCCCCGCTGCCAGACAGTTTTCAATGGTCAGCAGGAGGCACAGCTCCCGCTGCGACCCAGCCTCCCCAGTGTCCCACCTCATAGATAAAAAAATAAAATAATCAAATAACATATTTATAATACAGTATATCTGCTAGAAAAATCATCTTTGCATTTTCTAATCAGTTTTGACAGGTGAGGCACTGCCTCCCCTGCCTCCCCTGACTGCATGTCACTGTCATAGGGTATGCAAAACCTTTAGTGATGCGTTTCATGGGCACGCTGCCCACTTCCTCAGAGAAGAGTTCCTATCGAGTACGATTCAGTGGTTCACTCTGTAATAAATGTTGGACAAATGACTGCTCATGTGTCATCCTCATGAGCAGATCAGTCGGCCTTCATTGTGATCGGGGCGGCACCACATCAGCAGGGGAGGAGTGTCCTGTTGGACTGCTGATAGCAACCGGACTGGCAGTCCTACAATGGGGTAGAAGTTATCTGCTGGATTGCTCACACTGCTGATAGCACCCAGGACTGGCAGTCACACACAGTGGGAGGAGTTATCTGCTGAATTGCTCATACTGCTGATAGCACCCAGGACTGGCAGTCACACAGGGGGAGGAGTTATCTGCTTCATTTCTCACACTGCTGATAGCACTCAAGACTGGCAGTCACACACTGGGGGAGGAGTTATCTGCTTCATTTCTCACACTGCTGATAGCACCCAAGACTTGCAGTCACACACAGTGGGAGGAGTTATCTGCTGAATTGCTCATACTGCTGATAGCACCCAAGACTGACAGTCACACACTGGGGGAGGAGTTATCTGCTTCATTTCTCATACTGCTGATAGCACCCAGGACTGGCAGTCACACACAGTGGGAGGAGTTATCTACTTAATTTCTCACACTGCTGATAGCACCCAAGACTTGCAGTCACACACAGTGGGAGGAGTTATCTGCTTCATTTCTCACACTGCTGATAGCACCCAAGACTGACAGTCACACACTGGGGGAGGAGTTATCTGCTTCATTTCTCACACTGCTGATAGCACCCAAGAGTGGCAGTCACACACAGTGGGAGGAGTTATCTGCTTCATTTCTCACACTGCTGATAGCACCCAAGACTTGCAGTCACACACTAGGGGAGGAGTTACTGGGATGATGGGAAGTGGGCAGATCTTTACTGGTGGGAGACCACTTTCTCAGTCATATTAAGGGGTTCGTGAAAAAGTATTGAGTGTCCACCAACCGTGCGCTTTAGCTGCCGATTAGAAATATATATAGAGGGTGTTTCCCTTAACCCTTAGCATAGACAATTGAATATAAAAAGTTTATACATATCTCATAATCTGGCGCTGAGTTGTTCAGAAAACAAATATCCTCTCCCCTTCGTTTGGATATAATATATGTGGAGGATAAAAGGGTGGAATATAGTGAAGCACAGTTATGTACAACAAACAAAATTTTAATTGACACCAGTAAAAACAAATAGTGCCTGGTGGATCACATTCAGATCCTTCCAGCGCATATACTGTAATACAGACAGTGGTAATGCAGTATTGTAGTGGATTTACATTGGAGCGCCACCTGCCCGACCCAGAGGGGATGTACCGGAGTTGAGAACGGACTGAGACCTGTGAGTTTCCCCGGGACTGATTCACTTGTGCCTATTTTGAACTGGCGACCAGTTCAAACCATTCCGGTAATTGTTTCACCTTTAAGTTGGAAAGGGGGACCCTGCATTTATCCACTACAATACTGCATTACCACTGTCTGTATTATATGCGCTGGAAGGATCTGAATGTGATCCACCAGGCACTATTTGTTTTTACTGGTGTCAATTAAAATTTTGTTTGTTGTACATAACTGTGCTTCACTATATTCCACCCTTTTATCCTCCACATATATTATATCCAAACGAAGGGGAGAGGATATTTGTTTTCTGAACAACTCAGCGCCAGATTATGAGATATGTATAAATTTTTTATATTCATATTAACGGGTTCAGTTATGTATTTATTGTGGTATACAAAGTGAAACAGAAAAAGATCACAGTATAACACCTTTAAAAAAAACAATAGAACAATGAGACGGAGGGGAGTAATCAATGGTTCACCCCAGATGTACCGGATCCCATGGAGTGTCACCTTTTTAGAAATCCTTCTTTTACAACCAGGTTTGTCCTCAGAAAGCTACAAGTAGACCCACAAACGCATTTCAACCCCAATTGGGTCTTTTTCTGAGGACGCGTGCAAGTGAAATCCACTATACATATCAAGATGGGAGTTCTATGTCACATGGGATGTTGCTATGGCCAACCAATCAGAGACTATCTATTATCTTTTAGGAGGTGCTAAATAAATAAGAAGTAAATTCTGATTGGTTTCCCATAGCAACATCCCATGTTAGTAATTTCCCCCTTTACATTATATACATGCCTGACAGAAGAGACTCCACGCAGTCTCCAAAAAATGAAGAGCTGGGAAGACACACTATCCTAAATCAGTATTGCTAATGCAAGGCGTATACAGTGATTTGTGTGCACTGAGGACCAGCCTATGAAGCAGCAGGTGGCACTTACATCTGGTCATCCACACATGGAGCTGAGACTATTTGCCACAGGCGTCTCCTGGTCATGTTGGTGCAGAAAGAAGGTGATATCAGTGTCAGGCAAGAAACGTCACTACAAGGATATACTAGTATAAAGGTCATTACCATGCAACCAGTGCCGCCATTGGTGCATACTTGCCTACGTTTGAAAACTAGTTTCAGGGAGATTATAGTTGGTAGTAGAATTTCACACAGTGCCCCATTGAGGGGGCGTGTCATGCAACACCCAAAGGGCGTGTCTAGTTCCATATATGGAGAGATTGTGAAAATAGATTGTGAACGTGGCACCTAGAAGCGTGGGTGTGTACTGCTACATCTGAGAGGAATCTTTTACAATGACTTATATCCAAATGTAGATGAGCCCAAAGCAGTTAATAAGAGATACTATACTTGGTAAAGTGCTGGGAAATGGCGCTGATGATTCAATGTAAATGTATCAGTCTCTTATTCCTTAAAAATGCAACAGTGTAATGTGGGTTAGGTGACATGAGGGAGATTGCTAGACTAATGAGGGAGAGAGGGAGATTGGTGCTATGTCAGGGAGTCTCCTGCAGAATGCAGGAGGGGCGGTAACTATGACGTAACAGTGTAATGTGGTCTAGGTGACATGAGGGAGATTGCTAGACTAATGAGGGAGAGAGGGAGATTGCTGCTATGTCAGGCAGTCTCCGGCAGAATGTAGGAGGGGAGGTAACTATGATGTAACAGTGTAATGTGGGCTAGGTGACATGAGGTAGATTGCTAGACTAATGAGGGAGAGAGGAAGATTGCTGCTGTGTCAGGGAGTCTCCTGCACAATGTAGGAGGGGAGGTAACTATGATGTAACAGTGTAATGTGGGCTAGGTGACATGAGGTAGATTGCTAGACTAATGAGGGAGAGAGGAAGATTGCTGCTGTGTCAGGGAGTCTCCTGCACAATGTAGGAGGGGAGGTAACTATGATGTAACAGTGTAATGTGGGCTAGGTGACATGAGGTAGATTGCTAGACTAATGAGGGAGAGAGGAAGATTGCTGCTGTGTCAGGGAGTCTCATGCACAATGTAGGAGGGTAGGTAACTATGCATTGGTGTATTATGGCAGCATGATTATAGGGATGGAGGGACTTACCGGCGCCCAGCCATGTTGCCCGACCAGTAACTGAGCCGAGACCATGTAACTTTTGGCAAATTAAATCAGTCAACTAACAGTGATCACAGAGTAAGGAAAGGGAAGCGGTGTGTAAAGGCTCTTCCAACGCTGTACCAAATTGGGCGCGCCCATCCCAACCTTGTGGGTACATGACAATGCCCCCTGCCACCTGGGGCGGGCCATCCCTACCTTGTGGGTATGCAACCATGTCCCCTACCATTATGGGACCAGCTACCATTCGCCAGCATCCTCACCTGGCGTGCAACTCGTATGGCCCATGCAGTATTGTTGCTGGAACCAGACGTGAGGCCACCTATTGGTGACTATGCCAGGCCTTGTACACTGCTCTCTCCCCTGGCTGTGCAGGGAGGTCATATAACTCTCTCTCCCCGGCTACCTGCTTTTAACCCTCTGACCACCCCACTCCCCTACAATCTGCCCTGCTGGCTACCACTGGCCGGCAGGGTGCTTAAAGAAGGCAGGCCTGCCTACAACCTTGATAGATATATATAGAAAAAGTGGTCGCTTGTTTTGATGAAAACATAAGTTACAAACTTAAAATTATACATATAATAACATAAATGACACACATATAAAAACAACGACAATAAAGGTAAATAGTGAATAATATAAATGATGGAAACTAAAATAAAAAATATGGACTCAGACTATATAAATGGAATCCTGCAATGAGTGTACTGTTCCTATTAGGCCGCCAAGTAATAGAAGGAAGGAGCAAATTGAAACAGTCAGAAATAGCACATTCTGTATTATGATGTTTGCCCCACAAGGGTGGATACTTACCAAATACCACTAGAAGCCTAAATCCAATTGGATAGCATTGCAGCAGCCGTCCTCAGTTCATGCAGTTCGGAGCCTGGTGGAGCACAATTTGTATTACAAATAGAAATGGGTACTGATGGTCACATCAGGCAATGTGGTTGATGGGTGTACTGGTGTACAAATTAAATAAAAACAGGATAAATGGCAGGCTGGTCTGGGCAATTTGCAGGATAAAATTCTTAGGTAGGTCTGGTTCAATAACCACTGACGCATTTTGCTGTCTATGGTACATCTTTATCAAAGGTAAAAGTGCGTCTGTCAACCTTCCGCAGACCCCCCCCCCTCTCCCCCAGGATTCCGTGGGCCATATTAGGCTACGGCGGCCATTCTGACTCCATAATCTGCAAATAAATGCCACCATTAGACATTAATTTGTATAATTTTCACATACTAATACGAGGATCCATAGAAATCTGCTGAAAATATCTGTTATGTGTATGTTTTATGTAAGGAGGGATAGGAGCATATAATATAACCGGTGGAGGTTTTTACCTATAGGCTGCAGGGCTGCAGCCTCCCCCCCCCCCCCCAGGTAAAATCCGTCACTGTGTGGAGCCAGATGCAGTGAGTCTGTGAGACTGCACTGGCTTCACTGTGATTGGCAGTGGCTTCTTATTGGAAGTCCCGACCTGCCAGTCACCCAAGGCAGTTCCATTGGGAAATGTTCCCTCCCTGTTTGATGCCTCTCTGGGCTGCTGCTGGGCTACCGAAGACAATACTGTGCATGCGCCAGACCCGGGACTGTGAATAGGCTTCTATGGACTGCCCTTAGAGGCTGGTAGCCAGCGCATGTGCAGTACCGAAGAAGCTACTGCGCATGCCCTGGTCATGCGACCTTGACTGGGATCAGGAACTGCAGCGGGGACCAGCAGGCATTGGCGGCAGCGGCGGGAACCAGTGGGCACCAGGGACGTGCAGTCAGGGGAGGCAGGGATAATGATGAAAATAATAAAAAGAAGATATTTATATATCTTCTTTTATTATTTTCATCATTTCTACCTCTCCGGCTGCCTCCCACTGCTGCATGTGAGGGTGGGAGGCAGCGGGAGAGGTGCCTCCCGCTGTTAACATTAAAACACCGGGGGGCGGGTAGGGGTGGGCAGGGGGCAGGGAGCAGCAATGGGCTGTAAAAGCCCATTGAAAATGAATTGGGAAGCGGCACTTATACTGATGCCGCAATGACAGGGGCACCAGTATAAACGCACGCCCCCAGATGTGATTGGGCCAGCAGATCCAGTGCTAGATCCGCTGTCCAATCACATACATGCTGGGCCCTGGAGAGGAGATGCAGCAGCGAGGGCAGCGGGGAGTTTGGCGCCTGCAGGGAGAAAGCAGATGTCACTCACCCGTCTCACCGCCGAGAGGACTGGCCGCCTCCACCGCCGAGGACAGGTGAGTCCGCCGGGTGGTGGGAGGGGAGGGGGACGGGGGGGGGGGGCGCGCATGTACCGGCGGCCGCTGCATATGTAGCACCGCCATGTCCGGGGGGGGGGGGGGGGGGTGGTGGTGAGGTCAGTGCCTCCCCAGGCAATGACCTCACCGCACGTCACTGGTGGGCACTGGTGGTGGGGTTCAGCAGTGGCAGCAGCAGCGGAAGAGGCAGCAATGGGCAGCCCCCCTTCTTCACAGAGGTGAGAGCCACCGCTGAATATAACACCAAACTTCCCTGGCAGAGGGAGGAATTCGACTGGACCCCAGTTTTTAAGGTTTTAAAAAAAGTAATTCAGCTTCATTTTACTGGATCACTTCTATAGCAGTAACCCTGTTGGTGTTTAGCATAGTTAAGCCGGGTACACACTGAGCAATATGCCATCAGGTTGGGTAGATCGGACCGGCATATTGCCTATCCCGCAGTCGCATGCGACGATGCGCTATCGCTGCACATGAAACGATATCTACACCTATCGACACCATGCATGCTAATGAAGGGCACAACAATGGCCCTCATTCAGTTTGGAATACATTTGCAAAGCCCCAAAAGACCCTGTGTCACGGTTCGTGAAGCACCAGCTGGAGTGTAGCGGAGGCTGGGTGCTTTAATATAAGGTTGTTGCATCAACGACAAAAGGGAGTGAAGCAATGAGATAAAATAAATCTTATTTAATAAAGATACTTCGGTACAAGTTGTAATTGATGGCACAAACAGTATACTGTAGATTATGGAATGATAAAAGTCAATGATATAATACTTTATTGAAGAATATGAAGATGCTTGGTAGATGAAAGAAGTATTGGAGGATTGATTGAAGAATTGGAGAATTGGCTGAAGAGTTGGGTGATTGGTTGAAGGATTGGATGATTGAAGAAAGAGTTGAAATGATTGAATGAAGATAAGATGCTTGGTTAAAGGATTGGATGATTGTATGAAGGTTGGATGGTTGGAGGAATAATTGGATGATTGGATGAAGATTGGATGCTTGAAAAGATATCTGAATGATTGAAATAAAGATTGGATGAATGGAGGAATGATTGGATGATTGGATGAAGAATAAATGATGAAGTCCTATTGGATTGCTGGATTAGATTGTGGCTGCAAATCAGGAGTGACCGTGAATAATAAACGTCGGGAATGAGGATAAAGATATTATCCCTTTGGGGGACTAACCTTGTCCAGTCCGTGGTACACAGTTGTAGCAGTAAGACGATCAGCAGGAATAGTAGAGCACTTCACTACTACTACAGGAACTGTAGCGAGTACTACAGCGAGCCAGGAGAGAGCAATGATGCTTTAGGCATGGACATCATTGTACTGACTGCCGGTCTTGCCCGTCCAGTCAGTACTTAAGGAGTGAGCTGTGCGGCGATTGGATAGCCGTTTGACAGGAGAAGGCAGAGCCGCACAGTACAGGCTGTAGTATCCGAAAAGATGGTGGCGCCAGCGGAGGCGACAGAATCCAGCCGGCAGTGAGCATGCGCAGCTGCGCAGTTGCCAGCGTTTCCAGTCAGAGGCCTAATCAGGCACAGACACACATGGCGGTTCACGTCTCACGCTACCTATGCCCTGCATGGCACCGGAGCAGACAGCACCACCGTCACCATGCGGGACCATGTACCCCACCAGCACAAGGAACAAGAGCGGAGGTGAGCGCCAGGGTGGGAGACATGCTGATACAGGACCTAGGGCTGGGTACAGCACAGGGGAATTGGGTAACAGCCATGGTGGTCGTGACACCCTGCCTGTCAATCAAACTGATCGTGGATTCAAAGAGGGGCAGTATGTACATACCGGAGGTCATTCTAGTCTGTTCGCTCTCCCGTGTGTTCGCACAGGGGAGCAATGTTTTGTCTCTGTGCATGTGCAAAAGCATATATGCGCATGTGCAGGCTCTGTGTGGGAATGGACGCCACGATGTACAATTCGCACAGAGCAGTGCAGGGGGGGGGGGGGGGCAGTGGTCAGTGGTCCGGATGTCAGCTCCCCGCCCTGTTTATGTAGCAGTGCGCCACAAATCCGAGTCACCAGAGAGTGACTTAGATTTGTGAACGCTTAAGAATTAATTTGATGCCTCACACGTAAGGCTGTGAATGGATTTTTATGCAAAACAACCATTTGCATGCGAGCGGGGTCATTCACCGCGTGACAGGGGGCGGGCGTTTGTGCGCGCGGCGTTTAGTTGGCATGCAGAACAATACATCTGTGTAACATTAGAACGCACATGCCAAGTGATACAGAAAAGCAATAAGTAACTATTTTGGACACAACAGTAACTAGGCGGTATCAACAGTGGCGGAACTATAGCACCGCAGCCCCCGCGACCGCGCGGGGGGGGGGCGCTATGCATGTGCGGGCGCCGGGGGCTGCAGTGCTATAGTTACGTTACACCCCGCCGCCCGCCGCACCAACCCCCTCAAACCCCCCCATCCCCAGTCTTTTCTTGTGTTCAGTATGCGCTGGTCCCGGCTCCCTTCTTCTGCTGAGGACCACCACAAAATGCACGCCCCCATATAGCACACAGTTCTCTGAAACTGTCTGCTGTATGGGGGCGGACATTTTGTGGTGGTCCTCATAGCAGAAGAAGGGAGCCGGGACCTGCGCGTACTGAACCTAGGTAAGACTGCGGGGGTTGGTGTGGCGGGCGGCGGGGCGGGTGAGTGGCGCCCAAAATGTAGTTACGCCGCTGGGTATCAAATATGTATTAACTTTTAGAGGTGAAAGCCAACATTTATTCGTGCCAACCTTTTGCTTGTGTTGACATTTTGAAGATGTCGGCCAAATGCATGTGGAGCTTTTTCACGTGTTCGACTACCGTCGACCATACCCGTCTTTTCAACCCAATGAACTTTATTATGCTTCACACTTGTAATATTATACTGCAGTCTTATCTTTGTAATTGATCTTTGGAATGATAGGATACTTTTCCTCAAGAAAATGAATCTACATCTTCGAAAGTGGAACTAGTTTGTTTACTGGAGGATGAAGTAGAATTTAAAGACATTAAAGGATTTGTAACTTGCAGTGGGGTAAGTTCATCCCAGTTGCCCGGAGGCAATCAATCAATGGTTATCCATCAAATAGTTTAACAGGATTGATAGCTGGCTGCAGAATTGCCATTGATGGCAACCATCAATGGCGACTGCACCGATGGCCATCCAAGTAACCGCCTTGTATATGTGTGATCCTCTGCTGTGTCCAAGGATGGACATCAAAATGTTTCTAAAAACTTCCAAAATTTGATGTAAATCTTTCCCTTTGCAGGTTACAGAGAAAAATGCTGATCCTAAAATGACGTTACTGAGCTATCTCCGGAGGAAACGTATCCTTTAGCCCCTCTGTGTCCGGCATTGATACCTGTTAATAATTAAGGTCCCATACACCAATGTGACTTCCCCAGGTATCGCATACTTTTGTATATCACATGTGACACTAGTCACCGCTGCCGCAGGCTGTCTGATCCCACTGATCCTTTGTGAAGCAGGTCCGATCTCCGACTCCGATGTGCATTGGATCAGATGGGATGACACATGCGATTTGCCCACTTTTCACCTGATTTCTCGGCCTGATCCATCAGAATCAGGTGAACAGTGGGCAAATCCCACTAGTGTACGGCCAAGCGCTAGGGTTCCGGGGGGAGAGGGGGGCGATTCTTTCTGCATCTCTGTCCCAGTATGTGATCAGTATGTTGACATTGTCTAGTTCAACAGTCAAAAAGTCGACTGCTATTGGTCGACAGTAAGAAAGTCAGCACATGAAAAAAGTCGACATTGTCAAAATTATTTTTTTATTACCAGTTATTTATATAGCACACACATATTCCGCAGCGCTGTACAGAGAATATTTGAACATTCACAACAGTCCCTGTCCCAGTGGAGCTTACAATCTATATTCCCTACCACATGTACACGCGCACACAGACATTATAGGGTCATTTTTTGTTAGGAGCCAATTAACCTACCAGTATATTTTTGGAATGTGGGAGGAAACCGGAGTACCCGGAGGAAACCCACACAAGCACTGGGAGAATATACAAACACCACACCATTAGGGCCATGGTGGGAACCAAACCCATGACCTCAGTGCTGTGAGGCAGTAATGCTAACCATTACACTATCCGTGATACCCAAAAGGTTGACACAAGCACTAGGTCGACATTAAAAAGGCCAGCCCTGTAAAGGGACACCCCAAACAAAACTCATATTGACCTTTCTCCATGTTCACCTTTTGCTTGTGTCAACCTTTTGACCATGTCGACCAAATGCACATTTCATGTTTCGACCTTCTGCCTGTTGAATAATAGCAATCGACCTTTTGACTGTTGACCTACTGCGCCACAGCCCTCTGTCCCAGAGTCATCCACCCAATACACAATAATAAAGATGGCACCTGGCACTGGAAGGAAAATGGTTGCAGCCCATCAAGAACAATCTCAGATTGTCACTTATTGATAATTATAATAGCAACTTTTATTCATGTTCTTAATATATATTTATTATATATTTATAGACTTTGTGGCTGGGGCAGTCAGTTCAGCACAGATGGAGGTGTGGCTTAATCCTAGTTGGGCGGTGCAGGGGTGTGGACGCTGTGTAGCATCATTGCAGCCCACTCCCACTCTGTAATGCCACCATCGGCTGTGAGCAGGTCTGAATGAGCCCCAATGTCTGTTGTTCCCTTAACCCTCTCTCCTGCAGTGGGGCTACCTGGAACCAAACTGGGCTGCGGAGAAGGAGGGTGCGGCGCCTGCACCGTGATGATCTCTAGATTCTGCACATTCCAACACAAAATTGTGTATCCTTCCATAGCAGGATTCAGAGGGTCAGGAAACTATTCCGAAATTTGCCGTAGTTATATCACAAAAAAAAAAAAAAAACAAGTAAAAAAAATAAATAAAAAAAATCGGAACCACTGAAATAATTCTGTTTTTAAGCCTCAAAGAGGGAAATTGCGCACATGTGCCAGTAGCCTATCCGTGCTCTCTTGGACAAAGCCGCTGTGATTGGTGACTTGTGACACGCACATTCTGGGGGGCGTGTTCGAGGCTGCGATCTCATACGCGGATGTAATGTCTCCAGCGTCTCAATCTCACTTCCTGCGGCCAGCGGCAACCATAGAGCTCCTCTGACTAAAGGTGTCCATACACTAGTAAGACTTATCTTCAGATCTGTCTGGTTGGAACAAAAACATGGTTATGGATGAGTGACAGTTTGTCAGTTTTCCAGCATTTCCAAGCAAATGGTCAACTGTCATTTGCTCTCATCCATTACCAGGTTTTTGTTCCAGCCAGCCAGATCTGAAGATAAATCTGCGTGTGTATGGCCACCTTAAGCCGCGATGGAAGCTGCATCGCTGTATTATTATAGCGCTGGTGGACGCATCAGTACAAATCTAGGCGCTGCGACATTAGCATTTCCCCGCGCAAACACTGCGCACACATTCGTAGCCATAAACGCATTTGCGTCCTTCTCTAAACGGTTTACGCATTATTCAGTCGACAGTGTCTAGGTCAATAGTCAAAAGGTCGACTACTATTGGTCAACAGGCAGAGCGTCGACGCATGAAAAAAAGGTCAACATGGAAAATAGGAATATGTCAACATGAGTTTTCAAATTTTTTTGGTGTCTATGTAGGCATAGGCACCCAACACGATATATGTTAATTTTTTCCATGTTGACCATTTTCTTGTCAACAGGTAGAGGTATACCCTCTAAATCAGGCCCTTTACCGCTTCTTCAGTTTATTTATTTTGGTACGGGGTATGGCTGGTTACCGGGGACAGGATGAGGGGTAGGAAGCTGGCTGTAGATGAATGCTGCTGCTCGTGTGTTATCCCTAATCCCGACGCTCACAGACACTACGCTGTAAACGCCTGCCTGGCGCCAGTCTGCTCTCTGCACCTGGCGTCCGTCACCACAGTGGAAGGAATCGGAAGCACGAAGACAAGGCTGCACCCCATACAGGTGAGTAATACCTAGGGATGGCCAACGACCATCGATGAATCAAAATCATTAATGATTTATGGCCGATGTCAAATACTTTTGCCATCGACGGTGGATAACCAGATGGGTTCCCTACCATCGATGGCACAGCAAAATCGATATTTTTTTCCCCAAAATGTTGGTACACAGAGCATAGCTCTGCCCCCGGCACCCACAAAGCCCTGGCCAATCAGCCAAACAAAATGGATGACCATTGATAGGCAAAAATATTGATGATCATCCATTGAATAGTTTAACACTATCGATGGCCAGTTGCACTATTGCCATCAATATCAACCATCGATGGCAATGATGGCCATCCCTACTTATACCAGGAGTCTATGCAGTCCCTGCTCTGTGATTTGTGCATGCGTACTGGAGATATCACCGGGAACAAGGCGCGGGCACCATGTTCCCAGAGAATCTGACATTCACAATGCCGGCATTAGGTCGACATATCAATGTCCACAGCCTTGATTCGTATTTGTCAAGTTCTCCTTTTATTGTATGTTAGGAGCGGATAGCGAAGAGCCACGGCTCGCAGTGTGGATTCTGTACACCCGGAATTGTAATGTCTCTGTACGCCCTGCTGCGCAATACACCCCAACCCTGCATGGAGGAAATAGAAAACGCATTCCAAGGTACGGTACATGATACATACCGCACAACCTGTAGCCAATCAGAGCATCTGACCACAGCAGCACATGGGATTACAGGAGAAGCTGATTGAACAGAATCTGAACCTGTTCTCCTAGGTGGCTGGAGATAGATAGTCAGGGATTATATGTATCATGAAGTCTAGCAGCCTCACACAGCAACATATATGTCCAAATTGCCGGGCCCCTCTCATTGCCGGGCCCCTTATATGATACATGGGCTGCTCATACATAGTTAACTTTTAAAACTCATACATATATGAGAAATTGATACTATTTGGTCACACCTACATGTGCAGAGCCGGATTACGGTCTGTAGGGGCCCTGGACTACAAACTTGTGGGGGCCCCTATTAATAGAAGTGATATAAAAATAAAATGAAGCATGCCTCTGTTAACCCCTTCTGCCCCGTGCACCCTGAGTCTTTTCCAGCCACATGTCACTCCAGCTGCATGCCTCCTATACCCCCTCGGGCCCTTTGCCAGTCCAACAACAAGCCCCCCTGTGCCCCCTCCAGCCCCCTTTGCGAATTCAGCTCATTAGGAGCCAACCTGAATCAGGGCCTGTATGCAGACGCAGTGTGAGGAGGAGGTGGAGTACTTACACCCCCCACAGACATTTCCCAATGACACTGTGGCAGGTATGTGGGGGCCCCCTATCGCCCCTCCGTTAATCCGGCCCTCCCCAGCTGTGAAGGGGAGTTAGGAGGATGCTGTATGACCAGAGATAGCTGTTATCTGTGACATAATAAGTGTGACGTCCGTACCCAGCCGCGCCTCCCTCTGATGTTCCGTTGGTTGTATCCACACAGGGAATCTGTGCCGCTGTACGGGATATCGTCCTATTCTGCAGGGCTTCCAAACATTCGCCAAAGTGAGTGCTCTACAGCTATGTTTAATCACCTTGGGGGGAGATGTACTAAGCCATGGAGAGAGATTATGTAGCGGCCAATCAGCCCCTAGCTGCTATGTTATGTATGTGGCTACAAACCTTCGCCGGGGCGGCGTGGCGGTAAACTTCTCGATGGGCTCCGAACACAGGCAGCCTAGTGAGCATGTCTGAATCGGACCCTCAGTGTGCAGTGACACCTTGTCATATAATGTATACAAGTTTTGGTAACGTTTGGTCTGTTCTTATATTTGAAATAATGGAAATACTTTCTGAGATGTGGGAACAATGTGTAATTATTATTTTCCTCGGTTGCAACGGTAAAGGTGGGCGTCGGGGCATACCGGGTATCCAAATATGGGAATATTTGACACAGGGAAAACAAATTCACCCTTGGGTGCTAAATCAGCTTGAAGGGCCGACTCACCTGGGTGCTGCTGGCAAGGTGACCGCACCACTGTGCCATAGTAATTAGTGTGCATGTGACATTATTCTGCTGGATTTGTAACAGGATATTGTTCCTTCCAGGATGGCTGCTGCGGCAGGAAGGCGGCCAACGGCTGCTGTATGGACCAGAAGCAGGAGGAGAATGGGGTGAGGAGTCTGTACTGTGTATCTGTGCTGCTCGGATCATTGCACCACATTCCCTGATTGCTATACTAAAGATCAATTGGTGTAACAGATTCTATGGGTGTGGATTGGTTTATTCAATAGATCACTGTATCACTGTATCATCCAGATACCAGATTTAGAAAGGCAGTTAAGGTCAACCGGGTCAAAAGGTCAGCATGACGTTGATTGACACAAAAATGTTTAAAACACGTTTTTGTTTTTGGTACTTGTTTCCTAGCACGGCACCCAGTACTCCTTTAGCGTACTGGGCTATTCTCCGTACTGAAATCGCATCGCATCGGATCGCACAGCGTGTATGGTGCCGTGTGATGCGATGCAATCTCCATATTAAGTGTACAGGAGTGCTTATACAATGAAATATCGCATTGGATCGGACGGCACCATAGACAGGGTGCGATCTGATGTGATATTTCAATGTATAAGCACCCATGCTATGAGATATGATCCAATGTGCATATTAAGTGCATAACAGTACTTATACAATGAAATATCGCATGTGATCGAACGGCACCATGCAGTGGGTGCGATCTGATGAGATATGTCATTGTACAAGCACCCATACTATGAGATGTGATGGGTGCTTACTATTGAAAGCACCTATGCCATTCTTTTGCATCAACACCACTATCCACGCCACCTCGAAGCGTTGACTGACTATCCACGTCAGCGTGGAGCTAATTTTATAAAGTGTGGTGAGCTCAGCGAGCCACTGAGCCCGAAGTGTGGCGAGCGCAGCGAGCCCGCGAGGGGACAAGGAATACATGTAAAGTAATCCGAGTCCGCTCGCCACGTTTTGCGCTCGCCACACTTTATAAGATCAACTCCACACTGATGTGGATAGTTGTATGAAAAGGTTGGAGGACACGTTCCGCCGCCGCTCGCCACGCTTCGGGGTGGCATGGATAGTGGTGGTGTTTTAGGAACGCATTCACACCTGCAATATCATACATCTGACACATGTGTTAACGAATAACTGTAATTTACTTAAATAATTAGAATGAAAAAGCATAATGAATTAATCACATTAATTACAATAAATAATGATAATAATAACAAAGAATCACAACATTAATGAAGAAAAATAATGAAAGAAAATATGTAAAAAAAAAGTTAATCAGCTTTAGGGAGGAGTGTAAGTGCTCTAAGGATGCGTTGAAAACTCCTGTAAATATGACTGGAGATGGTGGCGTGCTGTGCCTCTTTGGTGCTTATTGCGCCATTTGCATGCGCCCCAAAGATGCTCCCCATTCTGAGTATGAACCCCTGTGTCCGGGTCAATAAAATTAAATCTGGGGTTTACTTGGGCATGCTGATAACCAGCCACTTGCAACTGTTCAGTGCTGTACCCCCGCCAGCAGTCTAAATAAATAGTAGTACTGGGCTCAATATTTTCATTTATAGCCACCATCAAAGTGGTGGCATCACATCTGGGCACTATGGTGAGGAAACACTGTCCAGTTTGCTGACAAATTCCCCCCAAAATCCACTGCTGTGGTAACATACGGCTGACATTACTTTTACACTAGACAAACAAGCTCTCATCGACCTCCATGATGTGCCCTGGACCGCCCATACACCGCTGTGACTGCGCCATAAGGTCCATGCTGCAAGCCTCATGCATCCATCTGTTATACAGGACCGCTGTCTTCTTTGATATCTCCAGCTGTCGGTCACAGTAGATGAAAATAAGATGAATTTTATGGCGAGATTTGACAAATGTATCAGTCTATACAATAGTTTTGCAAGAAAGTGTAATTGATAGAAATGGTTAATGTTACTGTTGTTGGTAAACTGACATGGTTTATGGTAAATGTTAATAACTTAAAGTGAAGCCTTGAAAGTTATAGTGTAATTTCTTTCATTGTTAAGTGTAAATTATGTTAATGCTTGTGAGATCTAAAACTGTTGTTAAATGATATTATGGTTCAATTGTTTCCTTGTGTTATGCAATGCCTGGGGACATGCATAATTGTAGTGGGGAGGTATGTGGCACCCCATCACAGTAATGAACTTTGATTTGTAAGAAAACAATACAATGTGCAATTGTAAATTAACAATTTGTCAGAAGAGGATAACGTAATCTTATAAATGGTACCTCATTTATCGATTTTGGTTAAGTATAAACTGTGAAAAAGGGAGCGTCATGAAAAATCCCCTTCTAGAAAAAAATAAAATAATATATATATATATATATATATATATATGATGATTCATTACATTCTAATATTGTTATTTATTTAAACCTTCCTGTTTATCATGTATCAGATAATATTTACATTTTCCTACATTAAACAGAACACTTATACAGTCACTTTCATGTTTTGAACCTCTGAGAAGCAGATTCAGGTGTTACAGGACTGAATTCAAATGGTTTACACCGGGCACCAGGTAGCCACGGCGACCAGATTCTGCCTTCTGGTGACCATATTTTTTTGCGAGGAAGCAGAATCTGGTCTTGGCCGGGTGGGCTTGTGGTGCGGTTGTCAATCCCCCTCCCCCAGCTGTATAGGAGCCAGTGGCAAGAGCAGGTCCATCGCCGCGTGGCTATAATAAAACTCGAGCCTGTATCGCAAGCCAATTGGATTTTGCGGATCGGGAGCCAATCAGGAGCGGCAGTGGTAGCTTGGTTCCTGATTGGCTGTCAGACCAAGTTCCGAATGACTCGCGATCTGGCATGAGTTTTCAAATAGCCACGCTGCTGCAGACCTGCTCTTATACAGGGAGGGGGAGGAGCCACTCTGGACGACTGCTCTGCCCGGTTGTTGCCATTTCTGCAGATGGTAATGGCAGAGTGGAGAAGAAGGCTGCCATTTACCCCTTGGCAATGAGAAACTTAACCCCTGGCAGACCATGGTAACCCCATAGCAACAAGCATTTACCCCAGGAAGGCATGTTAATCCCTGGCAGACCATGGTAACCCAACCCCATAGTGGCAGACCATGGTAACCCCATAGCAACAAGCATTTACCCCTGGCAGAGCATATTAACCCCTGGCAGGACATGTTAACCCCATTGGCAATGAGCATGTTAACCCCTGGAATCAAACATGAAACCCTTAGCAACGAGCATTTAGGTAAGCTGAACTCATGTGGCATAATATATAATTATGGCATGTGGTATTATATGTAATGGACATTACAGCGTGTGGTATATGTAATGGGCATTATCACATGTGCAAATTTTTGGGACGTGCCTTCGGCGCACACTGTCCCTGTTATTAGTTGATCTGGCTCCTACACTTTCATCCTGGCTCCTAGATTTAAAAGAAATGTGTCGAGCCCTGTATTATATGCGTGTGTTTTTCCTGCAGCGCTTTGCGACTAGGAAATGATGTGTTATTTGATATTAGTTGGACTATCTGGTGATATTTAACTGTAAATATTATTAAACCTGTCTTGTACTTCATATAGATACCGACATCTTCAGCTTTGTTTGACCCATCGGAGTTCTCACCTTTGGACCCAACACAAGAACCAATCTTTCCTCCGGAATTACTGGCAAGTCCAGCTTGTGTATTGTATGTAGAGTTGCAGCTGGTGTGCCAATGCACCTAATTCCCCACTATGTGTATACACCGCTTCATATATCCATCACGCTTACTGATGTCCATCCATGCAGATTACAGATGTTTCCTGGTAACGCTTTATCACGCCGCCAAAATGGGTTGCGCAGAAATATTTAGCAGCACCCATAAATGCTCAGACATTGGTCAACCTGGGAACAGCTTTCTAAATTTGCATGTGTTTCCCTTGAATATCTTGCTAGCTAGCATTAGCCTGGCGCAATTGCCAGTAGTAATGATGGTTGTTGTGGCAGCTGGTGGGGACTTCTGTGGGTGGCCCAGCTTCCTGCTTGCAAGAGCATGGACTGTTGCATTAGCATAAGGCAGTGAATCTCGTGTCTGCAGTCACTTTGTCAAGGCTCACTGCTCTTATCAGAAGTTACGCCTTTAGCTTTATTCAGCAATTATATCTACAGCACAAACTTTGAGAGCCAGGTTGCAAATGGCGTCCGCTGCAACAGACACTGATTTAAGCTGATGATACCCCTAGTGAAGCCCTAGGACATCATTGTGTATTCACCGATCTCAGTGACTGGGCCATGAAGGGCCCACCGGGTAATACAGTGGTAAGGGGTGTGGCAAGCCACCAGAGGGACTGCTCACTCTGATTGGCAGGAAGGAGAACACCAGGCCCCTGTGCTAATATGTTATGTTGAACAGTTCTGGAGATGTATGGACTACGTTACTATGTCATCTATATATATCTAGTGTCCGTTTGTCTCCGTAACACTGCCATCTGTTGGCAGTGAGTGAAACTACATCTCTTTCTCTCTCACACATGCAGCACAGAAAGTAACAGACTAGCTTTCGAAGCTTTTGCTTCCAGCGGGCTTACTTACTAGTTTATTATATAATAATAATGTGTTTCCCCCACAGCTGCACAAGGACTCCCCCCGGAAGCAGCTGTGTTTCAGGGGGGACGGTGTGACCTGGATTCAGCCATCCAGCCTCAGCGAGCTGCTTTTGCTGAAGTCTCAGTACCCTGAGGCTAAACTTGTAGTGGGGAACACGGAAGTGGGTGAGTAACGAAGACTCAAAAATGCAGAATATCAATGCAGACAATGGCTTGGAGGGTGGAGGGGGTATTTGCTATATAAGCATCCTCAGCTATTGTGGGGCAGAAATCAGGGCACTGAGTGTGACAGAGCTAACCCCATACACTGGAATGGTGTGATTACTGAGGTCACAAATAATGCAATAAAGGCTGCTTCACCTGTACCTTACTGATAATGTTCTGCTTCTTCTCATTTTCTAGGTATTGAAACTAAATTTAAGAACATGTCATACCCAGTGATAATTGCTCCGGGATGGATTGCAGAATTAAATACAATAGAACACACCCAAAATGGTAGGCCATCAATGTGACATTGCCATAAGGATCAATGATAGATCTCCCCAAACAGCGCTGTGCTTCTCTTGTTGTTTTCTCCTTTGGAATGCCTGCGTTGGTATATATTGACCACCAGCTTTCTGACCACTGGTCGTCTGTATTTATTCCTTGCCAAGAGGTGATAGATTTGGTAATTTAACTTGGTCATCGACCAGTGCGTTTCGCACCGCGCACCTGCTTTCCTGTCTTTGTACTTCACGCTTACTTTCCTGGCTGTACTGCATGCCTACTTTCCTGTCTTTGTACTGCACACCTATTTTCCTGTCTGTTCTGCACACCTACCTACTTTCCTGTCTTTGTACTGCACACCTACTTTCCTGTCTTTGTACTGCACACTTGCTTTCCTGTCTGTGTACTGCACACCTACTTTCCTGTCTGTGCACTGCACGCCTACTTCCTGTCTTTATACTGCACGACTACTTTCCTGTCTTTGTACTGCACACCTACTTTCCTGTCTTTATACTGCACACCTACTTTCCTGTCTTTGTACTTTGATTGCTGCCTGTGACTTCTGTGAATGATGTTCCTTCCCATGTAATTGGGTAGATGCTTATGTCTATAAAACACAATTTTTTTTGCCAGGCATCCGTTTCGGAGCAGCTTGTAGTTTGACCACAGTAGGCGAAGTCCTCCAGAAAGCTGTGTCTGATCTTCCATCATACAGAACAGAAGTGTTCCAGGCCGTCTTGGAGCAGCTGAGGTGGTTTGCAGGACAGCAGATCCGCAACGTTGCCGTAAGGAAGACTGTGTCAGAGAAAAAAAACGAAATTATAGATGCTATTGCCCTCCAGATGACAGGTCTGACTGTCACCGTGCTCTTTACACATGTGATGGAGGAAGGGCATGTTAATCGACCAGCCCAGTCACCATACAGTTCTTCCTGCAGTCTGCATAGTGATAGACCATTGACACCGCTTAATAGCATTGCACCAGGTACATGTAAGGTGCACGTATTGTGCCTTCAGATGAGCAACAGGACCATTGCAAACTTCAAATGCACGTGTGCTGTTGGTGTCTACATAACGTGGTGGATTCCGGTGTAAAAAACAAAATGGTGTCAAGACCATTGGCACCGAGAGAGGGGGAGGGTACTAATTACTCTAGCTCAGGTCTGATGGAGGGGCCCAGTGGGGCCCCTGTTAACTGGCAGCAGCAATTCTCAATCCAGTACATGCTGCTTTGTGCTGGGCTGCAGTGTGGCCAGGGAGGTGTTTAAAGTACTATTTGTTTGGGATTTTATTTTAAGTGTGCACTGCCACGCCTCCCACAATTAGACCACACCCCCTTAACAGTACCTGGGCCCTACCAGGCTTTCTCTTGCCCTGGTTAAGACAAAGAGGAAGCGGGCTGCTGGAGGCTGAAGATGCAGAAGATAGCAGTGATTGGCTCTGGAAATGTATTTACACAAAGCTGAAAGTTCAAAGGCTGCCCTGCGCGTGCATTCAGAAACCTGCACTGAGCATGCTCCTGGTCTTTGGCACAAATAGCAGCAGGATCAGGTGATCAGAAGCCTGAAGCCTGAAGCATAACGGCGGCCATCAGACCAGGCAATCTGTAACTCATTTCCCCGCCTGCCAAAGTTAATACTGTATATAGTTGATCATTTGGGGGTCAAAAGTTCCCAGCTATCATAATAATGTATTATACAGTGCTTAGGTGTTAGATTCCTGCGGGTACAGTTATGTGACCCGGCCCTAGTCTGACATTTCCTTATCTGGCACAATCACCGTATCGCGCATTGCATTGTGGGGGATTCCAAGTGTGGGCTCTCTGGGCACTGTACCACATGCCCCATCCCATATGGATCTATACACTATACACAGAATAGGGGGGTATATATAAGTAATTAGCATTGATGTAACAGTACACACCTTCATGTTGGTTTCTTCCCAGGCTATCGGAGGGAATATCATGACAGCAAGTCCAATATCAGACCTAAACCCAGTCTTCATGGCAAGTGGAAGTCACCTGCATCTCATCTCCAAAGGTAACAGCGCTGGGGCAGTGTGGGGAGTTTTCTCTATGACCCCCAACAGGGCCTGATTATAGGGTCTCCCAGAATGGCCGGGTGGCTTCCGAAAATCGGGGTCCGCCTCATGTAAGAGGGGCAAGCTTCCCGCATTGCCCCCAGTCTCCCGGGATCCCCCCCCACCTCGCGAATCGCATCATTGTAGTCCCGCCCATCACTGTGCAATGCCTGTAATACAGCTATTGCATGTCAGGGGCGTGGCCATTATTACACCTGTCCCACCCCTCCCGGAGGACATTTTTGCATATTCCATGTTGACTGCAGTGGAACCCCTCCCCCCCACTTCCCTGTCACGGCTGCCTGACCACAGAGAACCCCCCCATGACCTAGCGCTCCAGGCTGCAGCCTGATCAACCACAGGCTGATCCCAACATGTAACACCGTTCTGCTGCACATTACATGCATTATGAATGATGAATTTATAGCATCTAGTAGCATCTTTTAGTGCAGTGTGCTGATGCTGCAGAACTGACCATCATTATATCTGTTTGTAGACAGCACGAGGTCTGTGCTAATGGATGAGAACTTCTTTACTGGATACAGAAAAACAGTCTTATACCCAAATGAAATTCTCCTCTCTGTGGAGGTTCCTTACTCACAAAAGGTCAGTTCTCTGCAGCTTTACAGGATATTTGTACGGTATTATCACAGAGCACAGGACAGACGCAAAAGTATTTAACGCAAAAATCCACACTTTAAATAACAAAGGTCCCAAAACTGACAGTAATATGATTTGCAATTTGTCCTTTGCTGCGGGTACCGAGATTGGCAACCGTAAATGCCGACACAAGCAATAGGTTGTCGTGGAATAGGTCAGCACATGAAAAGGTCAACTTGAGTTTTTCTCATTTTTTTTAGCAATGTCCTCATCTGTCGACATGGACCCCCCAATTAGTGGAAAGCGTACTCACATGGATCGCCTTGCTCGCCATACTTAATGTTCCAGACTGTAGTCCAGACACTGTTGACCTATCATTTGGATACTGTTACGGGTCAGCCAATAAACTGGATTTACGCTTGGGGGCTCAATATTAAAACACTGACAATGTGCAGAATCTTGGCGTGATCATTTTTTCTGTTAATAGAAATTAAGATAAAAAAATGGAAAAAAACAGTTTGTACTCTAAAATCATGCTAACATGATAGACAACTATTTTTTCAGCAAATAAATGTTTTCGTTATTTAAAGTGATGCATACAAATTCCTATTATATATACATTTTTTGTAATTTAAAAGCCGCTTTAAATTTTTTTTACAAAAAACTGTAACTCCCACATACAATTTTAAAAACACCTGTCCACCCATGCAGCCCCCCATTTACCTGTCCCACATCTTTTAATGCGTTATTCTTCACTTGACAGAATTTCACCCCAGTCATGAAATGTAATTATTACCCAATTTAAACTAATTAGAAACTTATAATTGCTTAATTAATCATTGGGGAAGAGGGTGGTCCCAGGAGTTCTGAAATATTTACCTTAAATACGGATTTCCCCCAAATTTTCACCTGCTTTGAATCTGCAAGAAAAAAGCAGCAGTAAAACCTATTCAAATTACAGAACGTAGCTGATTGGCTCGCTGTTACCCAACCAGCCCTGATCCAGCCACATAACTCCTGTTCTCTACTCCCTCCACTGGCTGCCTGTGAGATGGCGAATCATTTCTCAGCCCTACATGACCAGCGCCCAATGTACCTGGCACAGCTTCTGATTCAATACTGCCCCGCTCGCTTATTTCGCTATTAGCAGGACCACTAGCGGCAAATAGAATATCCTGTAATTCATCTGTGGGTGGAGCTTTCAGCTTTTTGGCTCTGACTCTTTGGAACTCGCTGCTCCTCACAGTTCCAGAGGCTTCCGCTCTAGAATCCTTCAAAAACAGACTCAAAATTTACCTGTAACTCACGCATTTCACTAATGTTTCTTTGGGTCCTAATATATATATACAGAATATAAATAACCCAAATGTTTAGTTCTCTTTTATGTTAACTTTTAATATAACAATGTTGTGACAGTGGGAATATTTCTCGGCCTACAAGCAAGCCTCGCGGCGGGAAGATGACATTGCCATTGTCACAAGCGGAATGAAAGTTGTTTTGAAGCCAGACAGTCACCAGGTGGAGCAGGTCAGGCTCAGCTACGGAGGAATGTCTCATGTCACCGTTTTGGCATCAGAGACTTGTAAGGAGCTAGTCGGAAGGTAACATTCCCCAGCCCAGACTCCTTAAATACCTAACTGACCTCAAGACGAAGCCTGGCTTTGCCGATTATTATTTTCCTTTATTTATATGGCACCACAAGGGATCCGCAGCGCCCCATTACAGATTACATAATCAAAAAAAGGAAATCAAGAACACAATGACTTACATTACAAGACAGTAAAGGACAAGTACAGGGTATATAAACATACCTGCTTAAGCGGACAGGACACTGAGATAAGTATCAGGGTGGCAGATAAACAAGGGGTTTGGTACTTTCAAAGGGAGTATAGAGTAGAAGATGGATTAAGTAAGAGAAGGAAGGGCACATGAGGGGAGAGGCCCTGTATGTGAGAGCTTACATTCTAAAGGGGAGGGACAGACAGGGGGTGACACAGATGGGGTAGAAGTGAGGATGTAACAGAGGGTTAGGATGAGATATGGCTGGCTTTGGTAAAGAAGTGGGTCTTGACAGCCCACTTAAAGTTTTGTAGAGGTGAAGAGTCTGATAGGGAGAGGTAGAGAGTTCCAGAGGTAGGGAGCAGCATATGTGAAGTCTTGGAGGCAGGAGTAGGAGGAAGTAACTGTTGGCAGGAGAGGAGCGAAGAGAATGGGTGGGAGTGTAAAGGCAGATAAGGTCAGAGGTGTAAGTGGGGGAGGAGTGGGTTAGGGCTTTGTAAGTGAGTGTGAGGAGTTTGAACTGAATTCTGAAAGGGAAGGGGATCTGGGGGAAGCGGAGCTGGTGTAGGGCTTGTAGGAGAGTGGAGGTGGATGTCTTGCATTTGGTGAGGAAGATGAGCCAGATAGCATTGATGATGGACAAGGGTGGAGAGAGGCGTTTGCCAGGGAGAACAGATAGATATGCCTTTGAAATGATCGCCACTTTAAAACATCAGCCCCGCCCACCAGGATCTTGCCGATGCATGCAAGTCACAGGATATCCCATTTACCCTATCCACTCCTATGTGACAAGTTCTGCAGGCACCCCGTGGGGTAGAGCCCAATACACATCTGTCGGCAAGTCGGCCGTAACGGGTGTACGCGCTCCAATAGGGACCAATCAGAACATCATAATTATATTTTTCAGACTTACAGTAACAGGCAAGTACCAGAATGACGCCCTCAGCAAGTGGCACCCCAAGGCGTGTGCCTCATATGCCTCATGGGAAATTCACCCCTGTTTCTCACCAACAGCAATAACTCAGATCACAGCCCCCCTAACACGTGTCCCCTCGCGTAAAAATAATAGTGTTCTACTTAGTACACAAAGGACATAAGGACACACTTACATATACCCCATCCGTAGAGTGCGCCGGAATGTGCTGCCGCTGTATTGGTCACTGTATATAAATAACTAGGTGATTCATCGCGCCCTACGGGCGCTCTTCACACCGGCGTAAGGGGCTACGCCCCTTAATTTGTGAACATTTGTATTGTGAGAAATATGGTTAGAATCAGTGGTCGAAGTGGGGCGGTATACGGGGGTATGGTATACCCCCACTTTAATCTGAAGATAAAAAAAAAAGTTTTTTTTCCCCCTCAGGATGCTCTCTGATCACTCAGCAGCACATATTGTGCTTTTGTAATACCCCTGTACAACGGGGCAGTCTGGCAGGGGACGTTGATGGACAGGAGGGTGTCCGAAGGTGCGCACTATATTCACTCTTTACTTTTCCATACCCCCACTTCAAAATTTTCACTTCGACCACTGGTTAGAATTGTATGAAAGATGCCCTGTATTGCAGCTTCTGGCAGTGGGTGAGGGTCCAGCGTGGCAGCACAGGAGTACCGGACGGTGGCCCTGAGTCAGTGTCTCCTCCTACTGGGTGGGAGTTAGGGTGCATGAGAGCAGGAGGCTGGGATATGAGGCATGATAGGGGTATGTGGGCAACACAGCGTCAGCGATTACCCAGTGGTGGAAGTTACGGTTCAGGAGAGCAGGAAGCTGGGTAGTGATAGGGGTGTGTGGGCATACGGGGGACTAAAGAGGGTGGTGGACACTGTGCAGCTTCTGCCAGTGGGTGAGGGTCCAGCGTGGCAGCACAGAAATACAGGAGTCAGTGTCTCCTCCGACTGGGTGGGAGTTAGGGTGCATGAGAGCAGGAGGCTGGGCGGTAAAGCATGATAGGGGAATGTGGGCAACACAGGGTGAGCGGGTCTCCACTGGCGGAAGTTACGGGGCAGGAGAACAGGAGGCAGGGCAGTGTCCTCCCACATTGATGGCAAAAGTATTTAACATCGGCCATAAACCATCGATTATTTGAAAATCATTGATGGTCGATGGGCATCCCTAGAACTGGAGGAGGGTGGGGGACAGTATGCAGCTCCCGTCAGTGGGTGAGCGTCTCCTCCCACTGGGAGGGAGTGAGCGTGCATGAGAGCAGGAGGCTGTATAATAGTGGTATGTGGGCAAGACATTGATAAAAGTTGTGGCGCTGGTGCAGAGGGCAGTGGGGAAACCTGCAGTGCGGCAGCCAGGGCCGGATTTCCCACCTAGGGGCGGTACCTGCTTGTGGTGGTACAGGATCCCCCATTGTCACGGGGTTACGTGAAATGCGGGGGCCGCGGTGGTCCGCTGGGGGGTGGAATTGCCGGAAGGGGGTCTGGGGGGTCTGCAAATTGCGGGAGGGGGGGTGGTGTGTGGGGATCCGCGGTTAGCGGGAGGGGGCGGGGGTCCGCAAATCGTGGGCGGGGGCGCTTGAATCGTGGGAAGGGGGGTCCGCAAATTGCGGGAGGGGGGTTGTCGGGGCTAGTGAATTGCGGGAGGGGGGGTTGCGGAGGTCCGTGAATTGCGGGAGGGGTGCGTGGGGTGCCGTGAGTCAAGGGGGGGTGGTGCGGGGGTCCGTGAGTCACGGGAGGGGTCATGAATCGCAGGAGGGGGGGGTGGTGGGGGGGCTGCGAATCGCAGGAGGGGGGGTGTGGGGGTTGCCGTGAATTGCATGAGGGGGGCGTGAATCAAGGGAGGGTGGGCGCAGGGGGGTGGTGCGGGGGTCCGTGAATCGCGGGAGGGGGCATGAATCGCGGGAGGGGGGGTTGTGGGGGGTTCCGAATCGCAGGAAGGGGGGTATGGGGGGTGCCGTGAATTGCGTGAGGGGGGCATGGGCCCTTATAATGCCGGGAGGGGGGGGTCGCAGGGGTCCCGCGAATCGCGGGAGGGGAGGATGCAGGGGTCCTGCGAATCGCGGGAGGGGTCTCGCGGGAGGGAGGGGTCGCTGGGGTCCCGCGATTTGCGGGAGGGTCGCGGGGGTCCCGCGTTTCGCGGGAGGGGGTGGTCACGGAGGTCCAGCGAATCGCGGGAGGGGGTGGTCGGGTCTGGGACGGATATTAGACAGCACTTACATCGACAGCCATTACATCGACACCATTAGTTCGACAGCTCAATAGGTCAACATGGTTTTAGGTCGACAAACCATTAGGTCGACATGTCATTAGGTCGACAGCTCATTAGGTCGACATGTTTTTAGGTTGACACTGCCATTAGGTCGACAGAGTCTATGTCGACAGTCAAAAGGTTGACATGGGTTTTTTCACTGTTTTTTTTGGCCGAAATGTCGACACAGTCGACATGAACACAGTTTGAAGTGTACCGCAGCCGCTCGCTATGCTTCGGGCACGGTGCCTCGCTGCGCTCGGCACACTATTTTATTCTCCCACCACGCCCTAGTGGATAGTAGGGCATGAAATACCACCTGTCGGCACATGTCGGCTCAATAAACAGTGAAAAAACCCATGTCGACCTTTTGACTGTCGACATAGACACTGTCGACCTAATGGCAGTATCGACCTAAAAACATGTCGACCTAATGAGCTGTCGACCTAATGAGCTGTCGACCTAATGAGCTGTCGACCTAATGACATGTCGACCTAATGGTATGTCGACCTAAAACCATGTCGACCTATTGAGCTGTTGAACTAATGGTGTCGATGTAATGGCTGTCGATGTAAGTGCTGTCTAACAATAGTCCGGATACCGGGGTGGTCGCGGGGGTCCCGCGAATCGCGGGAGGGGGGTCGCGGGGGTCCCGCGATTCGCGGGAGGGGGGGTTCGCGGGGGTCCCGCGAATCACGGGAGGGGGGGTCGCGGGGTTCCCGCGACTCGCGGGAGGGTGGAAAGCGGGGGTCCCACGAATCGCGGGAGGGGGGGTGCGGGGTCCCGCGAATGGCGGGAGGGGTGGTCACGGGGGTTCCGCAAATCACGGGAGGGGGGGTCGCGGGGGTCCCGCGAATCGCGGGAGGGGAGGTCGCGGGGGGTCCCGCGAATCGCGGGAGGGGGGTCGCGGGGGTCCCGCGATTCGCGGGAGGGCGGGGGTCCCGTGATTCCCGGGAGGGGGGGTCGCGGGGGGCCCTTGATTCGCGGGAGTGGGGGTCGCGGGGGGTCCCGCGAATCGCGGGAGGGGGGGTCGCGGGGGGGTCCCGCAAATCGCGGGAGGGGGGGGTCGCGGGGGTCCCGCGAATCGCGGGAGGGGGCGGGGGTCCCGCGATTCGCGGGAGGGGGGGTCGCGGGGGTCCCGCGATTCGCGGGAGTGGGGGTCGCGGGGGGTCCCGCGAATCACGGGAGGGGGGGTCGCGGGGGGGTCCTGCAAATCGCGGGAGGGGGGGGTGGCGGGGGGTCCCGCGAATCGCGGGAGGGGGGTCGCGGGGGTCCTGGCAGAGGGTAGGGATGTGCAGGAGTAATGGTGGCTGTGGAGTAATGGTGGATGGTGGGCGTGTACTGTTACTGTAGCCCTGGCTGGGCGGGGGGAGGTGATGTCAAGGGGGTGGAACGTCAGACACATGAAAGTGAAACTGTTTTACACAGGAACGTTCTCCACAGGGGTTGAGTGACAGATCTGGCTAAATATATAAGAGATGTTGCCTATAAATGACAGATGCACTAACATTGCTGCTAAACGCTATGGTCGTGTAAGAGCAGGCTGCTGTACAGTAACGTCACGCCGTGTCGCAGCACAGTGACCACATGATTCCTCTCTCCAACCAGAGAATGGAATGACACCTTACTCCAGGACACCTGCAGGCTGCTCGCCAAGGAGATGGCGCTGTCTCCCGGCGTTCCCGGAGGAATGGTAGAATTCCGGCAAACCCTGACCCTCAGCTTCTTCTTCAAATTTTATCTGACGGTTCTTAAGAAGCTGGAACGTGATGTAAATGGGGAAGTGAGTGGTAATATGTCCGTAGTGCCTGGATCTATAGATGGTGTTTATTATTAGCTATACGTTATGCTTGTCTCATACATGGTATAAATAATACAGTATACCCATCCAGCAGCACATATCCGCAGTATAGGAGCTGAGGTGGAGTTGGCGTACTACTGTCGGTGGAGCATATGTCGAAGTTTTGCCCTGTGGGGGGTAATTCATTTGTGATCGGATGGTGCCGAATTAGGCCCCGTTCTGATGGTGGGGGGGTCATGCGCATTGCATATTTGTGAATGTGCAGACCCCCGTGCGAACCCCATTTGGCGACTATCACAGTTGCTGAAGTGTTTGTGCGGTCAGGGGAGGGAGGGGGGCGGGCGAGGGCTGGGCGGTTTCCTGGGAACGCAAGTGGGATGATGCCTGATGGCGGGCGGCTGACATCACGAAAATAAAAGTCAGTTTATACTGACTTCTATTTCCGAAGGGGAGAGAAACGACTGCTGCTTAGTGATCAGTCCTGAATAACCCCCCTGTGCGTGTTCCTGATAAGAGCGTACACAGAGCGTACGACCGACACAACAGACCCATCTGGACTCTAACAAGGAGTTCTCATCAGGGTGGACTGGCCCATCTGCACACAGGGGAAATGCCCAGTGGGCTTTACTGTCTGCCCCCCCTACTCCAGGGTTCAGTATCTTGGTGGAACAGGATCAGGGATGCACTTGATTTCTTGGTCTCTTTCTAGGGCATCAAGATATGCCCTCCTGTCACCTCCTTTATAAAAGGGATCTGTTTTTAGCATGTCTTCTCTATTAGTTGGCCAAGCCCCTCTGTGATGGCTGGCCACACCCCCTCTGGCAGCTTGCCACACCCCCTCTGCTTGGGACCCTACTACTGCTTCCCTGGCCATCCCTTCATGTCCCAATCTGATACTGGTTCGTACGGGTTTGAAGTCGACATTCAGAAGTCCATTTTAAGGGGTTAGGGTTGAGGGATCCATGCTGTCTCGCAGCCAGAGCGTGATGTATATTTAATTCAGCTGTGTGTCTAATTTTGTTTTCATTATTATCTCCTTGCTGTAGTATCCCGTCTCTGCTGCTGTCCTTCCGGAATATGTGAGCGCCACAGAATTGTTCAGTAAGCCGGAGACGTCCGGCGTCCAGCTCTTTCAGGTAACAGCATCTCATTACCTCTGAAGCACCACTTAAAGGCCATGGTGTGTCTGTTATAGCAGAACTTTCGGTGGGAAGCATTTACCTGCTGGCTAGGCAGTGATTATACTCAGCCTAGCAGGCAGGTCTGAATTCCCCCTTTGTTTTACTCAGGAGGTTCCAGCAGGCCAGGACCCAGAAGACTTTGTAGGACGTCCCATAATGCACCTGTCAGCCATGAAGCAAGCGACCGGAGAAGCCGTATACTGCGACGACATCCCCCATTATGAGAACGAGCTCTATCTAGCTTTAATAACCAGCACCAAGGCTCATGCCAAAATCATGTAAGGGGTGGAGGCGGGTGACATGCTCAACTTTATTTCTGAAGTGGGCGGGGCATGAAGACGCGATCATATACCGGGGAGGTCCACTCCACATGCACTAAAAGAATCCCAGAAAGATGTGGGAGCTGGGAATGGAATAACTGGCGGAGTCACCCCAATATGTTGTTATTATTGTCGTTTTGTCTTCAGCTCCATTGATGAGTCGGAGGCCGCGCTCACTCCGGGCTTTGTCCGTTTCATTGGCGCTAAAGACGTCCCAGGAAGTAACGTTACCGGCATCAGCCACGATGAGGAGATATTCGCAGAGCGTCTGGTGAGTAGGATCCGTGAAGTGCAACGTAGCGTCACGTTCCATTCTATTGGGGTGATATAGAAAATCTACAGAAATTAGACAGGCAGCCAATCAGACGACCCCATATGGCCAACTTGCATTCAGTCAACAGGGTCAAAATTCGACATGGAAATGGTCGACACAAAAATCGTTTGGCATACGTTATTAAGTTTTTTTATTGTCAATTTCTATGTTTCGTTGTATGTGACCACAATGATTGCACACCTAGACCCCCGTCCCAAAAAAAAACTGGGACTATTGTCATGTCTAACTTTAGCACTGTCTACTTTTAACCAGTTGACCTTTTGACCTTGTCATCCATAAGATTTCGACCTATTGATACTTTATAATCTGTCGGACAGGTGACTTGCGTTGGACAAGTGATTGGCGCAGTAGTCGCTGACAACCAGGAACACGCACAGCGGGCAGCAAAAGCAGTGAAGGTTGTATATGAAGAACTGAAGCCCATTGTTACTATCCAGGTATATAGCTTGCGCCCAATGTAGCGATACCACTGATTTATGGTATGGTACATAAGGAATAAGACGATGACAGAGGCTGGTAGGGGAAGCTAAGGCCTGGTATCTATACGTCTCACTGTACGTTCATATGCTCCGTTCAGCCAAGGTTAGAATTTAACACAAGGGTAGATTCTGATGAAAGTTCTGTACTGCTGAAACGGCAGCCGGAGCAGTCTGGATATTGTATTATCACACATGAGATTGGACTTCAATAGGAAACTTATAGCCTACCAATCTAATCAATGCTCTGGTTCTGTCTGCAGTCTCACCTTTCTGTAACAATCCCATAGGAAGCAATTGAAAAGGAGTCATTTTATCCACCCCAGAAGAGGATCGAGAATGGGAACCTAGAGCAAGGATTTCAGGAGGCGGATCACATTCAAGAAGGTAACAAAGCTCCACATCACATGTATAGACTGTGGGGTTTACTAAAGGTGCCCATACACGCTACAATTATTGTATACAATTTGGACTAGATCGTGTCGCATAGGTTTTTCGATGAGATGAGATCTAGTACAAAAAGTATGTGCAGCTGTGCGATGAGATGTGTGACGGGAGCGCGCATCTCATCGCACCCAGCAATTGTACCGTGTATGGGCACCTTAAGATGGGAGTTCAATTGAAGATGAGCTGTTGAGAGATGAAGTACCAGCCAATCAGCTCCTAACTGCCATTTGAAAAATAGATGCCTCCTGCTTCATCACCATACAGGGAATGCAGTCAATTTAACTACAAAACACCGACCACAATTGATCAACTGTCCCAAAAAAATGACATGTTCAAAATGCCAACATGCATTGTGCCAACATGGTCAAAATAATGTCGACAGGTTAAAAAGTCAACATGAGTTTTTCACGATTTTTTTGCTTTGAAAGCGATCCGAGAGGGTACAGAGTTAGATTATAATAGTGTTCTGAGCATAGCGAGGCACCGTGCCCCAAGCGCCCCCTTAATGCAAAAAGATGCTGTACACTTATACCATGTCGACCTATGTTGACACACCCAAATGTAAAAAAAATCGTGTTGACTTTTTGACCTGACGATATTTCCAATGTCGACATTTTGACCGTGTCAGCATTTTAAACGTGACAGCATTATGAACGTCAGCATTTTGACCGTCTGTCAAGGGTGGTCGTGTTTTGAGTGTAGGTAAATCATACTGAACCCCCATGCAGCACTATCACTATCAATGATAGCAACTTCATCCACATCTGAATGACCCCAGTATATGTGGGAAAGTTCCATCCTCCATTCTATGCCCCAACTGCCTACAAACGCCACAACCACCAAACTCTTTGGCATGGCAGCTGGCATTACGCTGAGATGATTTTGGAATGTTGGGACTCAGTAAATAGAAGGGGAGGCTGACCAGGCAAGATACCTGGGACAAGACTGCAGAAGTCATAGATGGGGTCTTCACAAGGGGCACACAGTAATACCCCAATAATAATATAGCACTCCTCAGTGCCACACAAAGTCTTATGCCCACTGCATGTGTGTTGGCCACCGCGATTGGCTAGTGTGTGTCAATCAGGTGCATCACTGCACATTTCCGTTCACGTCAGTTTGAAAATTAAGGGTTTGTGGGCACAAACTCAGCACACCCAATGGCCATGTCAGTCTGTAATGTCAGTAAATTGGAATTAGTAACCCCAATGTGGTTTCCACTGATACAAATCCGCTGTATTCTTTGTTCACAGGGGAGATATATATCGGCGGTCAAGAACACTTCTACTTGGAAACCAACTGTTGCATTGCTGTCCCGAAGGGCGAGGACGGAGAGATGGAGATATTTGCCTCCACCCAGAACGCAACCGAGACACAGGTACCCGTACGCCTGCCAGAGCAGAGTCCGTAGATTTGCAGAGTTACATTGGTGTTGGCATTGGTGGCGTTCGTTTCGGGGTTATGTGGCAAAACGTCCACCGGCCAATCACAATGCATCACCCTTGGTGAACTCTCTCTGGGCACCTGCTTTCTTACCTAGAACTTGTGACCTGCTGGGTGGTCTGGGAACTGTGACAGTTATTTGCAGTCATTCACTAATCAGGGATTATTTCATATTCGGATCCTAAGGTGGTTAAAAGGGGTAAAATGTTCCGCCCAGCAAACCTTTGGCTGGTTGAAAGCGAGCACAGCAGATAGTTATGTTTATTAGGCCATATATTCTCAGCGATGGGACACATGATACGCATAGGGAACAAAGCAATGTCCAATGTCTATAAACTCCTGTAATTTAAGACACGGCTGTTAAATCAGGGTTAACTATTAATTTATAGCGATAATCTGTACAATTAGAATGTATAAACCAGGAAATAGGATTATATCTCTGACCGGAATCTACAATGTTACTGAAAGAAAAAAATTACAAGGTGCAAACCAGTGGCGGCCCGTACCTTTTCTGGGATGGGGGGCTGCGATGCAGGCACCTCACACACACCACCGCCAGTTCGCTACATACAGTGGCGGATTTTACCTGGGGGGGCTGCAGCCCTGCAGCCCATAGGTAAAAACCACCACTGGTGCAAACATTATACAAGGATTGAACACATCTGAACTAGACCCATTGACTGAAAAGCGCCATTTTTTTGGAAAGCTAAAACAAAATCGCATTTTGTCACATTTGTGATTTTCGTCCGAAATCCGCAAATGTAATAGGTGCAAATTTTTAGACGAAGGCAGAATTCGCTTGCAATTTCTCCACCATAACCAACCTGGGGCTCGTTGAGGCGGTCCTGGTACCTCAAATATGGGTGAAAAAAATCATGGGGAACCCCCATATTTAAGAAACCAATACTGTGCTCTTGGACCGGCCCGGTTCCAAAAATACAGGGGGACAAAAAAAACATATTTTGGAATCAGCACCAGGCTCCAACAGCCAGTGGTGTCATGCCACAGACAGGGGACACATTTTATGCACATTTCGGCAGCCAAAACATGACTACCGTGGCTTGTCAGCCCTGGGTCGGGTACCTGGGGGAGTGAGGACCCCCTCCGCTGTTTTTTTTTTTTAACAGAACCATGCACAGATCTCACTGATCTGTGCATGGTTCTGTCAAATTCGCCAGGCTGGACCTGGTCTATTTTGTTTGCTATTTTTGATAATGTTTCCCAAAAATCACACCCTATAAAGGGGCAGACTAGATGAACTGGTTCTTATCTGCCGTCAGATTCTATGGGTGACATTCTATGGGATGCGGTAAAATCCGCATGTTTTTTATCGCACCTAATCGCACTTTTGACAATCGCAAGATTGGGCCGTTTTTCGCATATTTAATGAGATGCGAAAAACGGCCCAAATAGTGTGAATAGGTGCGATTTGATGCGATTTCTTTAGTCCTGAAAATGTGCGATTTTCAGGTCTGAAAAGCGCACATTTGCAGGAAATCGCAATTTAAAAAAAAAAAACTGCGGGTTCCCCCGCCAGAGCATAACCAGCCCCGGGCTCATTGAGCCGGTGCTGGTGACATAAAATCACGGTCCCCGACAAATAGGGGTCCCCTTGTTTTAATGAAACCAGCACCAGGCTCAAGGTCCGGCGCTGGTTCCCAAAATACGGGGGACAAAATGACTAGGGGTCCCCCGCATTTCAAGAACCAGCACCAGACCCAACTAGCCAGCAGGGTAATGCCACAGCCGGGGGACACTTATTATATAAGGTCCCGCGGCCAAAGCATTATCCCCCTGGCTGGTCAGCATGGGCAGGGGTCCTGGGGACCCCCCCAAAGAAGGGGTCCCCCCCCCCTCCAGGACTTACCAGCCCATGCTGAAAGTCCGGGGCTGTCCCCGATGCCCCTGGGCGGTGGGCATCGGGCTGATGAAAAGTGTAAAAAAAGAATAAAAACTATTGTCTTATACTGTAGAACTATGAGTCCCAGCAAGCCTACCCCGCATGCTGGGACTTTGAGAACCACAAGTCCCAGCATGCAGGGCATTAAAGGGCCCGCTGCCCGCTGGCACTTGTAGTTCTTGTAGGCTTGCTGGGACTCATAGTTCTACAGTATAAGACAATAGTTTTTATTCTTTTTTTACACTTTTCATCAGCCCGATGCCCAGGGGCATTGGGGACAGCCCCGGACTTTCAGCATGGGCTGGTAAGTCGTGGAGGGGGGGGACCCCTTCTTTGGGGGGGTCCCCACTTCCCCAGGACCCCTGCCCATGCTGACCAGCCACGGGGATAATGCTTTGGCCGCGGGACCTTATATAATAAGTGTCCCCCGGCTGTGGCATTACCCTGCTGGCTGGTTGGGTCTGGTGCTGGTTCTTGAAATGCGGGGGACCCCTAGTCATTTTGTTCCCCGTAATTTGGGAACCAGCGCCGGACCTTGAGCCTGGTGCTGGTTTCATTAAATCAAGGGGACCCCTATTTGTCGGGGACCGTGATTTTATGTCACCAGCACCGCCTCAATGAGCCCGGGGCTGGTTATGCTCTGGCGGGGGACCCCGCGTTGTTTTTTTTTTTTTAACTGTTTAACCCTTTTTTTTCCCACCAGAACCCTGCGCAGATCTCAATGATCTGTGCAAGGTTCTGGCTAATTGCCCATCAGAGAACCTGGTCTGATTTTTGGGTGAATTTTAGACACATTTATACAAATCGCATACCATTAAATATGCGATTTGTATACTTTTCAATGTGAAAACATCTGGATGCGATGTGCTGCGAAAAACAGCCATCGCATTTCCAGAATGTCAAATTTGTTGGCCAAAATCGCACTTTTTTCACATTTTCGCAGCTCATTAAATATGTGAAAATGGAAAAACATGCGATTTCGGCCGTTTATGAGAAAAAAAATCGCAAAAAAAAAACGCATCCCATAGAATGTCACCCTTTGTTTCTATTACATTTGCAATTTCGATGTTTTCTATGATAAACCATCTGGATGCGAATTGTAATGTGCAAATTTTTAGATGGGCCAAAATGTGCATATTTTTCTGCAAAACATGCGATTTTTAACACAATAAATGCATCCTATTACATGTGCGATTCTTGTAAAACTTCAGATTTGAGCCGGTTCTACCTAAAAATCACACATGTCAGAAAACCGCACTTCACGCCTAGAGTGTAAGCTCCACTGGGGCAGCAGGAACTGATGCAAGTGACAGAATTACTCTCTGTAAAGCGCTGCAGAATGTGTGCGCTATACATAACATAACTGAATAATGATAAACAAACCCTCTGCGATTAGCTGTGAACCCTCTTTATTCCAGTCATATGCCGCACATGCCCTCGGCATCCCATCAAACAGGATCGTGGTCCGCGTAAAGAGAATGGGAGGTGGGTTTGGAGGAAAGGAGTCAAGAGCCGCGGTACTGTCCACGGCTGTGGCCGTAGCAGCATTCAGGTAAATGGTAGAGTTTCATTCTCAGAGTTTTTAGGGATTATCATGCTTGAGCATAGGGATTGCGAGTGGTCCTTAATGTCTGATACTGAATGCATTAAAAATGTGACATATAGATGTTTCGACCATCGATAGTTTGCAACAGACGATTAATAATTTTGCAATCAATGGTAGATATACATTAGTTTTCCACCGTCAATTTTTTTTTTAGCTAGTGCAGGGGGCATGGAGGTTAGCCCCTCCCCCAATGTGCTACTAAGCCCCGCCCTTCCTGATTGGTCCGCCAACCATGTGCAGCATTAGTGGGAATGTCATACCGTAAATGGTTCCATATCATCGATCCTACGCAATTAATTGCACCATCGGTGGAGATTATCGATGGTTTACTCACCGATGACCTAAGTGCAAATTATTTTCTTTATATCCACGTATATTCTGCGATACTTGGTGCCTTTCTGATCCTACTTCCCCATCATTTCCCCGAGGTGGATGCAGTGCCGATGTTGGACACAAACGGACGATGTTTAGCATATTAGTCCCGATGGTTATTGCCAGGTGACGCAGTATGAATGTAGATGCCGATTCAGACCTGCTCGCCGAGCAGCAAATTCGGCACTGTCTCCGATTGTGGAGATCTGCGCATGCACATCGTCACTCATCTGCAAGCGCAAACTCCAGCAACTAACGCATTCAGCAATTCCCAAATAACAATAATAAAGTGTAACCTATACATCCAGTTGTGTACAATCTGTCCGGGTACCACAAGTTATATGGTCTATGTGCTGAAACCTATTACTGATCCATACAGGACCGGCCGCCCGGTGAGGTGCATGCTGGACAGAGATGAGGACATGCTTATTACTGGCGGCAGGCACCCATATCTGGGGCGCTATAAGGTAATGCAGACAATCTTATCATTAATCTGTTATAGAAGTGATCATATTTATCAAATCTAATTACTGTAGACCGGGTGTCAGTGATCAGAGAGAAGCCTCTAGCAATACCAACATCATATTGATACAGTTTCGCAATAGAATTTCTAGGATACTAGGACACTATGGCTGTAACTAGGATACTATGGCTGTAACTAGGATACTAAGGCTATAACTAGGATACTATGGCTGTAACTAGGGTACTAAGGCTGTAACTAGGATACTATGGCTGTAACTAGGATACTAAGGCTATAACTAGGATACTAAGGCTATAACTAGGATACTATGGCTGTAACTAGGATACTAAGGCTATAACTAGGATACTATGGCTGTAACTAGGATACTATGGCTGTAACTAGGATACTATGGCTGTAACTAGGATACTAAGGCTATAACTAGGATACTAAGGCTATAACTAGGATACTATGGCTGTAACTAGGATACTAAGGCTATAACTAGGATACTATGGCTGTAACTAGGATACTAAGGCTATAACTAGGATACTAAGGCTATAACTAGGATACTATGGCTGTAACTAGGATACTAAGGCTATAACTAGGATACTATGGCTGTAACTAGGATACTAAGGCTATAACTAGGATACTATGGATGTAACTAGGATACTAAGGCTATAACTAGGATACTATGGATGTAACTAGGATACTAAGGCTATAACTAGGATACTATGGTTGTAACTAGGATACTATGGCTGTAACGAGGATACTATGGTTGCAACTAGGATACTATGGTTGTAACTAGGATACCATGGCTGTAACTAGGATACTAAGGCTATAACTAGGATACTATGGCTGTAACTAGGATACTAAGGCTATAACTAGGATACTATGGCTGTAACTAGGATACTATGGCTGTAACTAGGATACTAAGGCTATAACTAGGATACTATGGATGTAACTAGGATACTAAGGCTATAACTAGGATACTATGGCTGTAACTAGGATACTATGGCTGTAACGAGGATACTATGGCTGTAACTAGGATACTATGGTTGTAACTAGGATACTATGGCTGTAACTAGGATACTATGGCTGTAACGAGGGTACTATGGTTGTAACTAGGATACTATGGTTGTAACTAGGATACCATGGCTGTAACTAGGATACTAAGGCTATAACTAGGATACTATGGCTGTAACTAGGATACTAAGGCTATAACTAGGATACTATGGCTGTAACTAGGATACTAAGGCTATAACTAGGATACTATGGATGTAACTAGGATACTAAGGCTATAACTAGGATACTATGGCTGTAACTAGGATACTATGGCTGTAACTAGGATACTATGGCTGTAACGAGGATACTATGGCTGTAACTAGGATACTATGGCTGTAACTAGGATACTATGGCTGTAACTAGGATACTATGGCTGTAACTAGGATACTATGGTTGTAACTAGGATACTAAGGCTATAACTAGGATACTAAGGCTATACGTAGGATACTAAGGCTATAACTAGGATACTAAGGCTATAACTAGGATACTATAGCTGTAACTAGGATACTAAGGCTGTAACTAGGATAATAAGGCTGTAACTAGGATACTATAGCTGTAGCTAGGATACTAAGGCTATAACTAGGATACTATAGCTGTAGCTAGGATACTTCAGGGTTGCCGACTTTAAAAAAATCCTCTCCGGGAGAAGCCCGGAGAGGAATCTTGCATTACGCGTTTTGGGGGCGGGGCTTAACTGTGACGTCATTAAGGCCCGCCCCCATTACAGCAAATAGCAGAAATAACTGCTATCCATGGAGGGGGCGGGGCTAAAACGTCACGATTGTGCCGTTTTAGCTCCGCCCCCTCCCCTGAGACCCGCGGATTGCGGCATATAAATGCCGCGATCGGGGGGCTCAGTGGGGGTCCCCCTGATTCCGGGAGGGTTGCCCACCCTTCCGGGGGCTGGGAGGAAGGACCCGATTTTCGGGAGACTCCCGCAAATTCCGGGAGGGTCGGCAACCCTGGGATACTTTGGCTGTAACTAGGATACTATGGCTGTAGCTAGGATACTATGGCTGTAACTAGGATACTATGGCTGTAGCTAGGATACTATAGTTGTAGCTAGGATACTATAGCTGTAGCTAGGATACTATGGCTGTAACTAGGATACTATGGCTGCAACTAGGATACTATGGCCGCATGAATAAATTGAGACATTTTATATTTTCAGGTAGGATTCAAGAAAACTGGGGACGTAACAGCGTTAGATGTGTTCTATTACGCGAACGCTGGTAACTCCATGGACCTGTCACATTCGGTAAGCATCTTCACGTCACCTCTGACATCACCTCTTACCTGCTTTCAAGTTCCGTCTGTCAGCAAAATGTATCTGTGTACATTACGGTCCTGGTTCAGGTTGGCTCTGTAAGCTGGGAACATCGCAGCTTACCAAACGCCTGAAACGCTGCCCGGCATAATACACGCCTCCTCCCACCACCTAATCGGTAGTTATAGAATCCCCTCGGTAGTTATAATAGTTGGGAGGTATGCCTCATATCCATGGCAACGCCCGAACACTGGGGGTTTCCATGGTCCAGTGCTGTCACCTCCCCCGGCCAGCCCTACGACGTTCCCACAACGAACGGCCCGGCGAGTGTGTAACTCACTGAAGCCGTTAATTTCCGAGGTCTACTCTGCACATGCACAAATACGCACTAACGCATGTGCAGACCCCAAACATTGGATCTCTCTATTCCGAGCAAACTTGAATTAGGGCCTACAGTAGCAGTAGGACTGTGGAAACTGCTTTTATTTCTCTGTGTCCCAAATGCTACTTGGAAAACTATTTCAGGGGGATGTAATACTTTATTTTAGCCACAAGATGTCAGCATTGTAGTTGGGACATAATAACACTGCATAGATCTAAAAAAAAACAACACAAAAACTACCTGATGAATTTGGATTTTGTTGTCATTATCATACCTCCCAACTGTCACGATTACAGCGGGACAGTCCCGATTTTCGGGTCCTGTCCCGCTGTCCCACCCGCGGCAGGCATTGTCCCGCTGCGGGGGTGGCAGTTGGGAGACCCCTCAATCTAGTAGAATAGACGCTGTGCGCATGCGCAAAGCGTCTATTCTCGTATGAAAATGAGGTTGCGGCTAATTAGCATAAGCCGCGACCTCATTTGCATACACCCCGCCCCCTTTTCGGGCGCGCGAGTGTCCCTATTTCTACAGGTGAGAAGTTGGGAGGTATGCATTATTGCGTTGCCTAGTGACCTAGAAAGAAACTGAGGTATGTATTATTATTGCAATTTGACATCCTATCGGTGGGATGTATGTCCCTGCAGATGCAGGGACAGGGGTTTTGAAAATAGCCAGTTCCTGCAAATGTGCAGTGCGGTAAGTAGCCCATAGGCTACAATGGGCTACCACTATGGGCTGCAGGTAGATGCGGGACCAGATGCGATACTTCCTGATAATACAACCCATGGGTGATTGGGCTGTGGGCCTTACAGGAGGGATCACAGCATGGACCGGAGATTCCTGCTGCGGTCCCTCCTAGTTACATTCCGTAGGTACTTATTATTTGCTGCTAATTAGCCACAAATATTCAATAGTAAATGAGCCCCAATATGTATATAAATATATACATTATATATACAATATACACATTTATTGCAAACCTGAACACGAAGAGTTATATGTATGTATGTATAAATACACGGATCTAAATCTGACTCGTATAAATACACAGATCTAAATCTGAATTCCCGAGAGTCTCCCGAAAATCGGGCCCCCCCCCTGAAAGCCCCCCCCCCCCCCGAATCGCCGCATGTAAATGCCACAATCCGCGGGTCTCAGAGGAGGGGGCGGAGCTAAAATGGCACAATCGCTTCATTTTAGCCCTGCCCCCTCCATGGAGATCAGTCATTTCTCCTATTTCCCGTAATGGGGCGGGGCTTAATGATGTCACAGTCAAGCCCCGCCCCCGATCGGGTAAGGAGAGGAGCATTAAAAAGTCGGCAACCCTGATCAATCACTAATCAGGCAGGTTATCTTGACTCATGAAGTTTCAGTTTACATGTAATCCAGTAGGTGGCGCACTAAGACAATCACAATAATAGATGCAACTACTGTCTTAGCACGCTGGTAAAACGCTAGTTTTTTACCCATTTCTTATGTATTTGCTAGCAACTTATTAGAATCAGGCACTAACAGGGACACACCCATGCCCGAGAGTACCTCCCTCCACTGAGCAGAAGGCCAGGCCCGCACCTCTACATATTGGGGGAAATTTACTAAAGGAAATGTGTAAATTCCAATACAAATACGAATTGCCGTATTTTCGGGATAGTAAATGTCAAAAATAAGTGTATTTCTGGATACAAATACACCTATTTTTACACCTATTTTTTACAAATTTCCTTTAGTAAATTTCTCCCATTATCTGGTACTGGCAAGCAGATTCCCCATCTCCGCAGTGATATTTGTCCAGCTGGTACATGTTCACAAAATAACCAATGCTCTGGCGCCGTGCCAGAATCTTTGCTTTCACTGCTCAGGGCCATTTTTTTTGATGATGTCACTGGGAGAATGGCTCCACACTAGTAGGGACTTAACTAGTTCAACATTGACAAAATGTTGACTCAAGCATAAGGTCACCACTTGAAAAGGTTGACATGAGTTTTTCATGTTTTTTTTTTGGGGTGGAGATCCTGTATAAAAGTAGTTTACCAATTCCACCACTTTTTACATTCCGCTAATAAATATCTTCTACTTCTCCACAGATACTTGACAGGTGTTTATTCAGTATGGATAACACATACAAAATACCCAACATCAGAGGCACCGGATACGTCTGTAAGACCAACCTGCCTTCTAATACAGCATTCCGTGGCTTTGGCGCTCCCCAGGGAATGCTGGTGGCTGAGGCGTGGATGAGCGACATTGCGCAAGTGTGCGGACTTGCTCCAGAGCAGGTGCGCTTTACAACTTTTCCCCCAGTAGTGCGCTTCCCTCACCCGCAGTCACTGGTACATGGACACAGCGATAGGATGGGTGATGGGAAACGGACAAGGCTGCATTACCCACTTGTCTCGGTATTCCCATGATGTCGCTAATTTCCACCTACAGGTCAGGAAGCGGAACATGTACAGGGAGGGACAGCTGACTCCCTATAACCAGAAGCTGGAGAACTTCAATGTGCACAGATGCTGGGATGAATGCCTGCAGAGCTCACATTACCAGGACAGGAGAGAGGCCATTGACAAGTTCAACAGGTGATGAACCTTTCTGGCCAGGCCAAGCTATGCCTATCCCTTTCCTCCTCACACCTACGCATGGTGCAGTAACATGTACTAATGCTGTGCAGGCCACAACAAGATGTCTGCCATGCTGCTTCTGGCAAGGCCAAGCTCTGCCTATCGCTTTCCTCCTCACACCTACAGATGGTGCAGTAACATGTACTAATACTGTGCAGGCCACAACAAGATGTCTGCCATGCTGCTTCTGGCAAGGCCAAGCTATGCCTATCACTTTCCTCCTCACACCTATGGATGGCGCAGTAACATGTACTAATACTGTGCAGGCCACAACAAGATGTCTGCCATGCTGCTTCCGGCAAGGCCAAGCTCTGCCTATCCCTTTCCTCCTCACACCTATGGATGGCGCAGTAACATGTACTAATACTGTGCAGGCCACAACAAGATGTCTGCCATGCTGCTTCTGGCAAGGCCAAGCTATGCCTATCACTTTCCTCCTCACACCTATGGATGGTGCAGTAACATGTACTAATACTGCACAGGCCACAACAAGATGTCTGCTATGCTGCTTCCAGCAAGGCCAAGCTATGCCTATCACTTTCCTCCTCACACCTATGGATGGCGCAGTAACATGTACTAATACTGTGCAGGCCACAACAAGATGTCTGCCATGCTGCTTCTGGCAAGGCCAAGCTATGCCTATCACTTTCCTCCTCACACCTATGGATGGTGCAGTAACATGTACTAATACTGCACAGGCCACAACAAGATGTCTGCTATGCTGCTTCCAGCAAGGCTAAGCTATGCCTATCACTTTCCTCCTCACACCTATCATGGATGGCGCAGTAACATGTACTAATACTGTGCAGTCCACAACAAGATGTCTGCTATGCTGCTTCCGGCAAGGCCAAGCTATGCCTATCACTTTCCTCCTCACACCTATGGATGGCGCAGTAACATGTACTAATACTGTGCAGGCCACAACAAGATGACCATGCTGCTTCTGGCAAGGCCAAGCTCTGCCTATCGCTTTCCTCCTCACACCTACAGATGGTGCAGTAACATGTACTAATACTGTGCAGGCCACAACAAGATGTCTGCCATGCTGCTTCCGGCAAGGCCAAGCTCTGCCTATCGTTTTCCTCCTCGCACCTACGCATGGTGCAGTAACATGTACTAATGCTGTGCAGGCCACAACAAGATGTCTGCCATGCTGCTTCCGGCAAGGCCAAGCTCTGCCTATCGTTTTCCTCCTCGCACCTACGCATGGTGCAGTAACATGTACTAATACTGTGCCACCCACAACAAGATGTCTGCCATGCTGCTTCTGACAAGGCCAAGCTCTGCCTATCGCTTTCCTCCTCACACCTATGGATGGCGCAGTAACATGTACTAATACTGTCCAGGCCACAACAAGATGTCTGCCATGCTGCTTCTGACAAGGCCAAGCTCTGCCTATCGCTTTCCTCCTCACACCTACGGATGGTGCAGTATTAGTAACATTCCTGTCTGCCCTCTGCTGGGCCTGCAGCCCTAACATTTGCTGACCTGCAGACAAATGCCCTTTTGGGCCAGATGATTGTATGTGGTTATTGCTTTACCAACATGTAGATAATGAATAATCACCATCTCCTCATCCCACCAGGCAGCACCGCTGGAAGAAAAGGGGCATTGCCATCACCCCGACCAAGTTTGGAATCGGCTTCACCCTCTCCTTCCTAAATCAGGTTTATATTGTATTGTTTCCCTGATGCACCCATAGACTTCCCATAGTATCTTGTATGTATGTGACGTACACTATGTATTGTTATATACAGTAACCGTTTTCCCTGTGACGTCTACAGGCCGGAGCTCTGATCCACGTGTACACAGACGGCTCTGTCCTCCTGACCCACGGTGGGGCAGAGATGGGGCAGGGACTTCACACCAAGATGATTCAGGTAATGACACCAGCAATAACTAACAATAGCCTGGTATCTTTCCAAACGTCAATATCTGGCAATACCGCATACTCGGCTGACCCTATCTCTCTCCAAGGCTTAGTATATAGATCCCGGAAACCTGCCAGGTACACTGGGGACACACTGCCGATATATTGTATGTCTGTCGCGTTAGCCCATTATATCTACAGATAGATCTGGCTGTGTGTACAGGCGTTTGTTGCCGTTACCATTATTGACTGACAGCTTAACTGGGCGGGCACATTTAACTGCCCGCCCACTTGTGATGTCAGGCGCAATACATTGGTCAGATGATTGGTAAGTGTGTATGCACTTACCGGTAGTTAGGTAGGTCAGCCGAACAAACGGCTTATCAGCCAGGTGTGTACCCAGCTCTGGGTTGGTACATCTCTCTCCAACACTTGGTACATATGCCCCTATAACTTTAACAATTACAAGCCAGTATGGCATCTAACGTACAGAGAACCCACAGTAGTATATGATTTACAGATGCAGGTGGTCTTCTGCTATATACCGGCAGTAGTCCTGCGTCTCCTGGTCTGAGATACCAGCTCACACAGGGCCTTGTGCCACAGATTCTGCCCACTGATGGCACCGCAACGCCCAGTCGGCTTCTGCACTCCAGAAATGTTTTACCCCTTTCACATCCCACTTCGAACCCGGGATATTGCCAAGTCGACCCGGGTCGAGGTGCAGTGTCATAGCACCAAAGTGAATAACCCGGGTCGAGCAACCTGCCAATTGGTATACGGTCGCCAGGGCTACATACATTGGGTTAACATGGGTTTAGGTCGACACCTCAGAAGGTCGACATGCCATTAGGTCGATATGGGGAAGGTTGACAGTCAAAATGTCGACATGTTTTTTTCACTTTTTTTGAGTTGACATGTGCCGACAGGCGGTATTTCATGCTCTACAATCCATGCAGGGGGACCCGGTCACTCTGTCTATAATGGGGCGTCCTGGGTTCAGTGTGAAAAGGTGTGATCTGGGTCAGACCCAGGGTTGCAATGTGAAAGCGGTTTACAATCCCTCCCCCCCCCCCCCCCCTCTCTAGATTAACCCTGCACGTTTTAAATGTATCACAGGCTCAGTCTCCTAGTGCAGAAGTTTCAGTCCCTGTCTTCTGAGCGGTCCCTGCAGAGAAAGCTCCGCACTGTCTGGGCTCCGGCACAGAGCCAAGTGTATGTGATTAGATTACCCGAGGCTCCAGAGATAACCTGCGCATCCTATCAGATTGCATTATACAGTCAGGTGACTTACAATGGGCTTCCTTATCTAATAACTGTATTATCTAACATTCTGTTACAATGGTTCTTATTAACAATTACACACACGACCCGTTCCGGTTCCGGCAGCGGCATGAACAGCCGCATGTGAGAAGCGCTCCGCTGCTGACCGGCTCACGATCACCTTTTACTAGGCTTTTAAGCCTCCAAACGACCCGCAATCGCCTCACAGCCTGAGTCCGGAGCCCCCGGCCCCGCATGGATAAAATCCTGGAGGACATGCCAGGTTCCCGCTCCCGCACAGCCAGAGCCAAGACGCCAGCCTCTGCCACTCCCAAGATGGCGACCGCAGCCGAACACACGCGGACGGAGGAATTGAAAACAGCCCCTCAGCCTCCCAGAACCAAGCCGTCCTCACCCACAACAGCTTCCATCCGCACGATGAATGCCCAGCCAGCCTCCCCAGAGACAGGCAATAAGGTAACCCCGCACTCAGACGACCCAGTCACTTACGGGGAAATGGTGGGAGCGATAAGGGCTGCAATAGCCCCCCTGCTAGACGCCCAGACTGACAAGATAAACTCACAACTAGCACAGCTGCACCAAAGAGCTGCGGAGGTAGAACACAGAGTGGGGGAATGCTTCCAAGACATAGCAGAAATGAAGCCCATGATAAAGCAACACTCCTCAGACCTAATGTATCTGTACAACAAAGTGCAAGACTTAGAAAACAGATCTAGGAGACAGAACTTGCGCATAATTGGCTTACCAGAGTCACTAAAGGGAAATGATCTTTTCCAATTTATCAAAAATAAACTGCCTGAAATGCTACATATCCAAGACAGGTGCTCAGACATGGTGGTGGAGCGTGCACACAGGCTGGGCCCACTGCGCCCACAGGAGGGCGCCAGACCCAGAGCAGTCATCTTCAAGACGCTTAACTTCCTTCACAAGGAGCTTATTTGGACAATGTCCCGCAGACACAGAGATCTCACCTGGGAGGGCCATCGTATCCTCATATTCCAGGACTATACTGCAGAGTTGATGAAACAAAGAAAAGAATTTTCACCTGTTTGCTCACGTCTTATCAAACTCGAAAGGAAATTCGCCTTAATGTACCCTGCGAGACTTAGGATCTACGACGGCACCGATTATAAGGATTTTATGTCGGCACGTGATGCAGAACTTTTTCTGAGAGAGGAACACATCCGAGACCACGGCCACCCCCAGATGTCGGACTGCGACTAATCCCCCTACCACACCTGACGAAAGAGGGTACCCGAACACAGCCAAGCTTGGCCGTCCGAGTGGACACCGCCGGAAAAATGTTTTTCCCCCTCACCCCCCCTCATGCTAAAATTGCTGTCCGGACACTGTTCCAGAAGAAACACGCAGTTGAGATCTTCTACCGCCGGACCAGGTTTTGGGGTGTATTGTTAAGCTAATGTTACAACTGTTATAACTTGTTTTAAGTTTTATAAAGTTATATAACAAAAGTGAGCTGGTAGGCATAGGAGCCTATACAGCGCAGACGCAGGGAGAGATGAGCTTATCTCCCCCAAATGTTAAAGGAAGCAGGCCACTATGGCTACTAAGTTTTGATTTTATTTTCTCCCCCCCCCTACCCCCTAGTATAATCCAACTCCCTATCCAAACTCCCCAGGGAAAGAGAGCACTTCATCCCGCACATCTAAGATGTAATCCAATTTTGAATGTTAAAACCTTTGTAAATATGTATCTAGCGATCTCCATGTATGGCACTTAAAATAGGTAGCTGGAATGTGGGAGGAATCAACTTCCCAGTGAAAAGAAAGAGAATTCTGGTGTACTTAAACAAGCTACAATTAGATATAGTGTGCATCCAAGAATCACATTTGGTACCACAAGAAGTTGTTAAATTAAATATGTTAAAGTGGAAAGTGTTAGCCTCATCCTCTCACAACTCGAAATCTAGAGGTGTGGTGATTATAGCAAAACAGAACATAGATTTAGAAATATTGAAAACTGTTGCGGACCCACAAGGCCGCTTTGTATTGTGCCACCTGAAATATGAACAGCAGGAATTTCTTTGTTTCAATGTGTATGCTCCCAACCAATACTCCAACCCCTTTTTCAGACAGCTAATATCGATATCATCCCCCTTCCATCACCTCCCAATGATACTATGTGGAGACTTGAATCTTGTCTCCTCCAACGCCCTAGATAAACAAGCACATCACACCCCATCACGTAAACTCCCTAAATTCGGCATCCCAAAACTATGTGAACGCCTACAACTGATAGACGCCTGGAGGGTCTCACATCCCACAGAGCAAAATTTTTCTTGTCTAGCTGCAGCCACCAATAGAATGTCTAGGATTGACTATATCTTGCTCTCCCACTTCTTGTTTCCCAAGGTAGAATATGCAGAAATGGCCCCAATCCTTCTCTCTGATCATGCTGTAGTACACATTAAAATTCACTTCACCAATAAGCAGACCCCAACAACAACATGGAGGTGCCCACCTGCCTTAGCGTCATCAGTACACTTGAGGGACGCAGTATCAACTGCTTGGGACAATTATGCCAAAGAAAATAGAGAAACAGAGGAGGCGGACCCCCTGTTGTTCTGGCAGGCGTCCAAACCCACAATTAGAGGAGAAATTATCTCCCACATGGCTTTCATAAAAAAGAAAGCAAAGCGGGAGCAATTACAAGCTCAACTAACGCTTACAAACGCCTTCCGGGAATACAGGACCTCCCCCTCCCCCTCAACTAGAGCCACATACCTTGACGCAAAGAGGACCTGCGAGGCCTCGATAGAAAAATCTGAGTCTATTTACTCTTTCGCCAAACGAGCTAGGTTCCACAGATTTGGAAATAAATCCAGCAAATTACTTTCCTCACTCCTACAAGGCCAAAGACCCCCGGCAACAATACGCCCCCTTCGCAAAGCTGACAATTCCTACACTACAACAAACCCCCAGACAGCACAGGTCCTATGTGACTTTTACACCAATCTATATTCGGCACCAGAATCAGAACCTACAAACTCCCAAGAATTCTGGGAAACCATTACAACCCCCCAAATAACAGAGGAAGACTCACACCTCCTCACCCAAAGCATCACACCACAAGAGGTTGCAAAAGCCCTTTCGGACCTAAAGGCAGGTAAAGCACCTGGCCCAGATGGCCTCACCCCAGACTATTACAAATTACTAGCCCCTAAATTAATCCCAATTCTCACTAAAGCCTTTAATAAAATTCTAACGACAAATGAGATGCCCAGCCACTTTAATTCAGCTATACTTAGAGTGATCCCGAAGCCAGGTAGAGACCTGGCTCTGCCCAGCTCCTACAAACCAATCTCTTTATTAAATATTGACTATAAGCTACTTATGAAAATCATGGCAGAACGTCTTAAATTGATTCTTCCCAGAATAGTACACATAGATCAGACAGGCTTTGTTATGGGAAGAAGCTCCACAATAAATATAAGACGAGTCCTGTCGGCAATTCATGCTACCCAGTGTGCCATGTCGGAGGACCCAAAAGCGATACTATCACTCGACGCAGAAAAAGCCTTCGATATGGTACACTGGGAGCACCTACACAATACACTACGAAGATTTGCCTTCCCAGAAACATTCACTCAGTTCCTATCAACGGTATATGAGGGAGCATCCTCGCGAATCATATGCAATAGCCTACTATCAGACCCATTCCCCATCCTAAGAGGCACGAGGCAGGGCTGCCCTCTATCACCTCTGCTGTTCGCCCTGGCCTTGGAACCACTAGCTATTCACCTAAGAGAATCCCCGGAATTCCAAGGAATCCAGATTCGTAATATAGATCTTCGAGTTTCGTTGTTTGCAGACGACATGCTCTTATTCTTGTCCCACCCACAACACGCAATACCGAAGATCTTCCAAATTTTACAGAAGTTTGGCAGTTTCTCGGGCTATAAAGTAAATATAGACAAATCCGAATTATTACCTTTAAAAGGCCCCCCACCCACATTCCCACCAGATGATATTTTAAATTCCATCAAAATCCAAAAATCCCAAATAAAATACTTAGGCATTCAGATCCCGAACAAACTCACAGACTTATACAAAAAAAAACTACTCCTTTATCATACCCAAAATAGTGAAAACCCTTACAGACTGGACCTCTTTGCCCCTTTCCCTTTTGGGAAGGATCGAAGTGGTGAAAACAGTTATATTTCCCAGGATAATGTACCCCATGCAAATGCTACCCTTAAAAATTGCACCTACAGACATTAAAATCTTGAATCAAGCCTGCTCCAAGTTTATATGGAATGGAAAGAAACCAAAAATAGCCTGGGCCAAACTCAGCCTTTTAAAGGCGGATGGAGGCCTTGGTCTACCAGATATAAATGCCTATTCCTGCTCCCTATTAGCCCGTGTGGCATTGGGTTGGCTACAGGACTCTGACTCCTTTTCCCTATGTGAACTGGACAAGGCTGCCCTCTTCCCATATTCACCCAAAGCACTCATCCATACACCAAAAAATAAAATCCCCTTACAAATATACAAAAACCCATTGTTCCAAGACATCCACAAGGCCTGGCACCTGACATGTAGAGAAATAGGAATTGACCCCCAGAGCACGGAATGGATGCCAATCTGCGGAAACCCTCTTTTCCCCCCAGGAATAAACAACCCAGCTTTTAACAGACTTGAAAGGAAAGGTCTAAAATTAATCTCCCAAGTGTTTGACCCGGGAGGGAAAATCCTACCCTTCTCTGCCCTCAGAGATAGCTACGGCCTTCCTCCTAATGCCCTATTCCCAATAATACAAATCCAGCACTTTGTGCAATCGCTTTCTACCCACAATATAATGTCCTCATCCCACTCTATATTAACCTCTTGGGGCAACAAACTCCAAGCTGGTACCTTTAAATCAAAACTCATATACAAAGAATTACAAGAAAAATCTTTATTAACAACACAAGAAAAGACAAAGATAGCATGGGAACAAGATATCCCCCTGATCCAGGCCACTGACATATACAAATACTACGAATCCACAATGAAGATCCTCCAGGCTTCGGCCTTACAAGAAACACACTACAAAACAATTCACAGAGCCTTCATTTCGCAAAAGCAAAGAAGTTACTTCGACCCTTCTGAGACTGGAAAATGTCTTAAATGCGGCTATCATTCCGGTACTTTGTTCCATAACTTCTGGACCTGTGGACACATTAAGAAGTTCTGGTATAAAGTCTTGCATTACATAGAAAGTCACTTTTCACTGAAATTAAAACTCTTACCCACACCAATACTCTTCTTAAACTTTGATGAGTGGCTTCTCACTGACAATCAAACCTATCTAATACCATTCCTAACAATTTTGTTCACGGTGGCAAAGAAAACTATACTGAAGTCATGGATTACACATCGCAAACCAAATCTATCTGATTTGGAGGAGATGATGAACAGTTACATGACGTATGATAGATATAACAATATTCACGCTACCCAATCCCTAACAAAAAGTTTCCTGATAAAATGGAAACCCTATATCAAAATTAGCCCAATTGCCACCCAGGACAAAATTTTAGAATCCCTTGACCTACTCTCACACTTGAAATAACTAACTAAATATACAGATAACATAAACACCCCCCCCCCCCAAAGGTCCATACATAGATAACTCACACATCCCCCCCCCCCTCTCACTAACTTTCAGACGATTTATACTTTTATATGTTAGACATTAAATTGATTGCTCTCAATCCCCCCCCCTCCCCCCCCCCCCCCCCCCCCCAGGAATACCTCAGACCCACCCAGAATCACACCAGGCGTAGATTACTTACCTTTGTAGAGTTGTTACCTCGACAACCTGGCCCATGAAACTACCATTGAAGTACCTATATGACAACAGAGCCCCCGGTCATCTCTTAGAGTCAAGAAGACATAGGTAACTTAGACCTAGGAAAGGGTCATATTGTTGCGTAAGCCAGCAGGCTGGCAGACAGAACCAAGAGCTCACGCCCCCTGGACCCCGAAAGGGCGCTTCACCGCAGCAATGTCGGCTTTCTCCCCATTGATGTATGTTTTTCTACGCATTCATACTCTAAATGCATGTCCTGTTGACAAGTGCAATTAAGTTTTGAGATGTTCTGTACAACTTGAGATGTACCATGTATGTTTTGATACATGTTTTGTATGTTTGGTTTTACTATGGAAAAAAATACAAAATCCAATAAAAATATTTTGAAAAAAAAAAAAAACAATTACACACACATTAAACACCCTATGTATTCCTCTTTGGTCTTCTGTAGAACAACTGTATTCCGGACCAAGTTGGGCAGATCTGGTTATAAGGAGATTGGTCTGTCAGCATCTTTCTTGACTTTTGATGCCACGTTGTCGTTTTGCTTCCTGGCCAGTAATACATTTTATAAAAGTGATATCTGCAAACATACTGGGGGTAATTCAGGTCGGTTTGTAAAGAACATTTGGTTTGCGAATGGACAAAACCATGCTGCACTGCAGGTGGGGCAGATGTTACATGTGCAGAGAGAGTTAGATTTGGGTGGGGTATGTTCAAACTGAAACCTAAATTGCAGTGTAAAAATAAAGCAGCCAGTATTTACCCTGCACAGAAACAAAATAACTCACCTAAATGTAACTCTCTCTGCACGTTACATCTGCCCCACCTGCAGTGCACATGGTTTTGAACATTAGCAAACTAAATGTGCTTTGCAAACCCACCTGAATCACCCCATTGTTTGGAGAGTTTCAGGAGGAAGCTTGTTTGCAGGTAACGTAGAGATTTCTTGGTGGAACTAACAGTTGCTTTCTTCTGACATGTAGGTTGCCAGTAAGGTTTTGGGAATTGCAGCTTCTAAAATTCACATAAGTGAGACGAGCACCAACACGGTTCCAAACGCATCACCGACGGCAGCGTCAGTCAGCTCTGACCTCAACGGCATGGCGATATATGTAAGAGCCTTGCAGGAAAAACCTCTGGACTTATAGCACACATTTACTGCATGTACTAAGAGAAACAGTCTCAGATGAATTGGGGTATATTCAATTACAGTCAAAACTGTCGTCTTGTCGGAAAGACAACTGTTTCCGACCTATTCAACCCTGGCTTCTTTTTTCCGACAGGTTGGAATACTCCGATCTATCGAAAACCAGGTGGATTGGCAGAATAGCCGCGGATCCACATACCTTGGTTTTGGCCCCATTTCCGTCAATCTCTATTCGACATACAAAAATGTCAGATTGAGGCAGGGAGGACGGTGGCGGAAGAGCAGCAGCAGCTCACCCAGCACTGTCCTCCCATCCACCGACCACTTCCTGCGTCACTCACCCGTAATGCCGAGAGCAGGCCACCCAGCGCTGTCCCGGTTCATGCCACCTCCCGGACACATATCGCTGCTGACGCGCTCACCGGTCCTGGCGCCGGCCGAGTGAGCATCAATCAACGGCCAAATCTGGCATTCGGATTTGGCCGCTGCATGGAATAGGTAGTGTCTGATCCATTCCATTGGAAATTATGGATCAGACAGTAATTGAATATACCCCATAGTAGGCAATTGTTTAAGGAAGCAGGGAACCAGGACTAAGGGGACAAAGACAAGATTCTGGGCCAGGTGTATCAAGCTTCAAAAAGTGATATACAACCAGCCAATCAGCTCTTACCTGTCATTTTTCAAACCCAGCCTATAACATGACCATTAGGAGCTGATTGGCTGGCTGTTTATCACTCTCCAATTTATCTCTTTTTGAAGCCTGATACATCTGGCCGTCAAAGGGAGCAGATTTGAATGATATCACCAACGATTTCCCTTGAATCTCCTGGTGAACTATATAATGCATATACCCAGGAAACCTCAATTTCCATTTATGTCCCCTTCATGTGACCTTTGGGGCCCATTTACCAATGAATACCTGTGGCTAATTCCCTGAAGACCCCCGTTTATGTCTTACCACCTGTATTAATGCATCCCTATCATTACAGAATGCTTGCCAGACATTACTGCAGAGACTGGAGCCATACAAAAAGTCTAACCCTAGTGGGACATGGGAGAGCTGGGTACGTATCTGTCTACGTTGTAACCAAGTGGTCAGTGGCGTAACTATACATTTATCACCCCTTGCTCAAATGGTTTCTGCCTCCCCCCCCTATACATTAATTATAATTTTTTACCTACATGCCCGTTGCCAGGGATTTCATGCTCATTCCCAGTTGGTTCATGCTCACTGATGCCAACTTTCAAAGGTAAACGCGTCATTTCTGGGTAACGCTATATGCACTGCGCTTCCATGACACCCGCTAGAGGTCCTGAAGGCCCAAAAACTGGCTTCTGGCCACATTTCCCATATGTACTAATCCCCAAATAACGAGGCAGTAGCTGGAGTGTTATTATTTATGCGGTTAGTAATGGCGCGGTAGGTTGTAGGATGTACTACACAAGGTTGGTACATCCCACCTGTAATGTATTAAACATCCTCACCACAGCACAAATCTGCCTTAAGACTGCCAGTGTGCAGGGATAACAGTCCCTGTTTTCTGTTCCAGGTAACTTCAGCCTACCAGGACCGTGTGAGTCTCTCAGCCACGGGATTTTACAGGTAGGTCGCTGAGCCGTCATGCAGGGGAGGAGAAGGGACACTTACAGGTATATTTGGGCAAAATGATTGCGATGGTCACATGATTGTGAGATTTTGATCTATTTGGGATATTTTGTCCATTTGGATAAATTTGCCTTAAAACATACAGTACAAGGTGGTCTATAAATGGTAATAAGGCAGATGGGTGACCGGGGAACATTAGAGGCCATCCCTTCCTAGATATTTCTCTTATACATTGCTGATACTATCTTATCCCATCATCCCTACTGTATATAATATTATACATATATAACAGTGCCCCCTTGGGGCTTCTCAGCAACATCATTGATTGGGAGCAGTAAGGGGGAAAGGGGAGGCTGGGGTAGGTGTGTGTGTGTGTGATTCTCCATCCCAGATAGCTGCCCCATTTGCACATATATGTATAATGGAATCTGTTTCCATCCAAGGATCGATGGTATTGGGTATGACCCAGAAAAGAATGAGGGAAATCCCAGCAACTACTTCAGCTACGGGGTAGCGTGCTCTGAGGTCGAGATTGACTGTTTAACCGGTGACCATAAGGTATAAGTAACAGACACACGCACACACGCACACTGACATGTGCCATACAAATACACGGTATTATTACAATTCTTTATAATGATAACTTTATTATTCTTACTTTTCTTATAAATATTACTACTAATAATACATAAATAAACATATTTTAGCATTGCCTAAGTAACTATCAGCAAGACAAGAGGGGAATGTACAAGAGGGCAGATCTGTGGATATTTTGTGCCAGTCTTGGCGATATGAGATTTTCGGGGTGATGCACCCTGGTTAACAGCACACGCAGCGGCAGCTTTGCCAGTTCTGACAGGTTAATTTTAAATAAGTAAATAAAGAAATGTGTCCAAGGGGTAACCGCTGGAGCAGGCTTCAAACTCACAAACAGAGGTGCAGAGAGATGGGGGTGCTAATTACCCTGGCCAGGTCTGATGGAAGGGCCACTGGGGCCCCTTTTACCTGACAGCAGACATTCTTCTTAACTAAGCACATACAGCTTTATGCAGTGCCGCAGTACATGTACAGGGTACATGGCACGCCTCCTATGATTAGGCCACTCCCTTTGAAAAGCACCTGGGCCAGCCCAGGCTCTGTACTGCCCTGCTCATAAAGCGGTCACTGCAGTCCATTAAGATGATCTCAGAAAGGTGTCGGATGTGTGATGGGCAGGGCCTGGAAGGTGGCTAGAGGGCATGTCATTGCAATCGGATGTATTCAAAGATGTAGAGCCACAAGCGTCGGAGGCCACGGTCAGACTGAGACACGGCACCTGCCATAGTACCGTTGCAATTTTCAATGGTGGCGTATAAGGATGCACCAATAGGATAACTGTGTGAAAGTGGTCCTCTCAGTCCTTGCGCATTCTGTGGCACATAAGTACACAAGAGAAGGGTTGCAGAGCTTCTGGCCTAGCTTTGCCTGCAATTAGCCCCTAATTGCATAGTTATACCATACTATCCCTTTAAACTGCGACTCAAATGAATTTCACAAGTTCTGTGGCTGGCTGACTTCAAGCCTGCAACATGGTGCCATGGAACCTGTGTAATCTTTGAACATCTTAGTGTAAAGAGATGTATGGTAACCCTAATAATGTGCCAGGTGCAGCCATGCCTTATAGTGTAGAGAAGGCATTATGGGCCTAAAAGCAAAATCTCTCTCCATGCTGCATTGCAGGTGGGGCAGACGTAACATGTGCAGAGAGTTAGATTTGGGTGGGTGTGTTCAAACTTTAATCTAAATTTCAGTGTAAGAATGAAGCAGCCAGTATTTACCCTGCATAGAAACAAAATAACTCACCCAAATCTAACTCTCTCTGCACATGTTACATCTGCCTCACCTGCAGTGCAGCATGGATTTGTCCATGACAAAAGGAATTTGCTTTTGCAAACCAACCAGAATCACCCCTTTAATGTGGCGTTACCAGGTAAATACACCTATATACTCAGCCCTGAATGGAATCACAATACTGTCACACTGTTACTATGGGTTTCCACGTGGACTGTTCCTAACCGTTCCTTTGTCTAATGTTTTTCCAGAACCTACGCACAGATATAGTGATGGATGTAGGCAACAGTCTTAACCCAGCCATAGATATAGGTCAGGTGAGTAATACTGAATGGCGCATTATGGGGGTTGGACTGGCTCACAGGCAAACTGGGGGAATTCCTGACGGTTCCATTGCCATAGCCCCCAACCCCTCCTCTGGGGGTCAGTAACTTTGTGGAAAAGGATCTTGGATGAACTTGGTCCCTTGGTTTGTTTCCATGGAAATAATATCAAAATGCAACCTCCTGCCAATCAAAGTGGCATACCCTCCAACATGACCCATTGCATTCGGTACACAATGCTCTGCTCCTGGGCTTCCCTCTTAATGTATGAGTGCCGTCACCTGAGTTGAAACACCCTCTTGTCAGTTTCCTAGTTCCACACAGGTGACGGCAATCATACATTAAGAGGGAAGTCCAGGAGCAGAGTATTGTGTACCGAATACATTGGGTCATGTAGGAGGGTATGAAGTGGGTGTTCCTGACATATGCCTGTCCCCTCCTTTTATAAAGAGGCCCTCTTCTGTGTACAGCTTGTGCTATTTAATGATTGACCATGTGCCATCGTGGTAGATGGCCACACCTACTTTAGTGGATAGCCACACCCTTAAGCTTGGGCCTCTTCCACTGCATTCCCTGGTGGGCTGTACTACTCCAGTCCAATACAGCACATTATGATAATGTAATCCCTATGTGATTGTTTCCGGCCAATCCACTCCACTACAGCACAGTTTATGAATAAACCTTTCCTTGCTCAGATTGAAGGTGCGTTTGTACAAGGACTCGGCTTATTCACCTTGGAAGAGTTAAAGTATTCCCCGGATGGCAACCTGTACACGCGCGGCCCCGGAATGTACAAGATTCCAGCCTTCGGCGACATTCCGGCAGAATTCAACGTATCTCTCCTCCGAGACTGTCCAAACAGCAAAGCCATCTATTCCTCCAAGGTAACGTCCGCCAGCTCTCCCAACGCTCCGTCTACAGCAGGCACATCCAAAATGTGCACCCCCCAGCTGTTGTGAAACTACACATCCCAGCATGCCTTGCCATAGATTTAGCATTCCCTAATGGCAAAACTGTGGCATGGCATGATGGGATTTGTAGTTTTACAACAGCTGGAGGGCCATAGTTGGAAAGTGCCTGCTCTACAGGATTAGTAAGGAACACATGGGAAAGGGACAGAACGAGGTTGCTAATAATCGATTGCATTGTTACTTACAGGCCATCGGGGAGCCTCCGCTTTTCTTGTCGGCCTCTGTTTTCTATGCCATCAAAGATGCCATCGCTTCGGCCCGGGCGGAGTCCGGCGTTACTGGACCATTTAGGCTCGACAGTCCGGCCACCCCGGAGAGGATCCGCAATGCCTGCGTGGATGAGTTTACCAAACTGGTAGGTATCTGTCTGGGTATGGGTCATAGGGTTGACAGTCAAAAGGTCGACCACTCTTGGTCGACAGGCCATAGGTCGACACAAGGAAAAGGACGATATTCCTTAGATCGATATGGTCAAAAGGTCGACACAAGCAATAAGGCGGCATAGAAAAGGTCAACATGAATTTTTCACTTTTTTTATATCAATGCCGACATAGGACGACATGGACACTGTGTAAGTGTACCACATCCCCTTGAATGGCTCGATTCACTGGTCATGCTTCAAGCTCTATGTCTAATTTGTAAAGTATGAAAAACATCACCATTTATGGAAAAAAGCGTGAAAAACCCATGTCGATTTTTTTCAATATGGGTGATTACATTGTGATTACAATTTGACCCTGTTGACCCCCATCTGTCTTAGCCAATGGCACCGTGCTGTGACCGGGCTATTAGTTATTCAGCCAGGCAAAGAAACGATGGGCCTAATTCAGACCCCATTTCGATGGTCGAGAGGTTCCGATGGTCGAGAAGTCCCCATGAAACGCTGGGCGTTGGGCACAAGGGGCACAGACAAAAGGTTGACATGGAAAAGGTTGACACATGAGAATGTCATCATGAGGTTTTTGGTATCTGTGTCGACACCTGAGCACGTGAACACTTAATGTAGCGTTGAGTCCACATGGACGGTAACTTATAAAATGTCCTATAGTCAATGCAACCTAGTGCATCTCAACCTTTTGTCAACGTCGACCAAGTGCATGTTGACATTTTGGTGTCGACCCAGATACTGTCGACCTACTATTTGGATACCACTGACAGTGGGCATCTCTGAGTTTTTTTGCGGTATTTAAATAAACGTACAATTGGATGAGGATGATTTTGAATCAGCCCCAGCATCATTTTCATAACTTATTGGGGTCAATTTACTAAAATTGGAGTTCTATTGACGATAGGATGTTGCCCATAGCAACCAATCATATTCTATTTCTTATTTACTTAGCACCTTCTAGAACATAATAGATAGAATGTGATTGGTTGCCCCCATCTAGTGTAGAACTCCCTTCTTAGTAAATTTAGCCCACTATGTTTAATTGGTAATTGTGATAACAATATGTCCGTGTTGTCCGTCTCTCTGTTTGTACCATGACGGCCTCTTCCGCGTTGTCTCTCTGCAGTGCCCAGTTCCGGAAGCAGGAACCTTTACACCGTGGTCTATTAGAGTATAATGAGGGACGTAATGAGCCGCACCCAGAACACACACGTGACATCCGCACCCAGGAGACAGATCGCTGAGATCACGCACAAATCACCCATCAATCTGCAGCATGAAGGCACTTTATTATTCCTTGTATTGTTTTGGGGGGAGGAGTTTTAATAATTTATGATCTTTTAATTTTACATGTAATTTAATAATAATTGTATGCCAGTGTTAATTCAATATGTGAAACTGTTTCCTGGCAGCCATTAGGTGTCGTAAACCAACGACAGAATATTTTAATTTTTGCTCGGAAAATGCTGTTTATTTAAGCACCAATTATGACTTAAATAAATCATTATTTCACAAATGTTTGTATTTGGTGACTTTAATCATAATTGCAAACATATGACTTAACAGCGAGGGTAGAGGGGGATCTAGTGTAGTAATGTAGTGCAGGGTATATGGGGATGTAGTGTAGTGATGTAGTGCCAGGTATAGGGGATGTATCATTTGGATGTAGTGCATGGTATAGGGAAATGTAGTGTAGTGGTGCAGGGTATAGGGGGATCTAGTGTAGTGCAGGGCAATAGGGGATGTAGTGCAGGGTATAGGGGGATGTAGTGTAGCGATGTAGTGCAGGGTATATGGGGATGTAGTGTAGTGATGTAGTGCCAGGTATAGGGGATGTATCATTTGGATGTAGTGCATGGTATAGGGGGATGTAGTGTAGTGATGTAGTGCAGGGTATAGGGGGATCTAGTGTAGTGCAGGGTATAGGGAAATGTAGTGTAGTGGTGCAGGGTATAGGGGAATGTAATGCAGGGCAATAGGGGATGTAGTGCAGGGTATAGGGGATGTAGTGTAGCGATATAGTGCAGGGTATAGGGGATGTAGTGTAGTGATGTAGTGCAGGGTATAGGGGATGTAGTGTAGCGATATAGTGCAAGGTACAGGGGATGTAGTGTAGTGATGTAGTGCAGGGTATAGGGTATGTAGTTCAGTGATGTAGTGCAGGGTATAGGGGATGTAGTGTAGTGATGTAGTGCAGGGTATAGGGGATGTAGTGTAGCGATATAGTGCAGGGTATAGGGAATGTAGTGTAGGGTATAGGGGATGTAGTGTAGCGATGTAATGCAGGGTATAGGGGATGTAGTGTAGTGATGTAGTGCAGGGTATAGGGGATGTAGTGTAGCGATGTAATGCAGGATAGGGTATAGGGGGATATAGAAAAGAATAAAGTAGCGCTGGTACACCAATGAACATTCACAGTAGTAAATTTAATAACATATAAAAAACATGTAAAACCACTTCAAAGGTAATGAACAGGGATCCGTTCCTATTTATGCCGCCAATAGTATCCACATATACTCCAATAATTCCAATAGTAAGCTCTGGATGGATGAAATACACAGTCCCCACGTATTAGTCACCAATTGGTGATGCAGCGTGGGTGGGTGGGTTTTATAGTTACCGCAATTGGGGTCACCAGGAGATATTGTTCCAATCCGATTGCATTACAGCAAGTGTCTCTCCAAGATGGGTGAGGGTAACAAAGTCCGGAGGAGTGGAGGAGTGATGGAGTGTGTGGCAAGATGATCACTGAGGGCGGCTGGTCCGGATCCAAGAAGAGGTGTGATAAAAGTGCTGGGGGTATGTAGTGTTCATTCTAGCACCCGCTATCTTTGAAAACCCATGCAGTTCCTCTTCCCTGTCTGGGGTGTCGCTGTCTGCTGTAGTGCTTTTAGCACAGTGTGGTCTGTATATCAGCACTGACATGCAAACTAGACCTGTGCTAGAAACACCACAGCAGACAGCGACACCCCAGGCAGGGAAGAGGATCTGCATGGGTTTTCAAAGATAGCGGGTGCTAGAATGAACACTAGGTATGTCCAGGGCTTGCGGCTGACGCGTTTCCCTGCATCTAAGTGCAGCTTTGTCAAAGGAATAGGGTATAGGGGGATGTAGTGTAGCGATGTAATGCATGGTATATAGGGATGTAGTGTAGCGATGTAGTGCATGGTATATAGGGATGTAGTGTAGCGATGTAGTGCATGGTATATAGGGATGTAGTGTAGCGATGTAGTGCAGGGTATAGGGGTGATGTATTGTTGGGATGTAGTGCAGGGTATAGGGGGATATATTGTAGTGATGTAATGCAGGGTATATGGGGATGTAGTGTAGCGATGTAGTGCATGGTATATAGAGATGTAGTGTAGCGATGTAGTGCATGGTATATAGGGATGTAGTGTAGCGATGTAGTACAGGGTATAGGGGTGATGTATTGTTGGGATATAGTGCAGGGTATAGGGGGATATATTGTAGTGATGTAATGCAGGGTATATGGGGGGGTTGGGATCATTTGGTCTATTGCATTATGGTCGAAAGTCATTAGGTCGAATCCATTAGGTCGACATGCTAAAAGGTCGACATGACTCTAGGTCGACATGGGAAAAGGTCGACATGATTCTAGGTCGACAGGTCATTAGTTCGACAAGGTCATTAGTTCGACATTGTCTATGTCGACATTCACAAGGTCGACATGGGGTTTTTCACTGTTTTTTTACCTGAATGTCAACACAGTCGACATGGACACAGTTTAAAGTGCACTGCATCCCCTCGCATCGCTCGCTGCGCTCGCTATGCGTCGGGCACGGTGCCTCGCTACGCTCGGCACACTATTTTATTCTCCCACCACGCCCTAGTGGATGGTAGGGCATGAAATACCGCCTGTCGGCACATGTTGGCTCAAAAAACAGTGAAAAACTCCATGTCGACCTTGTGAATGTCGACATAGACAATGTCGAACTAATGACCTTGTCGAACTAATGACCTGTCGAACTAATGACCTTTCGAACTAGAATCATGTCGACCTTTTCCCATGTCGACCTAGAGTCATGTCGACCTTTTAGCATGTCGACCTAATGGATTCGACCTAATGACTGTCGACCATAATGCAGTAGACCAAATGACCGCATCCCATATGGGGATGTAGTGTAGCAATGTAGTGCAGGTATAGTGGGATGTAGTGTTGGGATGCAATGCAGGGTATAGAGGGATCTAGTGTTGAGATGTAGTGTTCCCTCTAGAAATGAGGGAACACAGAAATGCTGCTGCGCATACGCAAAAAAAAATCGGTCCCTGTGTGAACGAGGGGCCGCTCCGTCCGAATGAACCAGAATAAGGGCCACTGTACGTATCTATTCACTGCTGCACAGCACCGGGCAGGGGGGCTCCCAACTGCCCCCACCATGGGACACTTCCAGCCACGGATGGGACGTGGGACAGTCCCAAAAAAACGGGACGGTCTCGCAAAAATTGGGACATTTGGGAGATATGGGCATCTACCTCCTACAGACCCTTCTGCTGCATTGATATTTCAAAGACACAGACACAGACTTGCACAGCGGCTTCCTTGCAGCCCTGTAATTCCGTACAGACATGAATCAGGCCCTGTGTCTTCTTGTTGTACCCATATAACAGAAATGAACCGTGTGACCCTATTTCTGTACATAATTGGCATCTTTATTACAAGGTCAATCAAGCACCATTAGGGAATGACAGACTGATTCACACCTAAGCATTAACGTGTTCATTAATCCAGGATAAGCTCATTAACAGACATAATTGCTCAGCTAATTAATATCAGCATCTGGGTGACACATGGACCCTACTATTTGATAACTCTATGAAGCCTCTCAGTAAACACTGACTCACCAAGCACATATGTATGTAGTCTCGCACATTGCTTCACCAGATACATGTTATATCTTAAGCAAGGCTGTGAATGGATGATTATGCAAATCAGCCATTCGCATGCCTGCAGGTAATTGCGACATGCGAGGGGGGGGGGGGGGGGGGCGGGCGTACTCGAAATTTGCAGCCTTGCCCGTTAACCAGAATAAGGGCCATAGTTTCTGTCTCTTTGTTACTGCAGAAAATTAACGCACAGAAATACACAATTGTGCAGAAATGTTGTGATTTCCCAGTATTGTTAGAGGTGTTCCCCCATCCTGAACCTTCTGTGATGGGATTCTAACAACAATCTACTGTATGGCAACAATTATCACTATAACAAACGTTACAATCAGACAATATTCAACATTTTCCCTTATAACTTTTCCCTGAGACAAGGAGGCAGGACAATATGAGAAGCGCTTGAATCAGAGAGAGAAATAAGTATTCTGGCAGAGATATCAAGACACGTCAAGTAACAATTGGCGAAAATCGCTTATCAATTTGCCACTTACCGCGGTTTGACGTTTGTTGGGATCTCTGGTCAGATACAGGTCATTCCTCCGTCCAATTTCTTGGCTTTCCCGGGGGTTTCAGCACCATGTAATGTTAGAGGTGTTCCCCCATCCTGAACCTTCTGTGATGGGATTCTAACAACTGCCTGTCCTTAGTCTCTGGGAATTGATCATAAACCTGTGTTCTTTAACTGCTAGCAGGAGAATAATCAAATCGACACACACTCTGGAGTGTCAAAACGATGTTCTGGCGTTTAATAGCCTAAAGCTCACATATATTCATTTTCTTATCTATTACATAATGGGTTTCACACATATAATTGCATTCCATAACTATACACAAATCACAACTAATTGGCACACCCCAGCTTGTTCACATCACTACTGAAATCTGGTTCCCCCACATCTCCTGGCCGTACAGCCAGAAATACAAATAAACGTTGTGCCAATTATAAAGGATTTACGAGTAACTTTCAAGGTAACATTCTTTTAAACTAAACTAGAAATAATGAGAAAACACAATACATTACATCATGATGCATACAAAATGGCGTATATGAAGCTACACAGAATAACCAGAATCTGCCTCTCTCAAATGAGAAACACAATACATTACATATATGATCCATACAAAATGGCGTATATGAAGCTTCATAGAATAACCAGAATCTGCCTCTATCAGTATCAGCTCCAGTCACTGGCGTAATGCGACCTCTGGGATTTAGGGCCTTATTCTAGTTCATTCTTTCTGACAAAATCCTTCTTAGATGGACTGCAGGCGGGGTAGATGTTACTTGTGCAGAGAGAATTAGATTTGGGTGGGGTTTTACTTCGGGTGCCGGACGGGTTCCCGACGCCGGGTGCCCGACGGACACCCGCTATTTTCCCTCGTGGGGGTCCACAACCCCCATAAAGGAAGAATAGAATAGGTGGCTCGCGCAGCGAGCCACCGTGCCCGCAAGGGGCTTTTTTGCACTCGCTATGCTGTCTGACTCCGGCCAGTCGGGATAATGACTGTCGGGATCCCAACTGAACGGACCCCTATACCACACCCTTTACTTCAAAGTGAGATCTATATTGCAGTGTAAAAATAAAGCAGTCAGTATTTACCCTGCACAGAAACAAAATAACTCACCAAATCTAATCTCTGCACATTTTACATCTGCCCCACCTGCAGTGCACATGGTTTTGTCCATCTAAGAAGGATTTTGTCAGGAAGAGTGAACTAGAATAAGGCCCATAGCGTCATAGGAGAACACAGCTTTAAGCAATGCTTTACATGATGAGAGTGTGTAATAATGGATAGGCGCACATTGTGTAATGTAACAATGGGGATTGTGTATGATTAATACGGTTACACCCTGTTTGCGCCCACACACACTACAGATTGCAGGATATCTCAGATTTGTAAAACCAGAGATGAATCAAGCAGAAGAAAAACAAACTCCAAGGTTGCCTTCATTGGGACACTAAGGTCGACATACATTGAGTCAACCTTATTTGTGTCAACCTTCCCAAAGTCGACCTAATACATGTGTAGACCTTATGACCCTGTCCACCTTAGGCATTTCGACCTTTTGTATGTGTCGATGAAAGGCCTGTCGACCTTCAGCGGTCTACCCAATGTATGTCAACCTTAGTTTGGTCGACCTAATGACCCATATCCGTCTTCATACGTGAAAATGTTTCATTCACTGACGCTGTGCGCAGACACATTGCTGGTACGCTGTATATTGGGTCTAATTCAGGTTCACTCACAGAAGCAAAATCTCTCTCTAATGGGCAAAACCATGTGCACTGCAGGTGGGGCAGATGTAACATGCGCAGAGAGTTAGATTTGGGTGGGGGATCCAAACTGATATCTATATTGCAGTGTAAAAATAAAGCAACCAGTGTTTACCCTGCACAGAAACAAAATAAGTCACCCAAATGTAATTCTCTCTCTCTCTGCACATGTTACATCTGCCCCACCTGCAGTGCAGCATGATTTTGTCCATTAAAGAAGCTTGCTTTTGCAAACCTACCTGAATCACCCCCATTGGCCGCTCAATTGAACAGCCAGTGAGTGCTAAGCTATCATCAGTGTGCATGTTCAGTACTGTGTCGCACACGGTTTACGTAACGAATGCCGCTGAACTTACATATATTATATTTCGTCAAATGTATTCAGTAAAGGGATATGAATATGCTGGGCACAGAGTAGGGTATTTACCATAGCTTAGAGAGAGATAAAATACTAACCAATCAGCTCCCGTCAGTTACAGGCTGTTGGGTCGCTTTATCAGCAAATTCTGTTTTTCGTTTCAGAACTCGTAGTGTATGAAAGCGGTTCCCAACCTGTTTTTTCTCCCGTACCCCTTGATTCGGCTTTTCATTTATTTTGCACCCCTCCTCTCAATTTTGAAATATCCACAGTACTTACTAGTGGAGTGGAAGTGAGCGGTATGTGTGTCCTTAAATGAAGGAGTAGCGGAGGAGTAGTGTGCGGCAGTGGCATAACTACTGTAAGGCAGCCACAGCATCTGCTTGGGGGAACAAGCAGCAGTGGGGTCTGTGTGGGCGCCGGCACCCGCTCGACGCACTGACATGCTGCTGCCTGCCGCTGCCCAGTGACTGAGCACCGGAGGCAAATCAGCCGCAGCGTGGGTGCGGCCATGGCAGAGATGACAACTCCCCCCACTGATTCAATTTACTGGACACAGAGCCGGCTATTGGCTACTGTGTACAGGATGGGCGGATGGGCGTGCTGGGGCGGCCTGGGATGCGTCAGAGCCAAGGGAAGCAGCAGTGTATGCTCGTCTCTCTACCTCTCTCCTGCTTCAGCCTCTCCGTTATGCGTGTGACGTCATCACGTCACACACTGGGGAAACACGCTGGAGATGAGCCTGGGAGGGGGGGGGGCGCCACAAACTGGCTGTGCACTATATCCGGGGTTCCCGCTAACACCTGTAGGATTAATGCCACTGCTTCCACCACCCATGTCACTGCGGGGCAGATGATCGCTGATGTCTGAGGGCAGCACAGGTAGCTCCCAGTGGACAAAAGCACGAGGAGACGCTGATGCTGCTGCAGATGGAACCGAAAGTGACGCCACTTGGTTCATCTCCACGGCAATGGGAGACTTCTTCCGCAATTATCAATATTATTTTCAAGTACCCCCAACCGGCCTGCAGAGTATCCCCAGGTTTATAAGTAACCCAGGTTGGGATCCACTGGTGTGTGATAAATGGTGCCCCAACCAAGCCGCCCCAACTGTCACAAGTTTGAAAAATGACAGTTAGGGGCTGACTGGGTGTTGCTTTATTTCTCCCCGCTTTATCTCTCTCCTAGGCTTAGTACATCTTGCCTTTGTCAAAAGGACATGAGTATTTTCTTGTCATGTTCACTCTTTTTAGCTAACAAATGGACGCAGATTGAATGAAAAAGTGCAGTCCTACAGAGTCCTATCTTACAGGGATTGGAGAGAGATAAAGTGCCAAGCAATCAATATCTAACAGTCATGTTACAGGCTGTGGGGCAGATGTATTAAGCCTTAACAAGAAATAAAATGAGAGAGATAAACGATGAGCCAAATTAGCCCCTAACTATCGCATTAAATACAGACTTCCATGAACCAATAAAGAATAAAAGACTAAAACTAAAAATGTATTATTTATTAAAAAACATTCCATGGACAAGAGGAAAGTAATAAAATGCAAAAGAACAACAACAACAACAACAACAACAAAAAAAGCAGCGCACTTAGGAAAAAAACAAATGCAGCGGGAGAAGCACCAAGCATTGGAGGTAATGTGGAGAGAGGTAAAGAACTAACCAATAAGCTTCTATTTGCCATTTTAGTGGCTAGGTTTGAAAAATGACATTTAGGAGCCGATTGCTTGCTATTCTATTTTATACACTTTATTTCTCTCCAAGGATTTGATACATCTCCGTCCAAGATCTATAAGATCTACTCAGAATCGTCCGTCACGTTTAGAATTTCAAGAAAAACTCTAGAAAAAGTCAGACAAAAAATATTTCCATTTAAAAAAAAAAAAGAAACTATAGAAAAACTATGAAGGTCAACGTACATGTCAACCGCTAAAAGTCGACACATGAAATAGGTCGACATGACTAAGGTCAACAGAGTCGGAAGGTCAATACAAGCATTAGGTAGACAATGGGAAGGTCGACAGTCAAAATGTCGACATGAGTTTTTAATTATTTTATAACTGACATTTGCCGACAGGCGGTATTTCATACCCTACCATCCACTAAGGGGTAGGGGGCAGCGAGGCATGTGAGGGGACGCGGTACACTAATACGGAGAAAAACTCATGTCGACATTTGGACTGTCGACTTTCCCATTGTCGACCTCATGCTTGCGTCGACCTTCCAACCCTGTCTACATTAGCTATGTCGACCTAGACCCTGTTGACCTTTAACCCTTTGCTACATCAAATAAATACTCTGAGAGCGACCTTTAATGGGCTTGTCCCGTGTGATTCCAGAGCAAGCTGCCGCGCAATGAGAAGGCCTCGAAATCCTGGGAATAGATTTCATAAAGTCGATGCATTTGCTGCTCGCTTAGTCCCCGGAACAGGTTCTCCACCAGCCACTTTGGTGGCGATTTCGACTTGGTGTCTGTAGAAGCCGGCAGTTTTATTCCCCCTTGAGTGGAGAATATTCTATTGACGAGATGGTACAGTTCGGCCTTCAAGAAATCATACATAACTATATAGTCGTATTTGACGAAACAAGGGTGGCACAAATTTATCACTGAATTGGGCGAGACGCCGCCCTCGCCGGTCTCCATGTCCAGAATGTCCTCGATAAACTCATCAAAGGTGATTTCTCCGGCATGGTCTTGCATGTACATGGAAACAAGCCTTTCAAACGGATCCCTAACAAAGAGGACCTTGGTGTAGGTTCGGAGGACACGTTCCAGCGTGGGCAGGTCATAGTCTCGGAGCTTGTTGGCAAACGCTTCGGGTTGGTGGTCATGGGGAAGAACCCTCCACGTTTCCGCGTCAGCTCCTTTCTCCATCGCTTGTATCAGCTCTTCCCATTGGTCGACGGCCACACCGGGTGACTTACAATAAACCATCAACAGTTTAGGGCTTACGATCAGGCTGGAAATAAGATGTTCCCCACTGTCGGACCCATTGACAGTGCCAAATTCTTGGAACTTGCTGCAAAAATGTCTAAGCTTTGTTTTCCTAAGTTGCTGGGCGTGAAGAAAGGCGTCAAATGTCACCAATGGCCGCCTCACTGGCTTCTTGTTGCCTGCTGGAAACAGGAATCAGAAATCAATTTCTATGTAACAACAAGAACTCAAGGGTGGGGCATTACTATGAAACTAATGAAGCTTAAACGTCAGGGCCCCTAATCCTGGAAGAGATGGGGGGTGCTGTAATGTGACTAAAGAAAAATGAAATTGGTGGTGTCTGTGAGGTGATCCCTACAATGGCGGTGTCTGTGAGGTGATTACTACAATGGGGTGTCTGTGAGGTGATCACTACAATGGGGGTGTCTGTGAGGTGATTACTACAATGGGGGTGTCTGTGAGGTGATTACTACAATGGGGGTGTCTGTGAGGTGATTACTACAATAGCAGTATCTGTGAGGTGATTACTACAATGGCGGTGTCTGTGAGGTGATCACTACAATGGCGGTGTATGTGAGGTGATCACTACAATGGCGGTGTATGTGAGGTGATCACTACAATGGGGGTGTCTGTGAGGTGATTACTTCAATGGGGGTGTCTGTGAGGTTATTACTACAATAGCAGTATCTGTGAGGTGATCACTACAATGGCGGTGTATGTGAGGTGATTACTACAGTGGCGTGTCTGTGAGGTGATTATTACAATGGTGGTATCTGTGAGGTGATTACTACAATGGGGTGTCTGTGAGGTGATTACTACAATGGGGTGTCTGTGAGGTGATCACTACAATGGGGGTGTCTGTGAGGTGATTACTTCAATGGGGGTGTCTGTGAGGTTATTACTACAATAGCAGTATCTGTGAGGTGATCACTACAATGGCGGTGTATGTGAGGTGATTACTACAATGGGGGTGTCTGTGAGGTGATTACTACAATGGCGATGTCTGTGAGGTGATTACTACAATGGCGATGTCTGTGAGGTGATCACTACAATGGCGGTGTATGTGAGGTGATTACTACAATGGGGGTGTCTGTGAGGTGATTACTACAATGGCAGTGTCTGTGAGGTGATCACTACAATGGCAGTGTCTGTGAGGTGATTACTACAATGGGGGTGTCTTGGAGGTGATTACTACAATGGCGGTGTCTGTGAGGTGATTACTACAATGGGGGGGTCTGTGAGGTGATTACTACAATGGCGGTGTCTGTGAGGTGATTACTACAATGGCGGTGTCTGTGAGGTGATTACTACAATTGGGTGTCTGTGAGGTGATCACTACAATGGCGGTGTCTGTGAGGTGATCACTACAATGGCGGTGTCTGTGAGGTAATCACTACAATGGCGCATACCCTCCAACATGGCCCATTCCATTAGGTACAAAATGCTCTGTTTTTGGACTTACCTGCCAGTGGCAGTTGCAGATGTGAGGGCAGCACAGTCCAATATTCAAAAAGGGGGAGCCACACTTAATGCCACCCCAAGCATCACTGTCCTGGACTCACTCACAGTTGATGTGACCCCCCCTCTTTGAATTTTGGACGGTGCTGGAGTCCAACCTCTGTAACTGCCACTGACAGGGAAGTCCAGGAACAGAGCATTTTGTACCTAATGGAATGGGTCATGTTGGAGGGTATGATGGCGGTGTATGTGAGGTGATTACTACAATGGGGGTGTCTGGGAGGTGATTACTACAATGGCAGTGTCTGTGAGGTGATTACTACAATAGCGGTATCTGTGAGGTGATCACTACAATGGCGGTGTATGTGAGGTGATTACTACAGTGGCGTGTCTGTGAGGTGATTATTACAATGGTGGTGTCTGTGAGGTGATCACTACAATGGCGGTGTATGTGAGGTGATTACTACAATGGGGGGTGTCTGTGAGGTGATTACTACAATGGCAGTGTCTGTGAGGTGATTACTACAATGGCGGTGTATGTGAGGTGATTACTACAATGGTGGTGTCTGTGAGGTGATCACTATAATGGGGGTGTCTGTGAGGTGAATACTACAATGGGGGGGTCTGTGAGGTGATTACTACAATGGCGGTGTCTGTGAGGTGATTACTACAATGGCGGTGTATGTGAGGTGATTACTACAATGGGGGTGTCTGTGAGGTGAATACTACAATGGGGGTGTATGTGAGGTGATTATTACAATGGCGGGGTCTGTGAGGTGATTACTACAATGGGGGTGTCTGTGAGGTGAATACTACAATGGGGGTGTCTGTGAGGTGATTACTACAATGGCGGGGTCTGTGAGGTGATTACTACAATGGGGGTGTCTGTGAGGTGAATACTACAATGGGGGTGTCTGTGAGGTGATTTCTGCGAGGAGCCATATTATAAACAGTGAGAGTCACCATACTGATCTTCATACTTGCGGTTGTAAATTGATGGTTATGAGGTACCGCAGGACCTAAAAAAAATAATCACTATAAGGACCAACATGTCCTGACAGATTACTGATCTCAAACAGGAAACATTGTCATTTTGGGCACCTGTAAATTGATTTAGCGATGGCACGCCGACCCTTGGGGTCACCACTATGTTTGTGCACCAGTGTCACAGACAGTGAGGTAACCGGAGGATTCTCCTGTAAAATGAGATCCAATAGGGGTAGATTGAGATGTCTAGGTCGACAGTCAATAGGTTGACACCAAATAGTCAACATTGGCAACATGTCGACATGAAAAAGATCGACATGAAAAAGGTCAACACATGAAAAGGTTGACATAAGTTTTTTCTCCAATATTTTTAAATTTTTCATACTTTAACATCCACGTGGACTCTGGTTGGGAATGGTAAAGTGTGCTGAGAGCAGCATGGCGAGCACAGCGAGGGTACGCGCTTCACTTATTGGAGGTCTGTGTCGACATTGGCAGCAAAAAACTTTATACACTCATATCTACCGTTTCATGTGTCTAACTTTTGCTTGTATCGACATTTTGTATGTCAACATTTTGTTGTCCAGAGCTGTTACTGATGGAACTCTTTATATGAATGCAAATAGAGGGTTTTACCATATAGCCCGCGCAGAAGCAAATTTACGCCTTCTTCAGGGACACCAGCTCAGGGAAATATAGAGAACTACTCAGAGCATTCTAATACCCCTCTATAACCTGGTAATTTGACAATTTTTAACCGTTTCAAAACAGTTATAGCTGCAGTGTGAAAGCGCCATTTTTAAATTACCGCTTCAAGAAAACCGGTAAATCAAAATGGTTAAAACAGACGGATCCTAGATGGTATTTAGGGCCCAGGCAGGCTCGCCGACAGGGGGGGTGTCTGTGGGGTCTGGAGTCCCAGGCCCTCACATAGAAAGGGGCCCAGACCTGGTCCTACAACTACATCAAATAGTTCCTTACCAGCTATCTATCTGCCCTGTCCCAGTGGTGTGTCCATCGGCTCTACTGCAGCCAGACTCTGCTCTGGTCTCGGACAACAGGGGCTGCTGGGACATGTAGTTCTTTTTAAGTGTCTGGCAGCAAGGCACTTTAAAAAAAAAAATACATGTCCCAGCAACCCCTGCTATCCGGGACCAGAGTAGACCAGATTAATGGATGACTGATGCAGCTCTCTGTAAGAGCTGCTGCTCACTCAGGAGGTACAGACAGAGTGCTGCATGGAGATCATGGTGCACTGCCTGTGCGGATGAGGGGAGGAGGAGGACCCAGCCAGCAAGTCACAGGGATCCAAAGAAAACAGTGCAGCAAGGATCTCCCTGTCAGCCCCCACCACAGTGAGTACTTGCATTATGTAGTCTTGTTCAGACTGACCTCTCTGTTGCTCCCCCCTCTCTCTCTCTTCTTATTTCTCCTTTCCCTCTCTCTTCTGTTTCTCACTGTCACACACTCATCAATTTCCCCTATTTATTCTCACAGTCCTGGGCCCCATCATTTCTGATGGCAGCCCTGGGCCCAGGCAGCAGTGAGTGCCGAGCTGGGCCCGCTCCGTGCATATCTAATGAGCGGGACCCAGCGCAGTGCATATTTAATGAGCAGGTCCCCCCTGCATATTTAATGAGCGGGACCAGCTCTGTGTCCCCGCCCCGTGCATATGTACATATTACATATGCAGGGGGTGGGGACCCGCTCATTAAATATGCACTGTGCTGGGTCCCGCTCATTAGATATGCACGGAGCGGGACCAGCTGTATACATGCAACATATATGAATTTTTTTTTTATTTTTGGGGGGTGCACCAAACACCCCAACTGTTTTTTATGGGTGAAACGAGTTCAATGTGAAAGGTGCAAAAAAGGTAATTAAACTGTAATATACCGTTTACAACATGCTATGTGAAAGGGGTTTAACTTGCTCTGACCAGTTTTAAGAAATGTTTTTTAAATACAGGGTCTAAGCAGGTTTTTGGTGTGAAAGCAGCATAAATATGCTTCCGGCAGCCCCGCAGTCTGCAGTGTGCCTTCGCAGAGTGTCTCTTGGCTCCTCCACAGCGCTACTGGCTGCCGGGAGCTGCAGGCATCTATGTGCTCCCTTAGTTGCAGCTCTGAATTTTTCTATGGAAATCCCATGGATAAAAATGTAAACGTGTGACACGGCTGACAGACCGGCGTCTATGCCGAATGCAATGGCTGAGTTGCACTGCACTCTGCTACAGACCCAGTATGTGCTTCCACCTGAGTATTCAGCGGCATGCAGTCCTGACACTAGGGATGGCCATCGACCATCGATGATTCGAAATCATCGATGGTTCATGGCCGATGTCAAATACTTTTGCCATCGATGGGGGAGAACCAGATGGTTTCCCTCCATCGATGGAATAGCAAAACAATGTTTTTTTTTTTTCCAAAGTGCCGGGACACGGAGCATAGCTCCACCCCTGACACCCGCAAAGCCCCACCCCGTGTTTTGATTGGCCCACAGGCCAATCAAACACAATGGATGACCATCAATATGTAAAATATCGATGGTCATCCATTGCATAGTTAAGCACTATCGATGGCCAGTTGCAGACTTGCCATCGATGGCAACTACCTGACACCCCAAGAATCGGAGCCTGACCTTAACTGCTGCTAATGTGAATCTGCTTATAATTATTTGTATCTCTTATCATATGAATGCAAATTATAAACTGCAACAAAATAATAGATTGGGCCATAATAGAAATAAGAACAAAAACAGGATTCTGGGCCTTATTTATACTCACTTCTTTGTTCTAGATCTGCATTAAGTTATGAATAATCCCTGTATTTCCGTGTGACCCCATTGCAGGGTCAGATCCTCTGGGAGTACACAGACCGGTTTAGTGAGAGGCCTGTGACATAATAACTGTGACATAACTGTGTTCCCATCAGTGAGCGGCAGATTACACTCATTACTGCACGTGAGGGAGTCACACTTGTATTTACACTGTGTTATCATCATGTGACCTCCTATGTCTGTCACAAATATAAGGGGCCATTTATCTATCACTCCATTTGCAATGAGATCCGGGCACGTTGTTGTATACATTGCACAATGCGAATACAGTTGGAGCCACGCTTATTCAACACCTCCGGCGCAGCAGGACAGGGACGTGCGAACGGCTCACATGCACGCGCATTCCATTGCTACGAATGGGGTGCGTGAGCATCTCACACGCACCTGTGTCCCATACTGGCAAGCCAAGAGGTTGAATAAGCGCGACTCCCAGTGGCGTAACAATAGCCCCGCAGACCTATCATGCGCTAACCTGCTGCTGGGGCCACTCTGTTCGCCACCGCCACTGCTCGCAGATCTATTTATCTCTTGTCTGCGGTCCTGGAGGGCTCTCCTCCCGGCAGGCTTGTTAATGAAAATGACCCTCAAAAAATGTCCGCCCCCTTACAGCAGACACTTTTTGAGGATGCTAGAGGAGGCTGGCGTCCACCAGCACAGGTTATCTGGTGGTTACCGGCGCTGTGTGAGAGGTGCTCACTAGGCTTGGAATGAATGCTGGGGACAGAGCCATGGACGCCGGGGACAGAGCCGGGCTGCCGTGGAGTCACTGCGCTAACTACGCTAGGCAGCCGTTGGACTATGCTGACAGCGTAGCTTAGCCTATGCCTGCGTACGTATGCTAATTGGGCGCCCGGCTAATACACAAGTACCTTTTGTACTAGTCTAAGGGAGTGATTCAGGTTGGTTTGCAAAAGCAAACGCCTTCCATAATGGACAAAACCATACTGCACTGCAGGTGGGGTAGATGTAACATGTGCAGAGAGAGTTACATTTGGGTGCAGTGTGTTCAAACTGAAATCTAAATTGCAGTGTAAGAATAAAGCAACCAGTATTTACCCTGCACAGACACAAAATAACTCACCCAAATCTAACGCTCTCTGCACAGGTTACATCTGCCCCACCTGCAGTGCAGCATGGGTTTGTCCATTAAAAAAAGGAGTTTGCTTTTGTAAACCAACCTTAATCACCCCCCTAATTTAAAGGGAGCATTGTGTACTCAACTGTGGCTAGTGATGCAACTCGGAAGCATTCAGATACTGGGCTGATATATGAACTCCAGATCAGCCAATCAGGAAGAGGCAGAAGGGGGACTGCGTGCAATTACGCAGGACCTGTTCTACACATGCAATCACGCGGAATGGGTCCTGCTCCTGTGCAGTTTCCTGATAATAGTACAACTTTAGAATGTAAGCTCTCAAGAGCAGGGCCCTCTCTCCTCATGTACTTTTCTTAGAATATACTGTATATTTATATCCGCCACCCTGATGATTGCATCATTGTCCTGTCCCCTGATGGAACTGTCTTTATTTACCATGTACTTGTCCTAAATTGAATTGTACTGTAATTCCTTATTTAATTGTTTTTTGCTCATTTATGTATTGTCAAGCGCTGCAGAACCCTTGTGGCGCCATATAAATAAAGTTTATTATTAATGATAATAATAATAATAATAATAATAATAACTTAGTGAAAACTTGTAACAGCAATCCACTCCCAATGACCAGTGTTCTCTGCAGCGGAAGTACGGGTTATACAGCTTGTAATAATGTGATATTGTCGGTACAGCAGGAACGGCGTACAGTACAGTAGTAAGTCTGTACATTACTCACATTCTGATATTACAGCATGAGAGCCTGTACTGTACATCCTGCACATCAGAACATGTTATTTCTGTCACGTCATCGGCACGTGGAACATTGTATCCAGGTCAGGAAAACTGGTTTCCCTTCATCTTGTGGGGATGTAGGCTTCATTTATGAAATGTAGCAGATTTACACCAGACATGGCAGAAGAATGCCCAGAATAATCGCTTGGATGTGGCTTAGTTTATGCCACAGAGGGGCCTGAAAAAACTGACATTGAAATCATCTCAGGTAGACAAACCGTACTATGGGGCAAGGGGAGATTTTTTTACAACTTTAGAAAACGTATTGTTTTGAGAATCTAAAATTGCAACGTGCAGAACACAAGCAGAGGGGACTGCGATGCATTTAATAGAGAGAAATACGCTGCATTTAATGCAATGCAACCCAAATTCTGCAGCTAGGTTTGTGCTGGAGCTGGGCAGACATAACAGCGCGGGTCAGACTGTATTGCTGATGGCGTCAGTTTCTAGTGATAGGCTGATTACTGGGTTAGTGTCGGCGGCCGGCTGCTGTGTGCAGGTGACCAGTGCACTATAAAGGGGGTAACATGTTAAAGGTCAACTAGTAGGTTGCAGCAGTGGTGGAACTTGTGAGTGGTTGGCCCAGGTGCAAAAATATAACCCCCCCTCCACTCCAACCCAAGTTCACAGCAGTGTATGGCAGATGTGGGCCCTATAGTCCTTAGGGGCCCCAGTGCAATGCACCTGCTGCACCAATTATAGGCCTTTATTCAGATCTAATCCCAGTGAAAATTTGTTTGGAAAATGGGCAAAACCATGTGCACTGCAGGTGGGGCAGATGTAACATGAGCAGAGAGAATTAGATTTGGGTGAGATACAAATTTCCAAACAAATTTGTACTGCGATCAGATCTGAATATGTGTATTATCTGGGAGCCCGATTTTTTCATTGCATGCCACTACTTAAGGCATGCGATGCGATTTTTCATTGTAAAGACCTGATTTTTAATTATATAGTCGCCCATGGGTGATTTCATACCCCCACTATCCAACTACGCATGGAGCGCGCCACCGAGCCCGAAGCGTGGCGATCCCCGCGAGGGGCCACGGATTACTTTACATGTATTCTGCGTCCGCTCGCTGCACTCGCCACACTATATAAATTCAACTCCATGCATAGCTTGATAGTGGGGGTATGAAATCACCCATGAGTGACTATACAATTAAATAATCGGGTCTTTACAATGAAAAATCGCATCACATGAATTGTATGCCACTATATTACATGCGATGCGATGCAATACAATTAAAAAATCAGGCATATTACACAAGTAGCGTATTCGGAGTACCTGCAGCTTGGAGTACTCACCTCTCAGTACAGAACTTGCCCCTTGGTTTAGTTTCCCTCTTATCCTCTCCATATAGTAAAGTATAAAGTAAATTGTTCCGATCACCAGCGACAGAATGCAGATCCGCAGCAGGAACTTCATGGCGCGGCTTTGTGTGTGGTTCCCAGGAGTGTCCGGGAGGCCTGACTTACTCCACTGCCCCTGTGTCAGTCAGCACTAGCCAGAAGGTTAAAGTACTGTTTGCTCTGTGTTCTCTGTGTACACTACCTGTATACTACTCCCCCAGGGGGACAGACATGATAACACCTCAGACACAATGGTTCTGCGGCTACAGAGACACTTATCTCAGGACCTCGCTCATCAGCTGACCGGTCTTTACCTGAGGATTGTCTGCATGTTCCGCTGTCCTCAAAGAGAGTCGCACAGCTGATGTCAGCGTCTCTCTGCCAATCTGCAGCGGTGCATGTGCGTGGCAGCCGGGTGTCACCACTGGGTGTGGTATAGCTCATAGACAGTGTTTAGGTAGACAGTCAATAGGTCGACACAAAATCACACAGTCCATCGCAATGGGGGATAGCATGGAATAAATTAGGCCTTCATTTTATTTCCCAGCTATCACCTGCAAGGCGTCTTTTCCGGAGCCTATTGGTTGATCAGACACTGGGCCAGGGCCGTCTTTTCGTACGGGCTTAATGGGCACTTGCCCAGGGGCCCCAGGTGTATAAGGGCCATATTCTAATAGCTGAGGATCCCCTTTTTCCAGGGATACTGGAATTTTGAAAATTGGCCCTGGGAAACTGGAGATATCCAACTTCAAAGCAGCAGTCCACATCCAACCTGTTAATTGCACTTCCCAGTCATATTTCTCAGGTTCTCTTTGACAGAGTATTTCTGAGAGTATATTTCAAAAGCTGGAACTCTTCCCTTTCTGCCGACACTAGCGGCTTGTCTCTATCGTGCCCAGAACCAGAGATATCAACCTTCCAGCAGCCGGTCCCTGCTCCAGCTCCAAACGTCTGGTGTACAGTTTTATATTTTTGTCAATGGATTGCACTGGCTCCTGATCTCTGATCCCCAAGTCCCCAGCACCTCCTGAAAGTTGGGACTCTAGGTTTTTATACTATTGAAGGCTAAGAAATCTATTTCCAGACAATGGCGATATCAAACAAGCTGCCCTTCCACCGGAAAATTACGAATATTAAGCCCTCTCCATTATCCAACCTCCCCTGCGTACAAAACACCCCCTACCTCCCTGGAAGTAATTTACAAGGGACCCTTCATTCAGCTCAGTGCCCCCTAACACACGTTAGTGTTCTCCCTCCCACCACCTGTGCAGTAAAGGAGTAATTAGCAGAAGTTGCTGCTCCAGGTCCTACATGTTGAGTGGAAGATAGAGCACCCCCTGCCACCCGTACGACATCAAAGCTGCTGCTGATAGCACCCCCCACCCCTAGGAGGGGAGAATGGATAAGAGCCCCAGTGCATTGCTTTGCCCAGGGGCCCACACTGCTGTTAAGATGGCCCTGCACTGGGCATCAGCTCCGGCCTCGATCAGATTGTCTTTGTCACAGACTTGCATGGGGCAGTTGTTGGGCAACTGTAACCTACTCACAGAGCCGGCCCTAGCCTAAATGACGCCCTAGGCAAGATTTTGGCTGGTGCCCCCTAGCACCGCCACTAGTTCCGCCTCTGACCCTGCTCCCCTTTCCCAGCACCATCAACCCTCATCATAGCAGTCATCATTTTGGTGCTCCTACCCGCAATATTTAAAAAGAAGCAGTGCACAAATTCGGTGCGCAGCCCAAACAGGGGTGTGTTCTTTCTGGGAAGGGGCATGGCCACCCGATAGTACCCCCAATTCAAATTATGCCACACAGTAGTGCAACTTTATTCACATTATATCATGTGATGGTGTCCCTTATTCACGTTACATCACACAGTAATACCACTTTACCTTATATACATTACTCCTCACATAATTCACATTATACCCTTAGAAAAAAATCCTGCGAAAATATTGTATTTTCAGCACCTCCAAAGTAGTGTGTGCTGGGCAGAGGAGAAGAGCTGCAGCTGCTGCTGTCACTTAAGGGGAGGGGGCCCGGGGCCCTCACTGGGCCCTTCCATCAGACTTTGGCCTGGGTAATTTTTATCCCCTAACCCTTTCTCTTGGCACACCTGATAATACCACACAGTAATGCCCCTTACACATGACACACATTATTAATGTCCTTATAACCATAATGCCCCTTACACATTATGCCAACCTTTATTAATGCCCTTCATACACATAATGACACACATAATGCACCTTACACATATGTTGCACATTATTAATGCCCTTATACACATGACACACATAATGCCCATTACACATATGTTGCACATTATTAATGCCCTTATACACATGACACACATAATGCCTGTTACACATATGTCGCACATTATTAATGCATTTATACATGACACACAGAATGCCCCTTACACATATGTTGAACACTATTGCACAACCAACCCACCTGCAGACAGCACTCGCACAGCCGCTAACACTGTGACCTCTGCCTTTGCTTGGATACAGATGTTTCCTCATACATCTTGCCTCAATAGGCCATGCAGCTCCTGGCCAGTTCTGCTAACGTTGGGTGCCTTTTTTGGTGAAAATTCATCTTATTTGCATTGTTATGACCAGTACATACAAGGAGCTTCCGATGATTAAAATGATATGTGGCATGAATATATCCTGTGTGCGACTGTGGCTGTACCTGCATACAGAATGCTATGTTACAGTGATTTCCATGAATACCCTATTTCATATGCAGATACAGCCTCACTCACACACAGAATATAGGCATGCTGCATATCATTTTAATCAGCAGAAGCTGCTGCTGCCCCTATGCATTCCAAATGCCCTAGGCAATTGCCTAGTTTGCCTATGCCTAAGGCCGGCTCTGCCTACTCACAGTCCTCTGCAAATTTGCAGATGAGCGAACAGGCCTGAATCAGTCCCTTTTTACACCTTACCTACTGTTGTAGGATTTTTATTGCTATGCACTAACACATCTGTCCAGTAGGTGGCGCAGGTTTACCACATGTCATCCAGCAATAGTTTATATAGCACATTCATCACTACAATAATGAGAACATTTTACAAGACTACAAACACAGCATGTCCCCGTTATTTATACCCAACCACACATATCCCCTGCAGTTTATATGCTAAGATTTAATGAGAGAACTTTTGAAAACTAGTTTCAGGGAGATTATAGTTGGTAATAAAATTTAGCAAAGTGCCCCATTGAGGGGGCGTGGCATGCTCTACCCAGAGGGTGTGTTTAGTTCCATATATGGAGAGATTGTAAAAAGTGATTGTGAACGTGGCACCTAGAAGCGTGGGTGTGTAATTCTATAGCTGAGAAGAATCTTTTACAATGACTTATATCCAAATGTAGATGAGCCCCAAAGCAGTTAGTAAGAGATACTATACTTGGTAAAGTGCTGGGAAATGGTGCTGATGATTCAATGTAAATGTATCTATCTCTCATTCCTTTTTTCCCCAAATATGTAACAGTGTAATGTGGGCTAGGTGACATGAGGGAGATTGCTAGAGTAATGAGGGAGAGAGGGAGATTGCTGCTATTTCAGGGAGTCTCCTGCAGAATGCAGGAGGGGAGGTAACTATGATGTAACAGTGTAATTTGGGCTAGGTGACATGAGGGAGATTGCTAGACTAATGAGGGAGAGAGGGAGATTGCTGCAATGTCAGGGAGTCTCCTGCAGAATGCAGGAGGGGAGGTAACTGTGATGTAACAGTGTAATGTGGGCTAGGTGACATGAGGGAGATTGCTAGACTAATGAGGGAGAGAGGGAGATTGCTCCTATGTCAGGGAGTCTCCTGCAGAATGCAGGAGGGGAGGTAACTATGATGTATCAGTGTAATGTGGGCTAGGTGACATGAGGGAGATTGCTAGACTAATGAGGGAGAGATGGAGATTGCTGCTATGTCAGGGAGTCTCCTGCAGAATGCAGGAGGGGCAGTAACTATGGTGTAACAATGCAATGTGGGCTAGGTGACATGAGGGAGATTGCTAGACTAATGAGGGAGAGAGGGAGATTGCTGCTATTTCAGGGAGTCTCCTGCAGAATGCAGGAGGGGCAGTAACTATGGTGTAACAGTGTAATGTGGGCTAGGTGACATGAGGGAGATTGCTAGACTAATGAGGGAGAGATGGAGATTGCTGCTGTGTCAGGGAGTCTCCTGCAGAATGCAGGAGGGGCAGTAACTATGGTGGTATAACAGTGTAATGTGGGCTAGGTGACATGAGGGAGATTGCTAGACTAATGAGGGAGAGATGGAGATTGCTGCTATGTCAGGGAGTCTCCTGCAGAATGCAGGAGGGGCAGTAACTATGGTGTAACAATGCAATGTGGGCTAGGTGACATGAGGGAGATTGCTAGACTAATGAGGGAGAGAGGGAGATTGCTGCTATTTCAGGGAGTCTCCTGCAGAATGCAGGAGGGGCAGTAACTATGGTGTAACAGTGTAATGTGGGCTAGGTGACATGAGGGAGATTGCTAGACTAATGAGGGAGAGATGGAGATTGCTGCTGTGTCAGGGAGTCTCCTGCAGAATGCAGGAGGGGCAGTTACTATGGTGTAACAGTGTAATGTGGGCTAGGTGACACGAGGGAGATTGCTAGACTAATGAGGGAGAGAGAGAGATTGCTGCTATGTCAGGGAGTCTCCTGCAGAATGCAGGAGGGGAGGTAACTATGATGTAACAGTGTAATGTGGGCTAGGTGACATGAGGGAGATTGCTAGACTAATGAGGGAGATTGCTCCTATGTCAGGGAGTCTCCTGCAGAATGCAGGAGGGGAGGTAACTATGATGTATCAGTGTAATGTGGGCTAGGTGACATGAGGGAGATTGCTAGACTAATGAGGGAGAGATGGAGATTGCTGCTATGTCAGGGAGTCTCCTGCAGAATGCAGGAGGGGCAGTAACTATGGTGTAACAATGCAATGTGGGCTAGGTGACATGAGGGAGATTGCTAGACTAATGAGGGAGAGAGGGAGATTGCTGCTATTTCAGGGAGTCTCCTGCAGAATGCAGGAGGGGCAGTAACTATGGTGTAACAGTGTAATGTGGGCTAGGTGACATGAGGGAGATTGCTAGACTAATGAGGGAGAGATGGAGATTGCTGCTGTGTCAGGGAGTCTCCTGCAGAATGCAGGAGGGGCAGTAACTATGGTATAACAGTGTAATGTGGGCTAGGTGACATGAGGGAGAGATGGAGATTGCTGCTGTGTCAGGGAGTCTCCTGCAGAATGCAGGAGGGGCAGTAACTATGGTATAACAGTGTAATGTGGGCTAGGTGACATGAGGGAGATTGCTAGACTAATGAGGGAGAGATGGAGATTGCTGCTGTGTCAGGGAGTCTCCTGCAGAATGCAGGAGGGGCAGTAACTATGGTATAACAGTGTAATGTGGGCTAGGTGACAAGAGGGAGATTGCTAGACTAATGAGGGAGAGATGGAGATTGCTGCTGTGTCAGGGAGTCTTCTGCAGAATGCAGGAGGGGCAGTAACTATGGTATAACAGTGTAATGTGGGCTAGGTGACATGAGGGAGATTGCTAGACTAATGAGGGAGAGATGGAGATTGCTGCTGTGTCAGGGAGTCTCCTGCAGAATGCAGGAGGGGCAGTAACTATGGTATAACAGTGTAATGTGGGCTAGGTGAAATGAGGGAGATTGCTAGAATGCAGGAGGATAGGCAACTATGCATCAGGTTAACAACAGACAGTCAACCGGTAATAGGACACAATGTCAAATAGTCGACAAGATCCAAAGGATGACAGGATCAAAGGTCGATTGTTATTTGTTGACATGAACTAAAGTCGACAGGGTCAAAAGGTTGATATGAAAATGGGCAGCACATTTATTTTTTGTGTTGTTATTTTCTTAACCTTCTCCCCTGCAGCCTCAACATAACCCTCCACCTAGTGCCAAATCCTAACTGTCCCCCTTCGGCACACTAACCCAAAAACCCTCACCCCAAGTGCCAAACCCTAACCTTCCCATTCTGCAGCCTAACCGTAACCCTCCGGCAAGTGCCAAACCCTAACCTTCCTGTTCTGCAGCCTAACCGTAACCCTCCGGCAAGTGCCAAACCCTAACTGTTCCCTTTCTCAGCCTAACCGTCACCCTCTCCCAGGAGCATAATACCGTGACCATAAATATCAAGAAAAACCGCATGCTGACCTTATTTGTGTTGACCTTTTGACCTTGTTGCTCTTTTGACCCATGTCAATCATTTAACTGTCAACCTGTTGTCGACTGTCTTCTGGCCCCCTTTGCATATATGCCTACTTTTTGTCCAGAGAGGAGACTCTCTGCAGCATTTCTGGGAGTGGGGACAGAGCGTGATGTCATCAGGCCCCACCCCCCTTATAGTAAATACCGCAATTCATGACTCTTTGGGGAGGGGCAAACATGTGACATTTTGCATAATTTTAGTGCCGCCTTCTTACCCGAAGAGCGGTGAACGTCAGTATTTGACCAGCATAGGAGGGGGCTTCAGGAAAATGCAGGAAGCTTGCCCACCCTTTTGTGGGGCCGGGAGGCGGACCCAATTTTGGGGAGCCATTTCGGGAAGAAAATTTGGGTTGGGATCATTTGGTCTACAGCATGATGGTCGACAGTCATTAGTTCGACAATATTAGGTCGACATGGGTAAAGGTCGACATGGGTCTAGGTCGAAAGGTCATTAGTTCAACAGGTCGTTAGTTCGACAGGTCATTAGTTTGACAATGTCTACGTCGACAGTCAAAAAGTCAACATGGGGTTTTTCACAGTTTTTTTAACTGAATGTCAACACAGTCGACATGGACACAGTTTAAAGTACACCGCATCCCCTTGCACAAGCTTGCCTACCCTCCCAGAATTGTCAGGAGGCTCCCGGAAATCGGGTCCCCCTCCCAGCCCCCCCGGGAAGGTCGACAATCCTCCCGCAATTGCCAGGCAGCTCCAGCACCCCCCTTCTGTGCCGCACTAATTACCGGGTTTTCACGTGTCCGCGGCAAGGGGCGGGACTAAAATTACGCAAATCGATCGGGGGGGGGGGGGCTGTTGGGAGTTCCCCCTGTTAGCTGCTACTCACAGCATCTATTCCCACAACCAGGGTGCATGGCTGGAGGCTCATAGAGCCTCTGGGTCATACCCCCATAGCGTCAAAACGGGGGGCGTGGCCTTACGGATGAGCCGCAGTATAGGCCATGCCCCTTTAATTAGGCCACACCCCCAATTTTTTCCATTTGTTCAACTCCAAGGACCTTTTTGGTGTAGGTCCTATTAAGCTCCGGGAACCACTCATAGCTGCTTTTAGCGCAAAACTTCAGTCACGCACAAAATTTGTTTTGTACCGTTCTGTTTCACAAGTTGGGAGGTATGTTGTAGCCAGTAATAGAAATCTATAGGTTGTAAGGGGGTGGATCAGTGGCGTAACTAGCAATTTTGCTCCCCCCTGCCAAAATAAATTCTGCCCCCCCCCCCCCCCCATTATTTTTTTAAAATGCCAGCCCAGCAGCCACTGGGGATCAAGAGGAGTAGGCAACGCCGAGTGGGGATCAGGGGAAGCTGGACACTGACATGTGTCACACATTCCCCGGCTAATAGCCAGCGGAGGTGAGCGTGATCTCTCTCCCCCTCTCCCCTACCGCGTCCTGTCAGGTACTTACCCCGCTTTCCACCTGCCATGCTGTTCCTGGCCACAGTGATCAGACAGCCTATCTGATCGCTGTGGCCAGGAGCGGCGAGGCAGGAGGAAAAACTGTTCAACGTTGTACAATCGCCGTATCGCTGCACACAGCAGCGCTGCACGCAAGCTGGAAGGACAGCGGGCATGGTGGAAGGGGGAGCGCTCTCTGGCGAGTCTGGCTGTCTGTGTGAGGACGCTCAGTAAACCTGTCACTGCGTCCTCACACAGACAGCCAGAGAGCGCTCCCCCTTCCACCATGCCGGCTGCCCTTCCAGCTTGTGCGCAGCGCTGCTGTGTATTCCGGGATCCCAGGCGGCAAATGTACAATGCTCTGTTACGCCACTGGGGTGGATAATAGGTCGATAAGGAAAAAGTTGACAGCCATTAGGTTGACTACTATTGGTCGACGGCAGATACATGAAAAAGGTCATTATACATTAGGTTAACATGCATTAGGTTGACATGGTCAATAGGTCGGCACAAGTAAAATATCGACATGGAAAGGTAGAAATGACATAGGTCGGCATAGACATTGTACTAGTGTGCTGCGTCTTCTCACATGGCTCGCTGCGCTCGGCACACTGTTATATTCTCCCTCTATGTCCACTGGCATGTTAAAGTAAGTCCGTTTAAAAAAAAAAAAAAACTCATGTCGACCTTTTGCTTGTGTCAATCTTTTGACCATGTTGACCTTTTCCATGTCGACCAATAGTGGTCGACTTATTGACAGTCAATCTTACACTATCGACCTAATGAACCCAAAGTACCATGTGAAACAGGTATAAACATATTACATTGTCACGGATAATGGTGCCATAACTCTTCTTACTTCGCCTCTTTGTACAGGAGAAGCAAGAAGTACTAGCGCAGAGATGTATTAACATCTCGGATGCCGGAGTAGGGGAGTAAAAACATTCCACTCTGGCACTCCCTGTCTCTGTTGCAGATTTATTAAGCCTTAAAAAGAGATAAATGCCAAGCCATTCAGCCCCCAACTGTCACGTTTCAAACACCACACATACAGTGGGAGCTAGGGGCTGATTGGCTGGACATTTATCACTCTCGAGGCCTCGTGTTTATCTCTTTTTAAAGCTTATTACATCAAACCCTGTGTTTCACCTCCAGGCCGGCTGGGCTTGGATGAGATCTCACAAGCCTCTGGAGATCACCCGTGCAGTCTCGAACCGGCAGCCATTGCGGCAACTACAGTGGCTCTGAATGGATCAATGACACCTTCAGCTGTTGAAATCGATAGCGTAGAACAGTCAGTGCCACTGACCATAAATGCATGGGCATGGAAATTGACGTCAGTAAGTTCGTCCCAGTTGCCCGAAGGAAAAATAAATATCCCCCCCCCACACACACACAGACAGACACACACACAGCACCAATAAAGAGTGTGACGTCTAATGTCCTGCTAGTAGGAGGAGTCAGCCACAGAAGCAACGGGATGCAGTTTAAATCCCGGCGGTTGGGATCCCGGCGTTCAAAATCCTGACGCCGGAATCCCGAACGCCGAAATCCCGACACTTTCTACCCCCGTGGGTGTCCACGACACCCTCGGAGGGAGAATAAATTAGTGTGCCGAGCGTAGCGAGGCACCGGGCCCGCTGCGTGGCGAGCGCAGCGATCCCACAAGGGGGGGCGATCCACGTCCCCCCCTTGTCGGGATTTCGGCGTTTAGGATTCCGGCGTCGGGATTTTGAACGCCGGGATCCCGACCGCCGGCTTTTCATGCCGAATCCTTTCAAACTTGCAGGGGAGGAGAGGTGCCCCCTTGGAAGCAGGAGCCCAGCGGCAGATGACTCCATTGCCTCCCAAGCTATCTTGTAGACATAGAGCCATTGTCATTTAGACCAAATCTCCACAGTATTACATGGTGGAGACGCGGTATCAGCGGTACATGAAGTGCGCTAATACCACTTCAACACTATGCTTCAATATTTATTTGCAGTTATTTAGGGTACAGACAATTTCCAGATTTTTCAATATAATTAACGCGTGTATTAACAACAAAAATTACCGCACAATTTTTTTATTTAATTGGACAGTGCAGCAATCGGGAGAGCATCTAGACATCGGAAATTGGGCGTGAAAGGTGTGTTCATTTAATATGGAGAGATCTTGACACTCATTGGCTATGTTCCTATATATAATGCAATTCAATGCAGTAAACTGACTTGGGATTACCGTGGTCGAGTTCCCATTGAGACAGTTTAGCATATGACAGAATCACCCGTTCATCAGCAACGTGCCCCTGGAAACTATTTATAAAATGTTGGCAAGAATCTGACATACCAGAGACTCTTCTATCAGACAGTATCCAGGGCTCCACTATTGTCTGAAATCGTGGTGCGACTGGGGGAGTCTGGATAACCACGACAAATATAAATACAACTATAAATGCCGATTCGTAGCCGACGTGTAGGAGCGAGGAAGGTGTTTTCGGGTAATGCTTGGGTTACGGGTATTTCGCCTTTGTTTGCATGGGAAGTATCCTCTTACTTGGCAAGCATCATTTTTAAGTTGACTTTGTAATATCAGCAATGTAAGGGCCGAATATACGTACAGGGTTGTATAAAAAGTAATAAGATCAATTTTTTTTTGTGACATGACTGTACGTCACAGTGTGCATGCTCTAGACGGGTTCGTTGGAGGGGGAGGTCAGCTTCAACACGCACCGAGCGTCAGTCGTCAACGAGCAGGGTCGGCTCGTCAGTGCTGTGAAAAGGGGGTGTGGCCTCGTGAAAAGGAGGCAAGGCATCAGAAAAAGGAGGCGTTACTCATTACACATTATGGAACACACGTAATGCCCATTACCATTGCCAGTAAGTAATGCCAATTGCCAGTAAGTGCTTCTTCCCAATGACAAAGGAGAGGATGACACTCCCAGTGGCAGGAGTCGGACTCAGGACAAGAGCTCAGGACACTCACCAGCACTCTCGCAGCAGGCAGCCCAGGACAGATCCGCCTAATGACTGCGGCTGGCTCTGCTCTTTGTATTACCATACAGCTTCTCCCGCCCGATGTGGTCGTGTCACAGTGAGAGCAGGCGCCGCTACCCGCACAGAGGAGTATGGTGTAGCTGCTTTGCAGCAAGGAGAGGAGGCGCCGCCGGACAGGAGAGGCTCTCTCCCCACTCCGCATTCTCAGCTGCTGCCGTCTGCCCCTGCTCCAGAATTTCCCTTCGGGCATGTGAGTGAGCCTCACGTTAGCAGCATGTACTATGAGGCCTGGCACTGTCTATCCACACCACAGCGGGCGGCGTGCTTCTGACATTATGAAGTTCCTGCGTCGTGACGAGGCTGGCCTCTCAGCTCCCCCCACATAGGCTGCTCAGACTGGAGGGAGCAGATCAGATGTGTGGCGGTCATGTCATGAGGTCAATATGCAAATGACACGGCCACCCGGCGCAATGCAGAAAATCGGCCCACAATGCCATCGGCCCTTCTGGCATTTGCCAGAAGTGCCAGATGGCCAGTCCGGTCCTGCCTACGAGCCTTCCGTGCGGTTGGTATCGTGGTTCTAGTAGACCTCTGTCCCTAGGCTCGGTTGATGCTTAATGATGCAAAGTTCCATGGAACATCGCTACACCACTAAATTCTGTGTTGGACTCGGTAAATCGGCTATGGAGACGTTGGCCATGATCCAGAGATTGTTCTTGAGTGAAAGCCTTTTAAAAGCTGCTGTTTCATGACAATGCACCAAGCCACACCAGCTTCGTAGTCAAGGACTACCTGGCCTGGAACGGCATTGCAATGCTTCCCCAGCCCTTCTACAGTCTGGATCTGGCCCCGGAGGTCTTTTCCTGTTCCCCCATGTGAAAATAGCCCTCAAAGGACACCACCATGGGAACGTAGCGGAGGTCAAAGTGGCTTTGATGCGCTGCTTGAAGGAAAAGGACTTCCAGGCCGCCTTGCAAGCTTGGAAGTGTGTTGACGCACAAGGGTCTTATTTTGTAGAATTTTAATTGTGTGTAGTGATATCTTCAATAAATATTTTTCCCGAATTTGGTCTCATTACTTTTTATACAAACCCTGTATATAAGTAGTTTTGCAAATTTATATTTGGAAAATCTGGTTATTAAAAAGAAAACTCTAACTAGAGGGACATTTGTGCTACACGATAATGCTCCACCGCTCCCATCCATTCAGGCATTGCTCTATGACAATACTCCACCGCTCCCATCCATTCAGGCATTGCTCTATGATAATACTTCACCGCTCCCATCCGTTCAGGCATTGCTCTATGATAATACTTCACCGCTCCCATCCGTTCAGGCATTGCTCTATGATCATACTCCACGGCTTCCATCTATTCAGGCATTGCTCTATGATAATACTCCACGGCTTCCATCTATTCAGGCATTGCTCAATGATAATACTCCACAGCTTCCATCTATTAAGGCATTGCTCTACGATAATGCTCCACCGCTCCCTTCTGTTTAGGAATTGCCCTTCAATAATCCTCCACTGCTTCAGGCATTGCTCTACAATAATGCCCCATGGCTTCCATCCATTCAGGAACTGATCTTTGATAATGCCCCACCACTCCCATCCCTTCAGGCATTGCTCTACGATAATGCCCACCACTCCGAACCCTTCAGGTGTTGCTCTACGATAATGCCCACCACTCAGACTTATAGTGCCCCACCAGTTCCATCCGTTCAAGCATCGCTCTACGATAATGCGCCCCTCCATTCAGGCATTGTTCTACAATAATGCCCCACCTCTCCCATACATTTAGGCATTGCTCTATGATAATGCCCCCCCCCCCCCACTCCCCTCCATTTAGGCATTGATCTATGATAATGCCACACTACTCCCATCCCTTCAGGCATTGCTCTACAATAATGCCCCACCGCTCCCATCCCTACACACATTATGCCCACAGAGTAGTGCCCCTTACACATTATGCTCACAGAGTAGTAGTGCCCCATATACAGATTTTGCCAACAAAGTAGTAGCATCCCTTGCACACATTAGGCCACACATTTACATATAGTACACACCCACATTTACATACATACACCGGTGACACTATGGTCCTCTCATCTGATCGTCACGTGGAGTTCCATGGTGAGACCTGCTTGTGGCAGCTTGGGAGCCCTGCTGGTTGTCACGGACACCATCACCCCATTGGCGGCTGCATTACCTCCTGTGCTGGATCCCCTGCTTGCCCATAGTTTCCTGCAAGCATCGCTGCAGCTGATAGCAGCTATCTCTATCCTGCAAATATTTACACTTAGTTAAGCCAGCATTGCAAAAGAGGCGTAATCTATACCACGTGTAGGTCAATGTCAGTAGGAAGCTTTTTTACACACCCACATAGAGGTCATAAAATCTATATTAAGTTTCCCCTGACCTGTACTTCAACTTATATTATCTACACTTTGACCTGCCCATGTGGTTTGACCTATGTGGGGAAAACTCAGCGCTCATTCAAGGAGCGCATGGCCCTACATAGGTCTGCCATTCATCAAGCCCAGTCTAGTGGACATAGTGACCAACCCGTGGCCCGCCACTGTTTATTATTTAAACATAGTGTGTCTTCAATACGGACTATGATCATTGATCATGTGCCGTTACCAATTAGGGGGGGTAATAGGAATAAAATTCTACTCCAGAGGGAGAGTCGGTGGATTTTCTCTCTGGGGACTATGTCCCCTGGTGGTTTAAATGAGACTTTGGAATGCTTGTATTTGGGATATTTTTTGTTTATCCATGTTGTCCAGGTTACGCCTCTTTTGCAATGCTGGCTTAACTAAGTGTAAATATTTGCAGGATATGCTAAACCCTATAAGATTATGGGTGGTATAATATTGAATACATTTATGTGCATATTTTATATATTATATATTTTATATATATATATATATATATATAATATATATAGTGTGCCCAGCACTCTCAATACCACCCTAGTTACAGCCCAGCACAAGATACAGTTATGAAGAGATTTCAGAAATGACTTGACAAAGATGCCACGCTGGCAGCAGAATGGGGTCAAACGCCCCCTGCATGGGAACAAAAACACAGACGTGAGGCCACACAGCAGGAAAAACAAAACCTCTCTTTCTTAGTGAGCGTGCAAACATGGTACATTGGATGTTGGTGGCAAGCGTCCATACACACAGATCACCGAGTAATGCAATGGTCATTTGGCTTTGTCAGCCCACCAAACAGAAGCAGGGGGGTTGGCATCCAATGTGGTGGACATGTCCCTCAGGAAAGTGACAGTCACAGATACAGACCAAGCGCATAGTTGCCTACATGACCCTCTCCATGAGGGAGAAAATGCTCTGTTCCTGGACTTCCCTGGTAATGTATGATTGCCATCACCTGTGGTGACACCTTCCTTATCAATTACCTAGCTCCCCACAGATGATGGCAATCATACATTCCCAAGGAAGTCCAGGAACAGAGCATTTTCTCCCTGAAGGAGAGGGTCAGGGAGGCAACCATGACCAAGCGCTCACATTACCATGGCAACCTAGAAATAAATAAAGTCCTCAATAAGTACAGGGAGATGCAGCAATATTAACGACAGTCCCAGCTAAAACTGCGGTCAGGGTGCAGAGAGAAGCTTGGTCGGGACACAGGAGCAAGGATGAGCTGCTGATCCTCTAGAATGCACAAACAATCAGTGTCAAGGCTCGGCCAAAGGCTGATTCCCAGGCAGGGGATTAAGGAGGCCCGACTCGTAATTGCCTGACCAGACACAGCTGAGAGCTGTGGGAAAAGCACGACACAGGCTCTTATGGGAAACAGACGGAGCAATCTCATACCTCCCAACGTGACCCTCTCCAGGAGGGACACAATGCTCTATTCCTGGACTTTCCTCTTAATTTATGATTGCCATCACCTGTTTTGAACAAGTAAGAAGAAAGGCGTTTCAACTTTCAACACAGGTGATGGCAATCATACATTAATAGGGTAGTCAGGAACAGACCATTGTGTCCCTCCTGGAGAGGGTCATGTTGGGAGGTATGCAATCTGTAGAGGCACCTTAGTGTGTCAAGGAAGTGTGGCTGTGACTCTGGGGGAGATGTATGAAAGAGCAAGTGGTGAAGTTACCCCTAGCAACCAAACAGATTCTGGCTATCCAGATTGCATGGAATCTGTTAAAATATCCCTCCAAAAATGGCTGCCGCCTAGGAGGAGACAGATGCTAGTGGTAATAGAGGAAATGGAGGGATATCTGCTGCGATCCCTCATTCATACATTGGGATGACACCAAGTGTGTGGTTACCCCACAACAATTAGTGTTTTCAGTAAATGAGCCAATAATATTTAATAATAAATGGGCCTTTAAGGGCATACTTGGTGACAATGTAATACTCCTTTCTGGAGGAAGCCTGAAGAGGAGAAGCATCTGGGGAATTAGGGGGTGGGGCGGAGCATGCGCATAATTAGACCATACCCCCATGATGGCAAATCCTGTGAATTGCGAGTCCTCTAGAAAGAGGTGGAGCTAAAATGATGGCAATCCGTTTAATTTTACCCTTGTCTACGCCATTTTTACCCACTGTTCACTGCATAATCTGCCTTGGGCGTTAAATAGGCATTGAGGCAGTGTAGTTGCTAAATCCAAGTGGGCTAAAGGACCTTTCACGACCAAGGGGAAGAGCAAGGCCAGGGGCCATGCAGCTTCACTATCCACGCCACCACTGGTTGACTTTAGTAACCCGGTGGCGACCCAAGGAACCCCTTCTTCCAAGTGGTCCCTATTTCCAACCTTGCTCTTCTCCCCTGTCACATGACAGGTCATTTAGCCCACTTGGATTTAGGCCGCAGCCCCGCCCTTCTGCGCAGGAGCCACCTCACTGATCCCCAGCTCCAAGATGTCTCTTACAAAGATGGGAAAGCCTCTCTCCTTTATAGGATAAGCATGCACTTTGCCTTTAATGATGTTTTCTGATTGGCCATGACCCCCACAGATCCTGAAATATGACCAAATCCCCTATTTATGTCCCACTATTTGGCCACACCCCATTTTCCCCTACACCCCCTCTCAGGGTCTCCGTCATACTGTGTATCTGCTATAACCATGTACATTTAACACTTTAAGGGGTGTTATTCTATTAATATTCCCTACAGGGTATTTCCTGCATGTCATTCTGTTAATACAATTGGCGGTACTTATGTAGTAACTGGGCTGCCGATTTCTAAATCGGGTCGGATCGGGAGATCGCATTGCATCGCATGCGACCATGCGATTCGATGCGATGCGATGCGATGCGATGACCCGATTTTTCCATAGGAATCAATGTTAAAATGGACTGAGTCCATTTTAACATGGAATTCAATGGGAAAAATGGGTCCTTTTCATACCCCTACTATCCAAGTGGGCATGGAGTTGGATATAAACCTGTGGCGAGCGTAGCGAGCCACCGAGCCCGAAGCGTGGCGAGCGAAGCGAGCCCCGCGAGGGGACGAATACCGTCCCCTCGCGGGGCTCGCTTCGCTCGCCACGCTTCGGGCTCGGTGGCTCGCTACGCTCGCCACAGGTTTATATCCAACTCCATGCCCACTTGGATAGTAGGGGTATGAAAAGGACCCATTTTTCCATAGGAATCATTTTAACATTGATTCCTATGGAAAAATCGGGTCATCGCATCCGATATCGGATGCGATATCGGATGCGATGCGATGCGATATCGCATCGCATCGCATCTGATTGTATGCCTTAACTTAAGGCATACAATCAAAAAATCGGCAGCCCAGTTACTACATAAGTACCCAATTGGCACATAGCATTACGCTGGCTAGAGAATAGCCTGAAACCTGACCAATTAAAAGGCTGTAAACCTACGGCGGCTTTAGCCACACCCCTGGTCTCTCCCCCTGGTCATGACCACTGTCACCGGAATTCGAAATGAAATGGTGGCCAATCGTAGGCAGGGAATGCCATGATGTCACAGCTCAAAACCACACCAAGATGTGCGGGAGGTGTGGACGTCAATGTCAACATGTTCAGGTGGCGACCTTTTTAATGTAGACCTATTGATTTTGTCGACTTTTTGTCGACCTAGTGCATGTTGACCTTTTTCCCATGTCAATTTTGTGCCTGTCAACCATTCATCTATTGACCTAGACACTGTCGACGATGATCCACATCCCATTGGGTGGCCAGGGCGGTATTCAGTTGAGGAATTAACAATGTCTAGGTCGACAATCCCTAGGTTGACCACCAATGGTCAACAGTAAGTAGGTCGACACCTAAATATGGTCGATGTTCTCTAGGCTGACATTCACAGAAGGTTGGATGTTGACGTGAAAATGGTAGACACGTGAAAAGGTCAACGCAAATTTTCCATGATTTTTAACCGGCTTGTTCATACTTTAAAATCCGAGCCGACATGGCGAGGGATTATAATAGCAAGTGCAGCGAGGGGACGCGGCACACTCATACGGTGTCATGTCAACATATGTCGACGTAGACACAAAAATGTACAAAACATGCAATCACCCTGACCTCAGAATTTGCGCCATTTTTCCCCGTTCCCCTGCTAAATGTAATATGAATGCCGACTGCATTATAAATAGACTACGGAGTAACAATAGCCCACAATGGTCTAATTATATCATGTAATACCAATACAACGTGCTGGAATTAGGTATGGAAAGTGTTATTCTTAGGTGAGATGTGATTTTTAATTGCTAATCCCCCGTCCCAGGAGGGACCCGCAGCAGCAGCAGCTACAATCTTCGTCCCCGAGATCCCTTTGTCCTGCTCTCAATACAAACACAGCCGTGATTAAGTCGTTATTATTGCATCTCTCATCCTGGCAGGAAAATAATATTAAGTTTTACAAGGACATCAGGATGTTCCCCTGTAATACACAAGACACCAGGCCAAGTCCCACATTATATACTAAAGATAAAATTAGACCTGTTTTTTTCATAAATTTTTTTGTCATTTTCATTTTGCTATTGTTATTTTGTTTAGCGCCGTCTGTCCTGGATCTGGGCCTAGAACTAGTTCCTTTTCAGCTAAACATACTAGAGGTCTTGTATGAATCGCTTTTTTACCCCTGCGCAGTGTAAGGAAGCTCTCAGCCCACCTAGGTTTCTTTGTACAGGTGCGCTTAGATGTTCACGGAGATGCCCACACTATGCCCTCTGTTATGGCACAGCAAATTGCAGGGAAGGGGAGTTGGGCAGGGAAACATATGTATGTGCCTTATCTAGAATTAAGATTTGATTTATTGCAATGAGATAAAGTTTCAGATACAGCTAATTTTTGGGGCGTATCTGTGAGGGGAGAGGGGTGTGTGCTGTAAGTGGTGCTGTGATGAGAGGGGAGAGGGGTGTGTTCTGTGAGTGGTGCTGTTCTGGAAAAGGGGTGTGTGCTGTGAGTGGTGTTGTCCCATAAGGGTAGAGGGGTGTGTGCTGTCCCGTGAAGGGAGAGTGTGTGTGTTCTGTGAGTGGTGCTGTGCTGTGAGGGCAGAGGGTGTGTTATGTAAGTGGTGCTGTCCCATGTGGGCAGAGGGGTGAGTGCTGTGAGTGGTGCTGTCCTGTGAGAGGAGAGGGGTGTGTGCTATAAGTGGTGCTGTGATGAGAGTGGAGAGGGGTGTGTTCTATCAGTGATGCTGTTATTGAAAAGGGGTGTGTGCTGTGAGTGGTGCTGTCCCATGAGGGGAGAGGGGTGTGTGCTGTCCCGTAAAGGGAGAGTGTGTGTGTTCTGTGAGTGGTGCTGTGCTGTGAGGGCAGTGTGCTGTGAGTGGTGCTGTCCCATTTGGGAAGAGGGGTGAGTTCTGTGAGTGGTGCCTTGTCTGGTAGAGGTGTGTTGTGATGTGAGTAAAGAGGGGTGCTGTGCTGGGATTGGTGCTGTGCTGGCCTGTGGTGTATGTTTAGTAAGTGGGTTAGGTATGACTCTTTGAATGTGGGCGGGGTTTCTTTACTTTTTTTTTTTATCTGCTAGCCATTCGCAATGTGAGAGACAGGAAGCCGTCGTCTGGGAGTGTTAAGTAACCGCCCGTTTAGCGAGAGCGCTAAGAAAAAAGCAGGTGTGCAAGAAAAATGCAGGCGTGCCTAAGGAACACGGAGACGCGCCCAAGCGTTTTAGGGGAGGGTATGTGGCGTCAGCTCCGGCCACGATCAGACTGATTTCAGCGCAGCCGCCGAGGAAGTCACAGAGCCTGCACACAGTGCTGACCAGTGAGGAAATCATTCATTGTGAGAGGATTGCAGAAGGCTTGGAAAATGTCGACCTATTGCACTTTGACTTTTTAATGTATTTAACTTTTGCCCGTTAACCAATAGTGGTTGACCTTTTGACTGTCGACACGAACAACCTAACAATCCACACCGGGCTGTGTAGCCCATTATAACAGCTATATAACGAGTTACACAAAAGCCTGCTCCACCTGAGATCCAGCGCATGCACCGAAGCGTGAAATCTGCAAAATCCATGCGCATTGCGACTTGTGTGCCGCCATTCGGATAATCAGAGTTAGAGATGGACATCGCATCGCAATGGTTCTAAAATATCAATGTTTTCATTTCGATGCCAGTACTTTGACCCAACGATGGCAGCATTCCGATGTTTGTTCTGATGGTTACACCCCCAGCTCGATCCCCAGCCAGCCATGCTGCAGTGGTTTTGCACAATTCATATGAATTTTTTTTAGTTACCATTGCATCAAAAGATCAATGGCGCACAGTCATCATTTGATGGTGGGCTAGAGATGTCCATCCGTAATTAGGGGTGTCAATAGCTCTGCCTTGCTCTGGTACAGAGAGAGGACGCGGCCAACCCCCACCAATGGCCCAGTTATAAAAGTAGAATAAAGCAGCCAGTATTTACCCTGCACAGAAGCAAAATAACTCCCCCAAATCTAACTCTCTCTGCACATGTTACATCTGCCCCACCTGCAGTGCACATGGTTTTGTCCATTTGCTTAAAAAGCAGCTTTGCAATTGTATGCGGTCACTGGGTTGACACCATCTAGGTCGACAGTCACTAGGTCAAGCACTAATGGTTGACAGTGTTTAAGTCAACACCTAGAAATGATCAACATACCCCATGTCGACATTGACAAAAGGTTGACACAAGAAAAAGGTTGACATTGACATGGTTGATACTGAAAAGGTTGACACAAGTTTTCCATGTTTTTTTTTTTGTTTAGACAGACTTGGTCCAACTGTACCACCCAAGCGGGCATATAGAGTTATATTATCACTGTGCCCAAAGCATGGCGAGCATAGCTAAAGGTGTGACCATCCTGAAAAGGGGTGGGGTTAGGATGTGGGTGGGCATGGCTAACACAGCAAACCCAGATTTTTGCATTTTGGGCTCCCTCCCTGCCCTCCTCCTTGCACTGACAAGATGGCGGGAGGGACAGCTGGACAGTCTCCAAATAATCGGGACAATTGGGAGGTATGCATTTATGCAATTGTTGTATTTGTATATATTTAAGGAGACACTGGGGTGTATAGTGTATGGTTTTTACATGACTACAGGGGGGGGGGGGCAGTTGGGAGTCCCCCCTGTCATCCGGTTAATACCCATTTTACACCGCCGAAAAATCCGGGTCAGCGGCAGGTCAGACCCGGATCATCGGCGGTGTAAATGGGGTATATCCGAGTCCATTTACACGGGTCCTCTACCCAGGTCCTGACCTGGGTAGAACCCGGATAGGACCGGTGTAAATGGTCCCGCTGCAGGTGCAGGCACCCGCAGCGGGTACACAGCGTGCAGCACTGGGGAAGCTGTCCCCAGGTGCTGGGAGAAGGGGGGTGTCTGTGGCTGCTGAGGAGAGGTGGGGGTACCTGTCAGCCTGCTGTTGGAGCCGGAGGGGATGATGTGCGCCGCTGCTGCTGGTGAATCAGGCCCAATATCATACAACTGCGGGGGATGATGGTCGGAGCCTGAGGGATGATGTGCGCCGCTGCTGCTGTACCACCCCCCCCGGCAGCCGGTCCCTGCGGTGAATGGACAGTCAGTGTCGCCGGTCCCTCCAGCGCATGGGAACTAGTACTAGTTCCTATGCGCCAGAGGGACCCCCGCCACTGACTGTCCATTCGCCGCAGGAACTTCGCAGCTGCTGGGGGAAGGTACAGCAGCAGCGGCGCACATCATCCCTCCGGCTTCGACCTCAGGCTCCGACCACCATCCCCCGCAGCCCACAGTTGTATGATATTGGGCCTGATTCACCAGCACATCATCCCCTCTGGCTCCGACCATCATCGACCGCAGTTGTATGATATTGGGCCTGATTCAGAAGCAGCGGCGGCGGCGCACATCATCCTCTCAGGCTCCGACCTCAGGCTGATAGGTACCCCCACCTCCCCTCAGCAGCCGCAGAAACCCCCTTTCTCCCAGCCCCCAGGGGGCAGCTTCCCCCCTCTACCCCTTCAGAATTTTTATTTAAGTAGTGTGTGTATATATATATATATATATATATATATATATATATATACGTGTTGCCTCCTGGCAACAAGCAATTTCACCCCCACTTGGCAATGAGCAAGCATTTTTTATGACATCCACAAGGAAAGGCAGTGCTGACCCAGGTTCAGTATAAATGGTGCAGACCCAGGTCCGACCCAGGTCGAAGTGCTGTGTAAATGGGGTATAAAGCAGGGTCAGACCCTGGAAACTCCAGCGTTCAAAGACCAGGGTCGGACCAGGGTTTTTGGTGTAAAAGGGGTATAATAGACACAGCGTCTATTCCATCAGCAGAGAGGCTGGGGGCTGGCCAGCAGCTTAAATGCTGGTCAGGCCCCCACAGTGGCGAAAATGGAGGCATGGCCTCGCAGGAATGGCACAAATTGTAGGCCACGCCCCCTTGCCGCTATGTCAAGCTCCTAATTTCGGGCTTGTGCCTTGGATGCACGCTGCTGTCCCTTTTTACATGTAAGACAATTTGGGACGTATGCTACATGGCATGGACCTCACCTCTTCCGCTTCTCATAATAGGCCCTTGAACATTTTAAGCTCCAGGACTATCAGGCCCTTAATCCATGCCTGTCTGCGCCTCAACCAAAAAAGGGGCAGGGTATCGTGTGGAGGGGGCGTGGCCTCAGTGAGGAGCATGGCCAGTGCTCCCCAATCAACTCCTGGCTCCTCCCTCCCCACATCTATTCAGTGATCACCAGCTACTTTGCAGAGCAGATCAGCGGTGATCACTGGCTCCCAAACGGCGGCCCAAGGGTGGGCACAGCAGGACAGTGTCCAATTAGCTGGGCTGTCCCACTGTAATTGGGGCAGTTGGGAGGTATGCAATTGTCATTTTTCAAACACAGCCTGTCACATGGCATTTAGGAGCCAATTGGCTGGTACTTTGTTTGATAACTGTATCGCTGTCCAATGCTTAGTAAGTAGGGTCCTGACATTGGACCCCACAGAATATGAATCCATTTAAAAAAAATTGTGTCCAGTACAAAGAATTGCAAAGGGGTTGAGGTGAGTATAATGCTACACGGACAATGGGAATATGACGGGATCAGAACGTTTACACTATAATACTACATATTATTCGATAGGAACAGTCTAAGGGCAAAAGGTTACGGAAGGAATAGTCCATGTCACATTAGTACATTCCCTCACAGTACAAACTGTGTCCTGCATTTTATCTCAAGAAACCATTGTCCAAAGAAAATAAACGTTGGGCGTCTCTAAAAATACACCCAGAGAAAAGTGTTTAGATTGCAGGTTTGATACAGGAACGTTCATCCTGAAAGACGACATTTACCCCCAAAATGTAAAACCTCCATCAATCAGCATCACTTAGTTTGGGATAGAGAAGGCAAAAATCATAACAGGAATATGTCCCCCGCTCGGCAGGAAATTCTATTTATACAAAACGATTCCACCAACAAATACGCCGAATTCCTTCTAAAATTAACCATACGGTATGTTCCTGTAGGTGTAGAGTGTCCAAGGAGCTAATTATGGGTTCTACGAAGGAACACTAAATAGCAAGATTGGTGCTGATACCCAGGGGATATTGGGAGTCTATGGGGGTGATTCAGCGCACGTACACTGCTTAGCGAGCCCATAGACATCGATCGGCCGAATGCCCGCTTCCCATACCACCGAATCCCCTCGGTAACATACGAAGGGATGTACGAGAACACATCGGCTCACATGTGGCTGAAGGGGAAAGTAATCATTTGATGTTCACCGACCATCGAATGATTTCTCTCCCCTACGAAAATAAAAGTCAGTCTCAACAGGATGGGCAGGAAGGGGGCGGGCATGGGGCAGACGCGGGATGGTAGGCACCCTTATGGAACACTGGGCAAACACAGGTGTGCCCATGCATCCTCGGGGTGGGCGGTTGATGTCACATGATGTCAGCCCCCGCCCACATTTCGGCGGATAGCGGGCATCTGGAAAGTATGTCCAGACTTACTTTCTCCTCCATGCGTCCACAGAATTTGGCTGTGAAAACAAGTAGGGGGAGGAGTTTAGATTTAGGCTACGGGAGGGGGAGGAGTTTAAGTTTAGGAGACGGGAAGAGGAGTTTAGGTTTAGGCTGTGGAAGGAGTGGGCTAAAGTTAGTGGGAGGGTAAGTTGGAAACCCATACCGAACCCGCTACACATGTGTGCGCTGTTATACAGTATGCACAGTCGTCTTCCCTCCTGGATCCTGCAGGAGAGTCCTATTTGAAGTTCTTATCTCCTGCTGCCCTGCATCATAAATCAAATCTCCTGAATTGTTTACTGCAGGAATTTGCAAGGACAATGATTTGCTGCAGACTGCTATCTGGGCACAGCTGTCCCTAATGTCGACTCTCAGCAACCCCCCCTTAGTTCGTCTGCAGCAGAGAACACAGCCTGTGTCAACAGTAGTCTTCTTATCTCAATGTCTGACAATGCTCTATAGTGTGAGCTCTGGCTGAGGGGAGAATGTTTTAGTTGTAATAGAAATTTTAAAAATAACTATACGGCTTATAGGCAGTGATGCTGAGAGAGGGGGGAAGGGGTACTAATTACCCGGGCCCAGGTCTGTTGGAGGGACCCAGTGGTGCACCTATCGCCTGGCAGCAGCACCTCTTCTCAACACAGCACATGCTGCTGTGTGCTGGGTTGCAATGTGGCCAGGGAGGTGCTTTAAGTGCTATTTTTATCTTTATTTCATTCTAGGGGTACATGGCCACACCTCCAAAAATTAGGCCATGCCCCCAGCCAGGCTCTCTACTATGCCCTGCATATAAGGACTACTTGGCCTAACTAGTCTTTTGTTAAACACACAAAATACAAAGTTTAAAAATTCATTATTTAGCAAGAGATGATCATAGAAGGGAGAAGTTACACAAGGCTAAATTGCATTTGGAATGTATTGCATATACATCACATGTTATGTACATTGTGCTGAGCGAGAAGAAAATAAATATAACAGCAAAAAGTTGCAAAGAAATAAATACAATACAGCAGGCAGCACTGTTATTACCAATACTTGTTACATTTCCCAAATATATAGTAAATAATGTTATATAGGAATTTCTTGCAACAAGCATGTAAGCATAGACACACCCATATATGGAACTAGACACGCCATTTGGCTGGAGCATGACACGCCCCCTCAACGGCACACAGTGCAAAATTCTTCCACCAACTATAATCTGCCTGAAACTACTGTAGATTTCAGAAGTAAGAAAGTGTGGTTATATGCATATTCCAGTATCTAGTGCAGGGGTGGCCAACCGGTCAGAGGTAAAGAGCCGAAAAATATCTGTAGTCAAGCAAAAGAGCAAACAACGTGTGCGCGCCTTCAACACGCGTGCCAAAAAAGGGGCATGGTCTATTTGGAGCACTTGGATGGGTGTGATACACATATGCCTCCAATAGTGCAGTGCCATATATACATATGCCCCCAATAGTGCCAGATACACATATGCTCCCATGGTGCCAGGTATGCCCCCCACGGTGCAGGGTATGCCCCACGGTGCCACAAACTGCTATGCCCCCACAGTGCCAAAAAGCTGGTATGCCCCCACAGTTCCACAAACTGCTATGCCCCCACATCGCCACAAACTGCTATGCCCCCACAGTGCCACAAACTGCTATGCCCCCACAGTGCCACAAACTGCTATGCCCCACAGTGCTAATTTCCCAGCAGCAGCACTCACCATTGTTGCTGCTGTTGCCGGGCGGGGAGAGGACAGTCTGGCGTCCCCCTGCAGTCCTGTCATGTCACAGAGGGGAGGAGAGCACAGCACACCGCGCGTCTCCTTCCCCCCCACACTTCCCTGTGACTGGGCCGTCCACCAATCAAAGCTCGCGGGCCGGCTCCTGATTGGCTGCCGGCCCGCGAGCTCTGATTGGCGGATGACCCAGTCACAAGGATGCACAGTGAGGGGTAGGAGAGATAAGCGATGGGGACGGGGACAGACGGTGGGCGGCGGGCAGCAGTGGGAGCAGGAGCCGCACTTTAACAGGGGGAGAGCCGCATGCAGCTCTAGAGCCACAGGTTGGCCACCCCTGATCTAGTGTATGGGGGACACTCAGGCTTGATGTTGAGTTGGATGGTTTGCTCATTCATGTGCTGTAAAATCTGCAGATTTGCACTGCGCAGGTCCACAGTAGAAGCGGCCTCCTTGTGCATTTCTGCAGACTCATATTTAATGCATGCGCCACGTTGCCCATGGAGAAGCACAAGGAGGGCAGAAGAGGGACATAAGTGATATGCCTGTAGGCATCTGAAGTATTTGCCCCCAGGAGTCATGTTTGTTTGGAGAATCCTACCTCCCAATTGCCTCGATTACAAAGTCATGAAAAAGGGGTTGTGGCGCTAGGCTCCACCTCATGTTCAAGGCCCCTCCCCATTTTCAGGCCGGCCGCACCTTCAGCGTGGCAGGTTCTGTATTTCAACATAGGAAAGTCGGGAGGTATGGAGTCCATAAACTGGTCCTCTCTTCTCATAAACCGCCCAGCCCAGGGTAAAACCACTCATTTAAAAAAAAGAAAAATACTTGTACATTGATGGTCACCACATAGCGTGATAATTTGGAATTTGCTTTGTCCCGGCTAGATATTATAGGGCGTACACCGGTGCTCAGGCCCTGATAACAGACCACCCCGGCAAAGACTAAATAGTAAAATGATAAGCCAGAACACTTTTTGGAAGACTGACCGCAATTTCTAGGATTTTTTTAAATAGACCTCTAAGAATACTACTAATTACGAGAAAATTATCCACTGCACTTCCTCTCGTTGACATGTGGATGGATCTCTGCACTACTTGTAGGGTTAAGTATGTGGACTCGGAATTCCTTAGCCTCACGTTAGAGATGTCGCAGGCGCGAGTCGGGAATGTAAGACCGGCTCTTGTCTGAGCTCCCAGCTCTGTTGCACATTTGAAAACCAAAAATAACAGGAACCGCTTATCATCTCCCCAGGAAGTCCTATTGCTGAGTGGAAGTGATAGTTTAGTGTTCCTGCTGCTGTCAGGACCTGCTCAGGAGTAATTTATGGGTTTTGATAGGCGTCAGGCCTGGGCTGAAGTCCGGGAGTGGCACACCGCACGGGAAAACAACAAGCTCGCGCCCAGTCCCCGCTATCTCGCTGGTGTCCATTCCCGCGATAAGATTCTCATTGTGAACCTCCGTGAGTTATTCCGCTCTTCCTCTTTTGAAGAATCGACTCCTTATCTATATAAAACACAGAGGGTCAGATTATTTTTAAACCTCGTGTTCTTGTGAAAAACTGTGATTTCGAAACTTTGCCAGGAATTCTTAGATTCATTTCTGCTCACTGTGGGGGAGATGTATCAAAGCTGAGGGAGAGAGAAAGTAAAAAGCGAGAGAGAGAGATGAAGTACCAGGAAATGTATCGCCATAGTCATCTGAACATATATGTTATATTAAAATAATGATGGATATATAGATATAGAGATATATTATAAAAAGATAGTAATGCAGAAATTCAGGCAGGATGTGATTTTTCACTTCAGTTTGCTGACCATGTGGCTTGCTCACATCATAAGCAGCCTTTGTGATGCCCCTAAGCTTTGATAGAAAGGTCACTGCTTGGAGAAACTGTTGGATACTACAGCAGATCCGGGGGGATGCGGTATAGATCCCGGCGGTCAAAATACCAACGCCGGGATCCCGACCGACCGTATTGTGGCAGTCGGGATCCTGGCATCAGTATTTAGACTTCCGGGATTCTGACTGCCGGAATCCCATACTGGACCCGATCAGGGAAGGTGAGAGTAGGCACCTTTATACTTACAGATTGAGCCAACCTCCTCTATGCTACATATGGCGTTTGTCCCGACAACTCACCCCAGCGCACCTAGTCGCATGCCGGCGTAATAGGTTAGACAGCATGGCATATGGCGTTACCAGATGAGTGCATTACCAGTGATCATCCACCAGATGTCGCTTTTCAAAATCACCACTGCGCATGCGTCAGATGTCTAATGCGAAAGAATCCGCATTGCACGTGCGGAAAGTCTCCATTGAAATGCACTGTATCGCAATAACTACTTTACTGTACAATACTGTACTGCCCAGTATGTTAAATAGACATTTTTTCTCCGAAAATACTATTGCATAGACGCGCGTCTCATTACGCTATATATAAAACAGGTTATCGGGAAAAGTGAGCGAGTATACAGTATGGTTGAAGTACTGTACATTCTGTAGGCCAGACTTGGGTTAACAAAATGTTATAGGTTACACTTGTATAAGGGCACTGCTGTACGTGCGTCTCATAACGCTACACTGGTTAAACTCAGAATTACACTACAGTATGAATAACATAGTGATACTCGAGCACTGAGCGGGTTAACAAAATGGCTCCCAGGTTTCAGCCAGGGCTTCATTGGAGCACACCTCTATGGAGCTAACAACTGCAAAGGTTTACACTTGTGTAAAGACACTGCTTTACGTGTGTCTCATTATGCTACACTGGTTAAACGCAGAATTACGCTACACTATGAATGACATACAGTATGAGCAGGCCAGACTGGAGCACCAAGCCAGTTAACAAAATGGCTCCCAGGTCTCCATGGGAGCCCACATCTATGGAGCTAACGATGGGCTTAGGATGAAGCGGAGTTGTTAGCTTTTGCATAAAGTAATATTGGCCTTTACAGTTGGACTGCAGGTCCCAGCAAGCCTGCCCCACATTCTGCATTGTATTTGTAGAACAACAAGTTCTAGCCTGCTTGTACCTATGGTCCACCTACAAAAGCAATATTGAAATAACCACACAACACAGTACTGATTGTTTTAATATTTTATTTCTCTAAACCTTCACCTGGGGGCAGCGGCCTTTAAGCTCTTTTGCATGGCCCCTCCCCCGGGCTTCCTCCGGCATCTTCATCTGTGATCTTCACCTGGTGGAGGAGGCCTTAAAGCTATTTTGCATTGATCGCTGCCCACCTAGGACTTCGGCGTCGCCAGGAGCTCTTCCGAGCTCCTCCCCAGCCATCAGACTCCCTACCTCCTGTCTGGCGCTGGCTAATATAGCCAGCCCAAGGGGGCGGGGTGATGCCTATTGGCTATCTTTATGAAATATGCTGATAGAGCACTTCAGCTGCTTTGGCTGGGGAAAGGCACTATTACAGCACGAGTACTGTACAGTACGTTAAAGAGTTTAGTACTACGGTATGCTGTGCAGAGCCGGCCCTAGCCTAAATGACGCCCTAGGCAAGATTTTGGCTGGTGCCCCCTAGCACCGCCACTAGTTCCTCCTCTGACCCTGCTCCCCTTTCCCAGCACCATCAACCCTCATCATAGCAGTCATGATTTTGGTGTTCCTACCCGCAATATTTTAAATAGAAACAGCGCACACATTCGGTGCGCAGCCCAAACAGGAGTGTGTTCTTGGGAAGGGGCATGGCCACACAATAGTACCCCCAATTCAAATTATGCCACACAGTAGTGCAACTTTATTCACATTATATCATGCAATGGTGTCCCTTATTCACGTTACATCACACAGTAGTACCACTTTACCTTATACTGTATACATTACTCCTCACATTATATCATTAGAAAATACCTCAGAAAATATTGTATTTTAAGCACCTCCATGGCCACACTGCAACCCAGCACAAAGCAGTGTGTGCTGGGCAGAGGAGAAGGGCTGCAGCTGCTGTCACTTAAGGGGAGGGGGCCCGAGGCCTCCACTGGGCCCTTCCATCAGACTTTGGCCTTGGTAATTTGTACCCCCTACCCCTTTCACTTGGCACCCCTGATAATACCAAACAGTAATGCCCCTTACACATGACACACATTATTAATGTCCTTACAAACATAATGCCCCTTACACATTATGACAACCTTTATTAATGCCCTTCATACACATAATGACACACATAATGGGGCAGATTTATTAAGCTTGGAGAAGAGATAAACTGGAGATAAGGCGGAGAAAAGGTAAAAGGAGATAAAGCTCCAGCCAATCAACTCCCAACTGTCTTTTTCAAACACAGCTGATTGGCTGGTGCTTTATCTCCTTTTACCTTTTCTCCGCTTTATCTCCAGTTTATCTCTTCTCCAAGCTTAATAAATCTGCCCCAATGCCCCTTACACATATGTTGCACATTATTAATGCCTTTATACACATGACACACATAATGCAAGTTACACATATGTCGCACATTATTAATGCATTTATACATGACACACATAATGCCCCTTACACATATGTTGCACATTATTAATGCCCTTATACACATGACACACATAATGCCCATTACACATATGTTGCACATTATTAATGCATTTATACACATGACACACATAATGCCTGTTACACATATGTCGCACATTATTAATGCATTTTATACATGACACACCTAATGCCCCTTACACATATGCCGAACACTATTGCACAACCAACCCACCCGCAGAGAGCACTCACACAGCCGCTAACACTGTGACCTCTGCCTCTGCTTGGATACAGATGTTTCCTCATACATCTTGACTCAATAGGCCATGCAGCTCCTGGCCAGTTCTGCTAACGTTGGGTGCCTTTATTGCTGAAAATTCGTCTCATTTGCATTGTTATGTGATCAGAACACACAAGGAGCTTCAGATGATTAAAATGATATGCGGCATGCCTATATTCTGTGTGCGACTGTGGCTGTACCTGCATACGGAATGCTATGTTACAGTGATTTCCATGAATACACTATTTCATATGCAGATACAGCCTCACTCAGAATATAGACATGCTGCATATCATTTTAATCAGCAGAAGCTGCTGGTGTCCCTAGGCATTCCAAACACCCTAGGCAATTGCCTATGCCTAGGGCCAGTTCTGATGCTGTGGACTGTGCGTATTGAGATGCTCGGAAAGTTGGTTAAGGATACAGGTTTTTGTGTGTGTGCATAGTATGGAAGTCGAGTTACACACACGCCATTTTAGGATAGTATGGCCGCCATTTTGGTTCGCAGAGTTGCGCAAATAAAGTTTCCATACCCGAGTATGTGTGACAAAGTGGACCAGAAGAGTAGCCATACTATCACACACAAATTCATAATAACATACTGACACTAAATAAAATATAGTTAAAGGTTTAGAACGCCACACATAGCTTAGTTAGCCCTGCATACATCTGTTTGTATCATGTTTAGTACCGTTCCGTTCCGTTTCTTATGCGTAGTATTCCGGTCATTGCGAATATTTCACAATATACACGGCTCGACAGTTATGGACATAATCCATATTCCAGGGACAGTTTCTGTTGAAAGAATGTAACAAAGGAATCTAGATGAAACCAGTTCTTATCACTGCTGACGCCGAAACCACCAAACAAAGGACTCTTAAAGTTCACTCCCCTGGACCTAGCCAAACCAGGTGGATCATCTTACCCCCCAATCACAGCTGACCTGACATACGACCTCTGACCAATGAGAACGGCCTTTGACCTCCCCTTTCTGACCCTATAAGATAGGCGACCCAGAGCAGCCAAAGTCTCTTCGGCACATCTACCTTTCCCTGACTGTCTACCGGACTATAGTTCAGCCCTGAACGATAGTGAGCTCTGACCGGACTGCGCTTCGCATATTTAATGAGACGGGTAACGGTTGCATTAACGGTATTTATCCTTATTGTATTGATTGGCTGGTTGTGTCTTGTATCTGTATTCTTTCCCCTTAGCAGAGCCTGTTTAGTATTCATTGTTAGCATATTGTATCACTTGTTAAACCTGTATTTTCTATTCCTGTAACCCCCCTTTTGTCCATTAGGGACTTAAATACAACCTTTTTATGGAGTTCTTATCTCCTTACTTCTATACTGTGGTTTGTGTCTGTTATTCGCATTTAGCGATAAAGGTATATTACGGACACTGTCCTTAAAGGTATATTCGCAGATTAGAGACAAATTACTGCGAAGGAATCTCTTATTAAGGTATTGGTTCTTGGTGTACAATATACAGTCAAAGGTACGCTACGCTGCGTTACGTTTTGTTCGCATGTAGTTAGGTATAAAGGGTACGCAGGTTGCGGACTTATTACGTAACCTGCGCTTTTCACTTATTGTCTCTCTGGTCATATTTAATCGCCATTAACAATTGAGGGCTCGTCCGTCCGCTCCACAGTCCAGAACTCAGTACCAGGCGTGCGGCCCGACCTATACCAGCAAAAGGGTGGAAGTATTTATTTGTTTCCATTGCTGGATAGGCCGAGTCCGCGGTGGTGCGGGGTTCGGGAAGTGCTAGCGCTGAACCCGGAGTACAATAAGTGAAAGCCACGTGTTTTAAAACATATATTAAGTGTTTAGTAAACTGTACTTCTGCCTGCCACAAGTAGTTTAACGGGGTATAGTGTTTTGAGTTGCTTGTTCATTATAGTATATGTACCACGTGCGATAAGGTTCGCACACGTGGAGTCTGTGTTTATTATAGTACATAGAGGATCCCCTCTGTGCAAAACTATAACTTTTATTGTTAGTTACTGCAAAACCAGAGACTCCGCCACGTGGCGACAAGCCCTGGGCCTTTTGCAGTAACGTAAAGCGTCTATTGTATATTACGCAAGGTGCGCGCGCACGTGCCCATATCGGGAAAGTTTCGCATCTTTGTACGTGATTTACGGATTAAGTGCGGGATTTATTTCGCATCTTGATACGTAACTTTCGGACGGAGTTAAGGGATTTATTCCACATTTAGGCGCAATTACTGCGTATAGCGAAACCCGAGTGCAACCTTGCAAATATACTATAGAACACGTGGGTGGCCGATTCATCGGCGGCCTGTGAACAGCGCATGTATACACGTGGCTGTTCATTGGTACTGCACATGCAGCACACATAGGAACTCAAAGGTGAACAGTATTGAACCACTAGCTTTATTTAAACAGTATAGCAATATACTGTGGATAAGGTGGTGATTAAATAAAGAGAAAATAAGTTTTTTTCTTTTTGTTCATTTTCTCATTAAGCAAGCAACTCAAGCATTATTTTAATAGATTCCTATAGCGTATTATAAGGGATTTATACCTGCATAAGTATCTAGTGAAAAGCTACCAGCCTGGGAAGATTTTCTGTACAGAAATATTTCAAATATATGCATAAGACCAAGGTGTAACCAGCGCCCAGTGTGAAAAATAACTGAGGCGAACGGGTGTGTGACGACACGACTCAAGCGCAGTGTAGCCAGTGTAGGACAGTCCAGTTAGGACCGGGTTCACGTGACGACGTGCCCATAGGAACTGCCCCTTCCGTGGAACTACCTATTTTGATCCACTGGGAGGGTACAAGAGATACATCGGAACCCAGTGATCCGATTAGCTACTTTAGAAATACCAGTTTTTGGGGGTACAGGAAAAACAAGTTTTGCTGTGCCCTGGAAAAACTGCCGCACCTTGCAAGTTGGCTAGCAGTTCGCTACTAGTTGAAAGACTTGGTGATTGAGTACATTACCTCGCATAGTGGGCTTCACGCTTGATTGCGGAATAGTGCCATTTTGTGGAGAAGGAGTGATTTGGGAGTGACTCACTGATAAACGGCCCTCCGGTTTCTGCTAGCTGTGAACGTTTATTCCTGTAATTATGGGTAATAACGGTTCACACAGGGATACCGAGTCAGTTAGGGAGGAATCTAGTCGACCCAAAGGGTCGGCGGCTTTCATTATGTGCAGGAAGCACGGTGAACTCGCAGTTGTTTACCAAAATAAATGGAGAAGAATGACACAAGGCAGCAAGTTAGAATTTCCCAGCGTTGGTAGCTTCGATCCAGAAATCTTATCAGCAGTAAAAGATGAAATATGCCTACTCTCTAGTCGTAAGGAGAGAGTGAAGCATATAGATATTCTTAAATTGTGGCAGAAGGAAGGACAGGAACAATGGGGAACCAGAGGTCTGGCAATACTTGACGCAATCAGCCACAATAAAAATGCAACCGCTGCCACAATAGAATCAGCTCCCCCACCCCCATATGTGCCGAAGGGGTTAATGACTCATAAGAAAGACATGAGTAATAATGTATCCATTGCTAACTTGTACCCTGTTTTTACCCCCTATAAGCAAGATACAGATCCAGAAGGGAGATGCCTGACATCAGCCATCCCTTGCGAAGCTAGCAGAAAGGAGAGAGAGGCTGAGACAGCCCAAGCTGCTGCTGCCATTCTGGTCGAGGAGATGGCTGATGCCAGGTACATGATTGGAGACACAGGTAAGTACACACAACACAACACAGAGATAGTTGCTCCTGGGATGTTGTCCAATGGTGCAGGGGGGATACAGATCCACCCTCTGCACACAGTGGAACCTCCTTGTGGACGGGGAGACGGGGATGAGGTAATGCCTGTAAAGGATAGTGACATGCACAATACATGGACACGATTGGAACGTCATTCAATCATCAAAAATTTCCCTGATCCCAGCAAAGATCTGGCAAAGTGTCAGAAATTTGTAAGGGAGCGAGGAAATTCAGATGAGCCCACCAATAAGGATTGGCGATACATGTTGAGAGCTTGCCTCCCTTCACACATAGATGTCCAGAAGTTCATTCGAGACAGTGGTGTGGAGGGCGATAAGATTTTAATTGAACAGGGCAACCAGGAAAATATACGCCTAATAAATATACAATTGGGTGTATATTTCCCAGCGACAGTTGAAAATACCCTAGGGTTCACCATCACACAGAAAGATGGTGAGTCCACCAGCGGATATTTCAACCGTGCTTTACAGGCGTTACCAAAACACTCTGGTATCCCCAGCCCCAGGGACAACATACATCTTAAGGGAAAGATTGTCTCTGTGCTGATACAAGGTCTTAGGGAAAATCTGAGAACCAACATAGAAACCATTCACCCCAACTGCAGACAGATGTCAATACACACTTTAAAGAAATCTGCTGTTGATCTGGACAAACGATTTATGACAGAAAGACAAAACCAAATAGTATGTTTCAAATGTGGAAACAATGGACACATAGCCAGACATTGCAGGGTAAGTAACCATAGAAAACATAACACATATGTAAGTAACTGGGAGACACAATGGGAGAAGACAGGTAGGTTTCAACACATAGCCATAGCCCCACCTAGTAGCCAACGCCGCCCTAAGCATGACACATATATGCAAACAGGGAGTAGGACACACATACACCCCACATCCAGGTAACATAAGACAATATCTGAGGGAGGAGCCCCAGATATGGGTAAGTGGAATAGTTTAAATATAAAGTTTTTTTTTGTATCAAACCCGTTAACAACATTCCCTCCTGATCTAGGTTGTGCCAAGCAATTAGTAGCAGCAATTGGGGTAACAGGAAAAATACAGCATTACCCACTGACGAAACCAGCAGATGTTACAAGCGGGCCTCTGCATACCAAACACTCTTTTCTGTTGGCTGCAGCGGCCCCGACTAACCTCCTGGGTAGAGATTTACTATGTAAAATGGGATGTGTCATCTATTGCACCCCTGATGGGGTATTTCTGGACACTCCTAGAAATCTTACACAAGAAGTGCAAGATATGCTGGACAGTCCTCAGAGGCTAATGTTGTATTCCACTGTCATAGAGTCAAATCCATCTAAGGTAGCTAAAAACTACAGCACAAATACCGAGTTCCCTTTGAACTAAAGATGGGAAGGACACAGGATCAATGGCAACCATAGCTTCAATAGAAACCCTGTTAAAAACAGAAAGTATAGCGCCCCAAAGTACAGCTTCACCATTTGAAATCTGAGGTTGAGCTGGAAAAATACCCAGTGAAATAACAAGGTTCCCAAAAGAGAACTTTTAACTAAATACCCCTAGACACAGCCCATAGTCACAACCACACTGGGAAACAGAAAGAAAGGGAGGGCTTACAAATCAGAACAGGAGTTGAAAAGGGTAAGAACCAAATAGTTGAGAGCCAATTCCCCCATAGTGCTAAATCCTGGTGTCATCAAAATAAAAGAAAAATTTTCGGTTGAAAATAAATGTACACATTACTGTCATTAATATTTTCTACCCTTTTTGAGTTTTTCTCTCTCTTTTTCCAATTTTTTTCTCCTTTCCCTACTTTTCTGTTCCAGAAACCTCAGAAAGCCACCAAGCCCCTCCCCCGGGTCTTGCAAGATCGCACCCTGTCCTTACGGCCCACAAATGGGTAAATACCAATACAATGGGTTAATGATCTATTGTTATGTCCTTTCCTCATCCACAGCACCAGCAGTTGGCGATAGACAACTTCTGGTGTATCCTCCTGAGGCAGGACATAAGGTATCTCAGGACGGATTGCGGTTGCGCCTGAACAAGAAAGAGGGAGAGGGGGGGGAAATCTGGGACACATTAGTAACCATAAACCCACAAATCATAGAAAAATAGTTTGAAAGATCTGTCGCACTCCCAGCAGAGAAATACCCCATAAAGCGAGTAGTCAAAATATATATTTTTCCAGTAAATCTTGAACAAAGTCCCAGTATCTTTGAGCATTGCTCCTAATGTTACCCAGGGCAACCACAGCCACCATCTTGTGAAAAGCAGTCCAAGTAATGCACAAGCATCCCCCTTCTACAAAGAATGAAAAGGGTTGTAAAACGCATTTACATATAAATAGGTGCAATCACAATACCCATGTCTTCACAGACAGATGTGGATAGTAAAGAAGAAGAAACAGGCCTGATTACAGCCTTTTGCCATGGGTAAAACTGACACAAGGGACCATGTGATTTAGAATATTAGACCTGCTGAGGGGGCGACAGATATAGTGACGTAAGAAACCTGGCGATGCCAGCCTGACCAATGTCGTACTGCAGTGTACAATTAAACCCTATTACTTAAGCACTTCATACTTGTCTACACAGTGTAGTTGCCATAGCACTACCGGTATACAAAACTGAGAATGTGGTGTTGGGGTGTGTTTTAACTGTTTATGCTCCTCATATAGTCTGGACACTCCTAAAATTCTGCCTAAACATGTGAAAAATATTCATCAGCCAAGTTCACTAAATGGGAACTTGCATTGATGTTACCAGTAAAATGGGTAATATTGTAAACCCAGCAACACTCTTACCAGGTGTGCCCGCCAAAGGCACAAAGGGTGGATTGGTGCTGAGGTTGCTGGAATGGTAGAGTTTAGTGGGAGCCGAGACGAATATGATTGCATGACATGTTCGAATCAGACCTTTTGCAGCATGCCCCCAAAGGGTGGTAACAACCCATTGGAAGAGGTAATTCATTTTTTTTTCTCTCCCTCGTTCTTTCCACAACACCGAGAGGGAAAAATTGTACACTGGCTATACCGTAATAGATGGAAAAGGCATAGTAGAGGCTGAACCCATTGGACGTCTCACTCAGCAACAGCAGTCTCATTAGTAGTACTGCGAGCTGAGAGAGAAAAACAGCCAATATTCATGCCGACTCCAAGTATGTTTGTTGGGGTAATACAGAAGATCTTAGGCCCTATGGCGCCTCAGATGTTTTGTTTCAGTAGCTGGCACTCCAGTGGCGCAAGCGTTGTAAGTTTAAAAGATTTCTGACAGTCACACAGCTGCCGGACAGAGTGGCTGTTATCAAGTGTAAAGCCCACATCTTCGATGAGGACTCAGTGTCACTTGATAATGAACATGCTGGCAAGGCAGCTGGGTGAGCCATGCGCTCTGCGGATAATGTTTGTGTTCCCCCTGTAAATGTCAGTATATTCACATAGAAATACAAGATTTGTGTCCCCTGCAGGAGAAGCAGTCTGGAAGGAGAAGGGATGTGGACAGGAATAGAAAGATGGACAAGGAAAACCAGTGACTCTGAGAACATGCCAAACTGTCAGGACAGAGATAGCCCATGGCCTGACTTGTCTTGACAGGGAAGGTATGTGGAAAAAATTAGTCCGAAATTACTAGTGTGCCCACAGACAGGTAAGACGACAGGATCATGCCTTACTTGTCTGGGGGAAAGAAACTGCAACGGCTGTTCCCACAGAGCCATCTCCACATCCCTCCTCCAGCAGGATCCTCTGCAGGTAATACAAAATTGGCTTTGTACAGTCCACTCTAGAAGCATTTAAGTTATTTATTTATTTTTTTATATATATATATATATATATATATATGTTGACGTTTGTGTGTATAGATATGGCAGCCCAGAAGCACCCTTGAGTATGCAAATATATATATGAAAGGTTTAAGTCATGTGTGAACCTTCAGGGACTGATGGTACACCCCATAATCTCTTTTTGTAGTAGTAGAATCACTCTCAGAACTCCACCTCATTTGTCCCCATCGAAACATTGCTTGGCGGGCAGCCACAGGTTATGGTAATCCCACAAGGAGATCCTAGACCACAAATGCAAGTGATGTATCCACACCTGGAAAACTGCAGCAAAAGGACTTTGTTGACACCTGTTGTGAACTGTCATAACCATGAACCAGGAGATGTTGTTGTTTCCCCTGCTTTGCCATATACAGGTTGCTTGATAGACCTTTGGAAAGAACCACCCCAAATCTTGTTGACCAGCACTACCTCAATAACAAAGTCGCAGAGAGAGAGATTCGGGTACGTTCGTCCTACTGCCAAAGGAACAGAAAGCCAGAAGGTCCTGACACTCGAGGGCGAAAGAAAGAAATCGCTAAGAGGCACCATTTCGGGAGGACTGGAGAGCAGCTAAGGTCAAGCAACCTGTACAAGCTACAAAAGGGACTGTGACACACCCCACTGGTAACAGGTTGGAAGGATCACTAACAAAAAATCTTTTCCTTTCTCAGTTTTCTCTATTGTTGTGGGTCCTATTCTTGTCCCCCCCCCACTATCCGTTCTTATCTTCAAAATCAAGGATACCGCCGCCGCACTGCTGCCAGGCATTGGACGGACGATACAGAGTTCTGAGAGTGTGTTACCCGTCCCAGTTTAGGTCAAGGTAGAATCTATAAACTTGACACATTACCCAGGACCGGATGTTTGATAGTGATAATACCATCATGCTTAAAAGCATACCAAAAAGAAAAACAACAAAGAGTTCAAGGGTCTGTTGTCACAAACAATACCTACCAAAGGATGCCATATCTGAAAAACGTGTATATGTTGTAACCACCCCTGTTTTTATTTTTATCCCAAAATTGTACATTATCCTTCGTGACCCTGAGTAGATTGTTCGATAAATGCGGCCCATCGTTTATCCGTGATCCTGGATCGGCCAAGAGCAGATGGTTTACTCCCCTTATATGTTTATTTCATGGATCCCAATTTCTTTGTTAGGATTATGAATTTCTATATTGTCGTGTAAAATGTTTTTTTTTATGTAACAGTTTTATATTTACTGTTAAAGGGTGGACTATGGAAGTCGAGTTACACACACGCCATTTTAGGATAGTATGGCCGCCATTTTGGTTCGCAGAGTTGCGCAAATAAAGTTTCCATACCCGAGTATGTGTGACAAAGTGGACCAGAAGAGTAGCCATACTATCACACATAAATTCATAATAACATACTGACACTAAATAAAATATAGTTAAAGGTTTAGAACGCCACACATAGCTTAGTTAGCCCTGCATACATCTGTCTGTATCATGTTTAGTACCGTTCCGTTCCGTTTCTTATGCGTAGTATTCCGGTCATTGCGAATATTTCACAATATACACGGCTCGACAGTTATGGACATAATCCATATTCCAGGGACAGTTTCTGTTGAAAGAATGTAACAAAGGAATCTAGATGAAACCAGTTCTTATCACTGCTGACGCCGAAACCACCAAACAAAGGACTCTTAAAGTTCACTCCCCTGGACCTAGCCAAACCAGGTGGATCATCTTACCCCCCAATCACAGCTGACCTGACATACGACCTCTGACCAATGAGAACGGCCTTTGACCTCCCCTTTCTGACCCTATAAGATAGGCGACCCAGAGCAGCCAAAGTCTCTTCGGCACATCTACCTTTCCCTGACTGTCTACCGGACTATAGTTCAGCCCTGAACGATAGTGAGCTCTGACCGGACTGCGCTTCGCATATTTAATGAGACGGGTAACGGTTGCATTAACGGTATTTATCCTTATTGTATTGATTGGCTGGTTGTGTCTTGTATCTGTATTCTTTCCCCTTAGCAGAGCCTGTTTAGTATTCATTGTTAGCATATTGTATCACTTGTTAAACCTGTATTTTCTATTCCTGTAACCCCCCTTTTGTCCATTAGGGACTTAAATACAACCTTTTTATGGAGTTCTTATCTCCTTACTTCTATACTGTGGTTTGTGTCTGTTATTCGCATTTAGCGATAAAGGTATATTACGGACACTGTCCTTAAAGGTATATTCGCAGATTAGAGACAAATTACTGCGAAGGAATCTCTTATTAAGGTATTGGTTCTTGGTGTACAATATACAGTCAAAGGTACGCTACGCTGCGTTACGTTTTGTTCGCATGTAGTTAGGTATAAAGGGTACGCAGGTTGCGGACTTATTACGTAACCTGCGCTTTTCACTTATTGTCTCTCTGGTCATATTTAATCGCCATTAACAATAGTTATATTAAATATAAGTTCCATAAATGTTTCATAACCGCCCCCCCCCCCCTAAAAAAAGACTGTCAATAGACTGTGGATTTACACCGTTTGTTTGCGTCTAAAAGCAATTGTATTTACTGATTTAGAATATTTTCCTTTCACTCCCCCCGCTGTACATTACAGTTGTCACTGTCTGTTTGCCTGAGCTTGTATTGTACTGTACTGTACAGAGGGAGCCGCAGTGCTATACGCCGGGAATGAGACTCGCGTGCGCCCCATTCGCAGCAATGGGATGTGCGAGCGCCTCACACAAAAGTGCGCCCCATTCTCGGTGAATTACCCGGCTCCATCTGTTTATAACAATCCGCCGCTGGATTAGTGGAGCATTATCCACCCAGTGGTGGAGATATGTATTGCATGCATATTGTATGTTGTGCCTCAACGCGCCTCAATACGTCTGAGTGTGCTAAAACAGTGGCGTGACGAAACCCTCGCCTAGGCGCGCTGTCAGGATGAATAAGTGGGGCTCCACCTGTATGATGCCTCCTGTGCCTTTTGCTGAATTTTTGCACAGCCGCTTGGAACTAGTGACGCAGATGCTCTTCAGTTAGCATCCACGTCTGAATCGGTCTCCAAGGGGTATATTTACTAAAGAGCGAATTTATAGAGGTGAATATGTTGCCTATAGCAACCAATTAGATTGTAGATATTTGGCCTGATTGCATGGCAGCTAATTTGCAAAGCCCCGCGATCAGGTTTTCGCCACTCTGGCACAGTAAAATCCTGCTACGCTCCAGCCTGTGAATTGATGCGCATGGCTTGCTGATGGCTAGCGAAATCTTGTCAGGGTGCGAATACCTGCAGATTCATTCACAAGCCACTGTTTTGTGTTTTCTTTACAACCATCATCAATTTGCACCAGGGCCTGATCACCCACAAGGTACAGTATGGTCCCCCTTACAGGTGTATCTTCTGCTGCTTCATTCTCTAATATGACACTATGTAAACAGACCCTCCAACATGACCCATTCCATTAAGTACAAAATGCTCTGTTCCTGGACTTCCCTGCCAGTGGCAGTTACAGAGGTTGGTCTCCAGCACAGACCAAAATTCAAAGAGGGTGGGTCACATCAACTGCCAGTGAGTCCAGGACGGTGATGTTTGGAGTTGCATTAGGTGTGGCTCCCCTTTTTGAATATTGGACTGTGCTGCAGCCCCACCTCTACAACTGCCACTGAAGTCCAGAAACAAGGCATTTTGTACCTAATGGAATGGGC